>NC_053496.1:43602940-43921065 GCF_905171775.1 Rana temporaria | reverse complement strand
AATTCCCTGCGCATGCTCCCTTTTGAATTTCCCGCCGTGCTTTGCACAAAGTGACGTCATTTTTTCGAACGGCGACGTGCGTAGCGTACTTCCGTATTCCAGGACGTCTTACGCAAGAAGGAAACATTTTTAAATTTCGACGCGGGAACGACGGCCATACTTTATACAGCACATACGTGTGCTGTGTAAAGTTAGGGCACCAAAAACTACGACTAACTTTGCGACGGGAAACTAGACTAGCAGCGACGTAGCGAACGCGAAAAACCGTCGTGGATCGCCGTAACTCCTAATTTGCATACCTGACGCTGGTTTACGACGCAAACTCCCCCCAGCGGCGGCAGAGGTATTGCAACCTAATTGTTTTACACTGTCGGATCTTAGGGATATCTATGCGTAACTGATTCTATGAATCAGTCGCATAGATACTCTGAGAGATACGACGGAGTATCTGAGATACTCCGTCGTATCTCCGCTGTGAATCTGGCCCAGAGTTACTAGTAAATTGTATCTTTTAAATGCATTTCATCACTCAAATAATAATGTCTATATCCTTCTTGTTCCTTTGTTTAGATTACTCTACAATACATGTTCTTCCTGTGGGAATCACCTGGGCACTTGGCGTAGCTTTGTACATTCCAATTATCAAAATCATTAATTATTATGCTGTAAACAGCAGTTGTACTTTGCCATATTAAATCAATGCACTCCATTACACATGTACTTTTCAAACAGACACGCTACTTCCCTCTGAAGTATTCATGACAGATAATATAGGATGCGATTCTTGGGTTTGTCAGAATGACAAACTTGGATTGGGTGAAGGCTACTTTGGTGGAAACTACCAATATATTTCTGATTTGTAGGAAGAATTTTGAGTATAATAAAGTGGTTGTAAACCCTCACATATACAGGCATAACCCACGTTTAGGTACACAATGGGGTTTATATACTAAAGCTGGAAAGTGCAAAATCAGGCTCACTTCTGTATATACACCAATGAGCTTCTAACCCCAGCTTGTTCAATTAAGCTTTGGGAATAAAACCTGGAAGCTCATTGGTTTCTATGCAGAAGTGAGCCTGATTTTGCACTTTCCAGCTTAAGTAAATAAACCCCATTGTGTACTTAAATGTGGGGTATGTCTGTACCCAGTGAAGTGACTGGCCTCAAGTGATATACAGAGATGAAACAGATCCTCCTACATAAGTTGTACTTGTTTATCTACAGTCATCTCTTCTTTACATCCATTCACAGTGCAAATGAACACAGCTTGTCTGAGCTTTTAGAAAACAGGGGGCGGGGAGCTGAAGTTACACTCTGCAGAGCTCAGTGAGAGCTGATTGGAGGGAAGGGACACCCTCCTTCACACAGCGCACAGGAACAGAGCTGAGGCTGTCAATCACAGGCTGCATGCTGGAGCCCCGTCACCTTTTTACCACCTGGTGTCAGGAAAACTTGTCAGAGGGGACTCATGCAGATAGCAAAGGAAGGGGGCAGCAGACAGAAATTACACCTGTTCTGGATTAAGCTTAAGTACACACTATTTAGGTATATGCTTTGTTCATATTTCAACGATTTTAAAGTTAAACCCCTACCTTTCCTTCAGTCTTGCACAGTTGGACAGGCTCCTTTTGTTATACTGAAGTTTCCTACTCTGATTCCACTGCACACTTTGAGCTTCTCACACCAAGCACCAGAAACCTCTGCAAATCAGATATAGCCCATAATTTCCTAGCTAGAGGATGTCCAGCATCTTCAAGCACTTTTCTACCCCAGCCTAACTATCCCTGGCCCTCTCTATTCATTTATAAATTCTCAGTTCTTGTAGTAATGGAGGGCTAGGGATCACATGTGGGAGTTTCTTATTACAGTCTGCATGCAAATGCAACCTGCTTATGAATGCCCAATCCTCCCAAATGATTTGGCTCCGGGCAGCCAAGCACACCGTCTCTGACCCTCTTCTGGCTCAATGATTAGTCTAGGGTTATCCTTTTTTGACACTTTATTGAAAACTTTAACTTGGATGGGTACAGGGTAACCGTATCAACATTACTAGTAACTTGAGGATGCCTATCTTTCTCTTAAAGATTCTTAGCCATGGGCGTCCGCTCCATAGGGCAAATGCCCCCCCCCGGAATCGTAAAAGAAGACACTTGACTTGCCCTCTGTGTTGCAATGGCTGCCATGGGCCGCCTCCGCCGTGGCCTTTTTTCTAAGTCTGCTGCTGGCCTGTGGGCTGGGGCTGCTCTCAGTCTGTTCCAACTTATTCACCACAATACATATAGAAACATCAGTCCATCAGTCCTCACCACCGGCCCGAGCATCAAATTGGCTCTGCCACTCGGGGCTCTGCTTAACATCCCGGCTGTTCCATGATTGGCTGCCTCAGCCTGCCTGCCTGTGTAAATGTATGTTGCACTTGCTATGCCTATGCCGATCCGGCCGGCGCCAGCTCCTCCCACAGGTGCGTGGCATGCAGTGGCCGAGACGAGAGAGAATAGGCTGCCAGTGCCTGCCCTGGGCCTATGATCGATCACTGAAGAACCACAGGTAACAGCCACAGTGCCACATACACTGTTACACACACACATATATTTTTCCAGCAATAGCTCAGCTCAGCTGTCCAACTTTACAAGCAGCAAATTGCAATATATAATATTCTCCTCCTAACTGGCAGAGTGGTTTGGCCTGTGCCACATATTACTTACAGCGATGCACCAGTGTTCAGGCCACAAGGCTACAATTGCGGCATTTTTGTCCATGTGCAGGAGGCCTAATAATGAAGTACAGGGCACAAGGATGTCAACCAATGAAATTTCACCTATTATCAGTCTAATCGTTTGCTGTGGACTTGGGTGCACACCATAATGGGTGACAGCACTGTCACATTAAAGACTGCTAACCACTGAGCCATTATATTGCACACCACTGTTGGTGAGGTGATTGTACTTCCCAATTATGTAAAGCTGTGGTTTATCATCAAATATACTAAAGCGTTAACCAAAGGACATTGCTTGAAATCAGAAATGAGAATCTTGAGCAGAGTCTTGGCATATGCGGCGGATGTGTTTGATGCTTCCTGTATTAGAGCACCTCCGGGTCTTGCTTCTCCGTTTAGCTGAAATCAGTGCCTGAAGATCTGTGAAGATAACCAAACATGAGAAAAGGTCAGAAAATGTTAAACAAAAGACAGCAAGAGCTGAGCGTACGTCAAGCGTTAATTTGACATTTACCGCGCACTGAAATGAGTCTGCGGATTTCAACAAACCCGCTTGGAAACATGTTTGGAAAATACACATATTTTATATCTTCTGCTTGTCTCTGCTATGCGGTTCTGTAAATATGAGAAGACTTTTTTCAATAACTTTATTTTTTGAAAGTACATTTTAATGAGTCTACGGGTGCTTTACATATCAAAGGTTGGGAAAAAGCAACAGATACTTTGTTTCAGTTATTTATTATTTCTTGGAAATGAGTATGAAGTATTGAGCGACATCCGTGCTCTATTGTAACTTAACTCTATCGCTGGCAGAGATATTTTTGCGCACATGTTTAAAAGGTAATTTTGAGCCTGAAGATTAGTAAAAACCCCTAAACATTATGGGTCAGATTCATAAAAGAGATACGACGGCGTATCTTCTGATACACCGTCGTATCTCTGAGATACGATTGTCGTAGCTATGCGCCTGATTCATAGAATCAGGTTACGCATAAATATCCCTAAGATCCGACAGGTGTAAGTGACTTACACCGTCGGATCTTATGCTGCAATTCTAGGCCGGCCGCTAGGTGGCGATTCCATTGCGGTCGGCGTAGAATATGCAAATGACTAGTTACGCCGATACACGAACATACGCTTTGCCCGTCGCTGTAAATTTACGTCGTTTCTGTAGAGATACGCAGCGTACAACTAAACCTGCCCTCTAGGTGGTCTAGCCAATGTTAAGTATGGCCGTCGTTCCCGCGTCGAAATTTGAAATGTCACGTTGTTTGCGTAAGTCGTCCGTGGACGAAACCAATGACGTTCTTGCGGCGTCATTTAGCGCAATGCACGTCGGGAACGCGCCTAATTTAAATGGCCCCCGCCCCATTTGAATTAAGCGGGCTTGCGCCGGGCGGATTTACGCTACGCCGCCGCAAGTTTACAGGCAAGTGCTTTGTGAATCAAGCAATTACGCTGAAAACTTGCGGCGGTGTAACGTAAATGTAATACGTTACGCCGCCGCAGCGTAGGGCGATTCTACCTGTCGGATCTTACCCAAATGCCGTCGTATCTTGGTTTGAGGATTCAAACTAAAGATACAACACAGGAAATTTGAAAGTACGCCGGCGTACTTGCTCTGTGGATCTGGCCCACAGTGTCTACAAACTATGGGATATATACTGGTTTTGTGTTTTTTTTTATTTATTATACTAGTAATAGCATCAATCAGCAACTCATAGCGGGACTGAGATATTGCGACCGACAATCTGACACTTTTGACACTATGGGAAACAGTGACACCAATACAGTGATCTGTGCTAAAAAATATCCACTGTCACTGTACTAATGACACTGGCTGGGAAGGAGTTAAACATTTGGGGTGATCAAAGGGTTAAATGTGTGCCAGTTTTTGTGTACTTTGTGTGCTGTTTTTACTTAGGAATGTTATGGATTTTCTTTCCCTGCAAAAAAATCCATCACATGTCCACTGTCAGGACTGTCCTGTGTCTCTCTTCGACAATCAGCGGGTGTCGGTGAACATCCATTGGCCGACACCCGCTGAATGGCTTCTGCTGTGACAAAACAGTAAATCTGCTATGGGGCAGTCAGCAAGGGGTTTTATTATTTTAATTGTATCTTATATTATTAT
Source organism: Rana temporaria (assembly GCF_905171775.1). Classification (NCBI taxonomy): domain Eukaryota; kingdom Metazoa; phylum Chordata; class Amphibia; order Anura; family Ranidae; genus Rana; species Rana temporaria. The sequence goes on along the minus strand of NC_053496.1, from coordinate 43,916,214 downwards.
CTTATAGTAATCTTTATTATTATAATTATTATTATTTTATATTTTTATTATTATAAAGACATCATAAAACTTGGATTAGCATGCTTGTGTTAAAGACACACAAATGTATTTTGCATACTACAATTTATTCAATATTTCCATGAAAAGCAACCTTTAATACATCTCTTATCCAATGGTCATTATTAGGAATACATTTGTGATTTTGGCTAAACTGGTTTCTCTGCAATATTAGTAATGTTTCAGTTGGGGATATTTTGCAGAAGCTCTCAATTAGATTTTAATGAACTTATATGGCAAAATAAACCCGAAAAAAATGTATTCATTTTTTCTATAGTTTTTTTTTTGTTGTTTGGATGGGGGCTGTATTTAGGCCAATTCAGTTTAAAATGTATAACGAAAATGAGTATGATATTCACCGAACATTCACTACAGGTGACTCTCTATGGTGAATTAGTTTTAAAATGACAGTGATGGACTCACCACCAATAAATGTCTGGTAAAAGTCACCTTCACTGCTTTATGGAGTGTTCTTTGTGTATGTGTTATTTTTCCTTTCTTTTATGAAAAATGTGTGTACTGTCACTTTATTGTATTCTACCTGGGAAAATTATGAGGCTAACAAAAGGGAATTTGTGGCAGAAGAACAGGTCCAGGAATTGAGAAAAGGAACTTTCATAACCCTCATGAGCCATTGAAAAGCCAATTTCACCCTTTAAAATGACCAAGACCATCTGAATTTCATTGATTCCAATGGATTCATGTAAAATGATAAAATTTTGACAAAATCTTCACTCATGCCTAATCATTATCACCTGAAAGAACATACCAATGGCAAGGAAATGAAATGTCATTAAAGAGATCCTGCCACCTTACCCATTCAGGGAAAAGGGATAGATCCTATGTGAAGGCCAGTCCTCGGACCAGTTCATACTTATTCTCACCAATACTACCTTACCAATCCTTGTTTTGTCATTGCTGCCACTAAAATACCTGATATCAAGGGGAGGGGGTACACAGCTCCTTATTAATGTCCATGGTTTTGGAAAAGGGTATCCAAGAAGGAAAGTGGAAAAATAGAGCGGAACTTGTAAGGTTATCTTATTGGTATTTTTTATTTTAAAGTATTGATACTTTAAATTAAAGTATAGACTTTAATTAACAATTACTATCGGTGGTTGCTCACGGGCACCACCCCATCCCCCCACTCTCACGGCACTATCGAGATGCCAATTTTCAACACTGATGAATTACTGTAGATGCCCCGATTATATGCTCTGCCCTGCCCTATGGGTTTTGTGTCTTATTGACACTGTCCTCCCACGTGTCCTTCAGCCGTCAATTGTGTGACAATGCCTTATGTCGACCAATATAGTGATCATTACTGTGGGAATTATACTCCCACTTGTGTATTACTGCGTTATCCATGCTTTAAACTACTTTATCATATGTTTTCTCTTTTGTAATGAGCACCCTCTGAGTGTCCTGTGCGATCCCTGGTTGCTTGTGCCTCCCCTTAGCGGTGGACTTGCGTTTCCCCTGGTGGGGGTGTCCTCTTGGAACCTATCCCCCTCTTGTTCTCTCCGAGCCCAGGGCCACCGGCTCGCTATGAACACATATGCGTAGTCGCGTGGGTTCACGCGCCTGCGCAGTGCGGAGGAATTGACCCTTTGACGTCAGACGCTGCTTTCTGGCCACGTCATGGGCGTCCCCTGGTTGGGGAGCTCATTTAACAGGCCCTCGTGCCCTCTGATGAGCATGGCTGATCTCTCCATCGGTGATCATTGTTGCAGGGCACTGACAGGAAGGACGCGGCCAGCAGCTAAGGAGGTTTATGGGTACATCTACCCCCTGCCTCAGCAAAACATGCATTACCCTGCATTCGAGGCTATTAATACCTATATTTAAAATACATACCCCTTGCTGGTCTGTTTCCAGCAACACTGGGTTTATATACCTTTTCCCTTATCACTCTTTGCACAGCTGTACCAGCCGGCACCCATCAGTCCACCTGTCATTCTGCTCCCTCAATACCAGAAGCCTCTTGTCCTCCGGGTCATCTCCTGATGACCCGGAGAACGCAAAACTAGTAGAGACCCCGACCAATCTATCATTTGAAAATCACAGACATCTCTTGGGGGAACCCTGAGTGTTTGTCTTTTCCTTTTTAAAATGTTGACTGTATATTTGTTTTTTACCCACAATAATCTTTTTTATTACATTGTATATTGTTTTCATCAGTACCAAAATAGTCCATTAATCCCTTGGGTGGGAATGCTATGGGGCTAGCTTCAGCAACTACTCCCTTGCCCCCACCCCCTCCTGTTTCACTTTAGTAATCCAGATGATGGTACGTTGTTATGAACTATTATGTTTTTTATATGAGTCTATACTCCAAATTTCTTCAAAGTATTGATGTTGATTTAAATAATCTGGTTTCTGGGCAGATGGCTTCTACACCCAGAGGATCTCCACTGCAATCTTGGCTCTTAAGCCTGTTAAACACTAATAGTTTTTTTTTTTTTCTTCGTTCAACTCAGCAGTCTCCCCCGCTGTTGTGCTCTGACAGATGAATCCCCTTCCAGAACACTCTGGTCAGTACTCTCTCTGGTTTTCCAACATGCAAATTTTTATTGATGTCTCTCAACATTCGACTCGTGTGCACTAGACATTAGTGTAATGTAAGAAAAATTTAAACTGAAGCATCACACCACTGCTTAGAGGTCTACATACAACTTCATTCCAATAAAAGTCATGGGGGGCAACAGGAAGACTAGCCAATAGTACTGAATGTATAAAAAATAACATCAGGTAACATTATTATTCAATGTTACCTGACACAAATTTGTATACATCCAATACGATTAGCTATTGGGCATTTGGTTTTAACTTTGACACTGAGGAGGGAATATTGTATTGATATTGTATTGATGTGGAGAGATCCTTATGATTTAGTCCTTATGAAAGGGGTGTTTTTGGACCCCAAAAAAGTGTTGGATATTCTTTGGATTTTTCCTCTGATTATTATTAGAATAAAGTTGTATGTGGTCCTCTGAGCAGTGGTGTGGCCCTTCATATTCCATTTGTTTTAAATGTAGCTGTGATGGTCCTTAAACCTTTGTTCATATGGTATAGGTTTGATACAGTTGGCATACTATAGTCAGGTGTCCTCAAACCTTTGTCTATATGGTGTGTGATTGGTGTAATTGGCATACTATAGTCAGGTGCTCTCAAACCTTTGTCCATATGATGTGTGATTGGTGTAATTGGCATACTATAGTCAGATGCTCTCAAACCTTTGTCCACATGGTGTATGTTTGGTGTAGTTGGTGTACTATGGTCAGGTGCCCTTCAACCTTTGTCCATATGGTGTATGTGTGGTACAGTTGGCATACTATGGTCAGGTGCGCTAAAACCTTTGTCCATATGGTGTATGTTTGATGGAGTTGGTGTACTATGGTCAGGTGCCCTCAAACCTTTATCCATATGGTGTATGTTTGGTGCAATTGGCATACTATGTTCAGGTGCCCTCAAACCTTTGTCCATGTTTGGTGTAGTTGGCATACTCTGGCCAGGTGCCTTTAAATCTTTGTCCATATGGTATATGTTTGGTGGAGTTGGGGTACTATGGTCAGGTGCCCTCAAACCTTTGCCCATATTGTATAAGTTTGGAACAGTTGGCATACTATGGGCAGGTGCCCTCAAACCTTTGTCCATATGGTGTATGTTTGGTGTAGTTGGCTTACGATTTCCATAGATATTAAATAATTTTAACATACTCATGTGCCTGATCCCATTTTAAGCCTAGAAGTTACTGCTAGCAGCAAGAAATAAATCTTTAAATATCTCTCTGCTTGGTAAGGGCGTCTTTGTTTTTCCGACCTTTGCAAAAGTTTTCATGATGTAAATTCACGGTTTTACAGACGCCTAATGCTTCAATATACTTTTGATAAGAAATAAAACGACAAAAAAAAAAATTCTCTACATGACTCAAAGACCTAAGTAAAAACAAAATTGCTGAATATCTTTCCTGCCTGCCCGGAGAAACTGCAAAGCAAGCTGGCAGTGTATTAAAGTTCTATTTTAGTGCAAAATAGCTCTTCAATAAACCAGCCAAATCTGTTCTTTAAGTTAATAATATTCTCTTTCTTCTCTTGCAGATTCTTTGTGCTGAATGTAATTTGAACCTTTAAAAAAAAAAAAAAACATATTAATGTGCCTTACTCTGACTCTAAAGTTTTCTGAGTTTCTATTTTTTACCTTTTCTTTTTTTTTTTTTTTTGTTTCTTATGGATTTCATAGCAGCTAGTGACCAAACAAATGCAAGAAATAAATGGAAAAATAGGTAAATATTTGAAACAAAAAGACGCAGGAGTGCAAATTAAAGTCAATGTATCTTTTTTTGCAGACAAATGTATTAGTGTCACTAATTCCCACAAAGGGGCTGATTTACCAAGCCTTTACTCCATGACTCATGGAGTAAAAGCAGGAGTAGCAGCCGTTTTGCCATTTACTAAAGAAATACGCTGCTAGTGCAGTGTATTTCCCTAGTTACTAATGTGCTCCGTGCGCCCAGGAGAGGGTGCATTGTGCACCAGTACAGACCTGGCGCACGGCACATTAAACTGTAAATTGCGGGGGTTTGGGCGGGAGTTTATTAGGGGGGGAGGTGGGGGGATGCAGGGGAAGTGAAGTGACATGTGTTTTGAAGTGTTTGGCGGGCCGAATTGAAAGGGAAAGTGTTTTTTGAAAACAGATCCCCGTACGCTTGCACAGTGCGCCTGAACCTCGGGAGGTTCATTTGCATACTGGGCATGCGCAGAGAGAAAAGTCAGGGATTCCCGTGCGCCTTGTCAGTACGCCGTGAAAATCTTGGTAAATACCAAGCGGCGTACCCGTGAATGCGCTGCGTGACGCGGCGCACGGGAATCTCCGAGCTGTTTTCAGCCCTGAAGGGGAACTCCGCGCCAAATTTCAAACTTGAAATCGGCGCGGGTCCCCCTCCAGGGCTACATTAGGCTCTTAGGCTTGGTCCGGAACGTGAGGGGTTAAACCCGCGCCGATTCGGCGCGGGGGTCCCCCCCAGATCCAAACCAAGCCCTCATCCCAAGCATGCAGTCTGGCCCGGACAGGAATGGGGGCGGGGACGAGCGAGCGCCCCCCCCCCTCCTGAGCCGTACCAGACCGCATGCCCTCAACATGGGGGAGTGTGTGCTGTGGGGGAGGGGGGCACTGCCCCCCCACCCCACAGCACTCTTGCCCCCATGTCGATAGGGACAAGAGCCTCTTCCCGACAACCCTTGCCATTGGTTGTCGGGGTATGCGGGCGGGGCTAATCGGAATCTGCGAGCTCCCTTTAATAAGGGGGCCCCCAGATGCCGGACCCCCACCCTATGTGAATGAGTATGGGGTACATCGTACCTCTACCCATTCACATGGGGGAAATGTAAAGTAAAATAAAACACCACACACAATAAAATATTTTATTAATCAGCTCCGGAGCCCCCCCTTTCTTCTTTAGCTCTCTTAGAAGGGGGGGTTTCTTCTCTCCCGATCTTCTGCCGGGACCCTGGGCTTCGGTGATTTCTGCCGGGGGAGGGCGCCATCCCTCGGTCCTCTCCGGAGCCTTCCGCCGGATGCCCCCACCCCATTTAAGCTCTTTTTCATTAGGGAGGGGCATCCGGACTTCGGGGTCTTCTGCCGGGGGATGGCGCCTATCCCCCGGTCTTTCCGGTGCCTTCCGCCAGGGTTCCGGTCTTCCTGGTCTTCTGCCGGGGGTGCGCCAACTCCCAGGTCTTTTCTCTGCTCCCTCTTCTGCCTGGCTCCCCCGCGGAGCCAGGGCTTTCTTCCGTCTTCTTTCTTCTCTCTTCCTTCTTCTGCCTGTCTCCTCCGGGAGCACAGGGCTTGTCTGCGCTGTCCTCTCCCTTCTCTTCCATTGGATGTTGACACGACGAGGTTCCGCGCTGACATGCCGTGTCAGCGGCGGGCATGGACTTATATAGGGCAATGCCACCATGTGACCTCAACCCATGTGACATCACATTCCCTGGGCATGATGGGAATGTGATGTCACATGGGTTGAGGTCACATGGTGGCATTGCCCTATATAAGTCCATGCCCACTGCTCAGACGGCATTCCAGCGCCGGACCTCGTCGTGTCAACATCGAATGGAAGAGAAGGGAGAAGACAGCGGAGACAAGCCCTGTGCTCCGCGGAGGAGACAGGCAGAAGCGGAAGGCATCGCAGAAGCCCGGAGAGTGGCGCCCTCCGGCGGAAGACACCGTACAAGCCCGGGACCCTCCCCCAAAGGCAGGAGCCTCCCTGGTGAAGGGGGTCCCGGTGAATTACGTCGCTGAAGACGGGGGTGGGGTGCCAGTGCACCCCCCCCCCGCAGAAACCGTCGTGGAAGCCCGGGACCCTCCCCCAAAGGCAGGAGCCTCCCTGGTGAAGGGGGTCCCGGTGAATTACGTCGCTGAAGACGGGGGTGGGGTGCCAGTGCACCCCCCCCCGCAGAAACCGTCGTGGAAGCCCGGGACCCTCCCCCAAAGGCAGGAGCCTCCCTGGTGAAGGGGGTCCCGGTGAATTACGTCGCTGAAGACGGGGGTGGGGTGCCAGTGCACCCCCCCCCGCAGAAACCGTCGTAGTAGCCCGGGACCCTCCCCCAAAGGCAGGAGCCTCACTGGTGAAGGGGGTTCCGGCAGAAGATGGCGAAGCCCGGGGCCTAATGGGGTGGTGGTGGGGGGCCCCGGCAGAAGACCCCCGGCTGACTAATAAATTAATTTATTCATGTGTGGTGTATTATTTTTTTCCATTTTTTTCCCCAGGTGAATGGGTAGGGGTACAATGTACCCCCATACTCATTCACATAGGGTGGGGGGCCGGAATCTGGGGACCCCTTTATTAAAGGGGTCTCTCAGATTCTGATAAGCCCTCCGCCCGCATACCCCGACAACCAACGGCCAGGGTTGTCGGGAAGAGGCTCTTGTCCCTATCGACATGGGGACAAGAGTGCTTTGGGTTGGGGGGGCAGTGCCCCCCTCCCCCACAGCACACACTCCCCCATGTTGAGGGCATGTGGTCTGGTATGGCTCAGGAGGGAGGGGGGCGCTCGCTCGTCCCCACCCCCATTCCTGTCTGACCAGACTGCGTGCCTGGGATAATGGCTTGGTTTGGATCTTGGGGGGGACCCCACGCTATTTTTTTTGCGCGGGTTTAACCCCTTATGTTCCAGACCAAGCCTAAGAGCCTGGTATGCACCTGGAGGGAACCCACCTTATTTTTTTTCCGGGGGTCTGGAGTTCCCCTTCATGAACAGCGATCTGTCATTTACACATGTCAGTCCCCCCCCCCCTACAGTTAGAACACACCCAGGGAACATATTTAACCCCTCCCTCGCACCTAGTGTTAACCCCTTCCCTGCCAGTGGCATTTTTTGAGTAAGCAATGCATTTTTTACAGCACTGATCGCTAGAAAAATGCCAATGGTTCCAAAAAACTGTTCGATGTGTCCGCCATAATGTCGCAGTACCGATAAAAATCGCTGATCGCCCCAATAACTAGTTAAAACAACAACAAAAAAAAATTTGTAGACGCTATAACTTTTGCAAAAACCAAACACTAAACGCTATTTGCGATTTTTTGGAACCAAAAAGATGTAGAATACGTATCGGCCTAAACTGAGGGTTTTTTTAGTTTTTTGAATATATATTTTTGGGGATATTTATTATAGCAAAAAGTAAAAATAATTTTTACATATGTGGGCGGGACTTACGCAAGTCCCGCCCACATATATAAACATCGTTCAAACCACACATGTGAGGTATTGACGCGTGCGTTAGAGCGAGAGCAATACTTTTACCACTAGACCTTCTTTGTAACTATAAACTGGTAACCTGGAAAAAAAAGAAAAAGGTCACCTATGGGGATATTCACGGAATTCATTTTGGCCCCATTGCAGGAGTGTTTCCAATAGTAAAGCGTGACATGTAAGGTATCTATTTACTCAGTGTAACATCATCTTTCACATTATCCCCAAAAATTGGGCTCACTTTTGTGTTTTGTTAATTTTTAACCACTTGAGCCCGGACCATATTTCTGGTCAATGACCGGGCAAGTTTTTGTGATTCGGCGCGGCGTCGCTTTAACTGACAATTGCGCAGTCGTGCGACGTGGCTCCCAAACAAAATTGGCAACCTTTTTTTTCACACAAATAGATTATTAAATGTGCGTGTTTACTTCTGTCTTTAACACCTCCCCTTCAGGCTGGAAAGCATCAGATCAGGGGAAACCAAAAAAAAAAAGCTCTCATTCCATTGCAGCTTGGTTCCTACATGTGTGATGAACTGAGCATGCTCAAACACTTAGAAAAAAAATATCCTTTCTTTTTAAAAGGTGAAAAACACTCATTGGATGCTCATAGAGCGTGGTTTGGGTTAATTGCAGGTGTGCCCAATTACAAGCTCACCCAAACTAGAGACTGCAATTTGGTCATGTGATTTCAATTGCTTCATTACTAGCACTGTTATAAAAAGCTTGGATCGATCAGTCCTCAGCTGCCCTCAGAAGGGGCAGGCTGGCAGAAATGCTGTTGCTAAACACAAATGTGGTTTGTTTTATTTTGCCAATGGTTTTGGTTTATTTTTAAATGATGTTCACTTTGATGTATTTGTCTATGTGGCCTTATTTTCTGAAAAATGTGTAAAGCTATGGTTAATTAGAATTTTGAAATGTATTTTTGTTTGTTTGTCTTTTTTTGCTTTCCTTGTTTTGTTGACCAATAAAAATTACTTTAAAATTGTTAAGTTTGTCTTTTGTTACTTTTTCATGCTACATATGTTGACAGCTGCAGCTGAACTAGGTTAGGGCCTAACAAATTATGTGTGATTTTTGTCTAAGCTTCTTTCCTGGTGTGTAATCATGAAATGTTTGCCATGTTTATTCTCCCTGACTTTAAAGACAAAAACTGGTAAGTATTTTATTTATTCTGCAGTGGTCCTCAGCCCTCAAGTACCCCCGACAGGACATGTTTTGGGGATTTCTCTTATCAAGAATTGCTGTCCAGACTATTTTAAAGCACATGTGCAAGATGAAGGAAAACCTGCAAACATGGCCTGTGGGGGGGGGGGGGGGGGGTTTGCTATTGGTGGACAGGCTTGACGTGCTGATTTACAGCACTGTGCTTAAATCTAGCGCAAGGCAATCCTATTCAAATTGTGGGTGTTTGAGGGAAGCCAAGTGAGTGTTAGAACCCCTGCTTTGTGTTTTTTTATTTTTGTGTTGAGCTTTGTGTCCCTTTTCTTAAAATTGGCTTCACTTCCTGTCACACAGCTGAACAGGAAGTGAGGTTAAAACCCTACCAGTGTCATTTCTTGGGGACACCGGTCAATCTAACTAGTGTCCCCATTAAGCAAATTGCACTCCAGCACTGCTGTGTACACCCCAAATCATGGGTCTTCAAACTACGGCCCTCCAGTTGTTCAGGAACTACAATTCCCATCATGCCTAGTCATGTCTGTGAATGTCAGTGCATTACAAGGCCTCATGGGATGTGTAGTTCTACAACAGCTGGAGGGCCGTAGTTTGAGGATCCCTGCCCCAAATGATTATTTAGTTTGGGGTTTAGTAAAGGCAAAGCCACTCTGCAGTACAAGCATAGTTGCTGAAAATCAGAGAGGAAGCACTGATGGTTTTAACATCCAATCCTGTAGAAGCAAAGTTGTTTTGTTTTCTTCCTTGCTTTGCACTTGTAGGAGTGGATTTGCCTTTAGTAAATGGACCCCAAAGTCCAAGATCCCTAATAATTTGGGGTGTACACAGCAAAATGCTAGAGTGCAATTTACATAATGGGAAACTATTTAGATTGATCTCTGTGTCCCCAAGAAAATATATTAGTAAGGTTTTACCCTCACTTCCTGTTTGGCTATGTGACAGGAAGTGAATGAATTAGAAAGGGTGAAGACACCTCACAAATGTTGTCACTATCAGGGGTGCAGACATCCCCAAAAAAATGAGCAGATAATACTTATTTGCAAATTAATAATTTTTTAGTTAACATTGGGTGGGGTGCTCTAACACACACATTCCTACATATTAGCAACGCTCTATCCTGGCCTATTGGCATGGTTATATTTTCTTAGGGCTCTCAATAAAACTCTATGAAATTTGTGCTTAAACTAGAACCAGGGGCGGACTGACAACTCATGGGGCCCCTGGGCAATAGAAGATTATGGGGCCCCTGGGCTTACAGATGACCACCACGCCAGGAGGTAGTGCAGAGGCGGGCAGCTAAAATCTTGGGATATTCACATTAAAAGCATGTCATTTTCGGACATATCAGGGACAGATCTAAAAAAAACACAGATTTTTACATACTGTCCCTGGTTTTACTGAGCCTGGCAACCCGGATGGGGCCCCCTAGTGGCATGGGGCCCTCGGGCAGTGCCCGAGTGACTCAATGGTCAGTCCGCCCCTGACAAGAACTATAATCAACAAGTTTTATTTTCTTTCATTTTGGATAGAGTGAGGGAGGGTTATAGGCCCTGTCAGTTTATTTTGTATTATCTGTGTCCAATTGGGGAGATTTGCCTTCACTTCCTGCCCCATAGCCAAACAGGAAGTGAGAGAAAAACTATGCAAATTAACCACTTCCCGCCCAGCCTATGGCCGATTTACGTCCGGGAAGTGGTTACACAATCCTGACAGGACGTCCTGCAGGATTTCATGCCGCACGCGCCTGTGGGGGCACGCAGCGCGGCGATCGGTGATGCGGGGTGTCAGTCTGACACCCTGCATCTCCGATCTCGGTAAAGAGTCTCTCACGGAGACGGAGACTCTTTACCACGTGATCAGCCGTGTCCAATCACGGCTGATCACGATGTAAACAGGAAGAGCCATCGATGGCTCTTCCTCACTCGCGTCTTACAGACGCGAGTATAGGAGAGCCGATCGGCGGCTCTCCTGACAGGGGGCGTTCGCGCTGATTGTTTATCAGCGCAGCCCCCCCTCGGATCACCACACTGGACTACCAGGGATGCCCACCCTGGACCACCAGGGTGTGCAAAAACAAAAAAAATATAGAACAAAAAAACAAAAAGCATTAAAAAATAAGAAAAAAGATGCCAATCAGTGCCCACAAATGGGCACTGACTGGGAAAATCAGTGCCACCCCACAGTGCCCATCCATGCACAGTGCCCACCTGTGCCACCCATAAGTATCCATCAGTGCCACCCATAAGTGCCGCCCATAAGTATCCATCAGTGCCACCCATAAGTGCCGCCCATCTGTGCCGCCCATGAGTGCCCATCAGTGCCGCCTATGAGTGCCCATCAGTGCCGCATAGCAGCGCCGCCAATCAATGCCACCTCATCTGTGCCGTCAGTACTACCTCATCGATGTCCATCAGTGCCATCTCATCGGGGCCCATCAGTGCCGCCATATCAGTGCCCGTAATTGAAAGAGAAAAACTTATTTACAAAAAAATTAACCTAAAAAAAGAAAAAGGTTTTTTTGTTTCAAAATTTGCAGTCTTTTTTTAGTTGTTGCGCAAAAAAAAAAACGCAGAGGTGATCAAATAACAACAAAAGAAAGCTCTATTTGTGGGGAAAAAAGGACGCCAATTTTGTTTGGGTACAGTGTTGTATGACCGCGCAATTGCCATTCAAAGTGCGACAGTGTTGAAAGCTGAAAATTGGCTTGGGCGGGAAGGTGCGTAAGTGCCTGGTATGGAAGTGGTTAAGGGAATCCAGTGCCCCCCCAGAACTAGTGTGTGGGTCCCCTGAAAATTACTGGGCGGGGTTATACAAAAACAGGGTGTGACCTTGACAGGAAGGGGTGGGTCATTTTTCTATTAGGAGGTGCAGATATGTAGTCAGGCCTTGGGCAGAACCAAACCTTAATATACTACTGCATATTAGGGCTTATTTAGACCGGAACCGATTTACAGCGTGTTTTTATATTGTGGGAGGAAACCCACGCAGGCACAGGGAGAACATGCAAACTCCATGCAGATGCTGTCACGGGCGGGATTCGAACCAACGACTCTTTTGCTGCTAGGTCAAAGTGCTATACACTACACCACTGTGGTGAACGAACATGATTGCAGCTGAAAGCATGAGATCTTTTTTTTTTTTTTGCAATACCATGCTTTCCAGCCTTATTGACCCCGCCTCTCTCCATAAAGAGGACCTGTCACACACTAGTCCTATTACAAGGGATGTTTACATTCCTTGTAATAGGAAGAAAACTGATCATTTTTTTTTTATTTTTTTATTTCAGTGTAAAACATTATAAAACTAAATAAAAATAAATAAGAAAACCCCAAAAAATTTTTTTAAAGCGCCCCGTCGCGACGAGCTCGCGCACAGAAGCAAACGCATACGCGAGTAGCGCCCGCATATGAAAACAGTATTCAAACCACACAAGTGAGGTATCGCCGCGATCGTTAGAGTGAGAGCAATAATTCTAGCCCTAGACCTACTCTGCAACTCAAAAAATGCAACCTGTAGAATTTTTTAAACGTCGCCTATCGAGTTTTTTAAAGGGTAAAAGTTTGACGCCATGCCACGAGCGGGCGCAATTTTTAAGCGTGACATGTTGGGTATCATTTTACTCAGCGTAACATTATCTTTCACAATATAGAAAAAAATTGGGCAAAATGTATTGTTGTCTTATTTTTTAATTCAAAAAAGTGATTTTTATCCAAAAAAAGTGCGCTTGTAAGACCGCTGCGCAAATACGGTGTGACAAAAAGTATTGCAATGACTGCCATTTTATTCCCTAGGATGTCTGCTAAAAAAAAATATATAATGTTTGGGGGTTCTGATTAATTTTCTAGCCAAAAAATTGTGATTTTCACATGAAGGAGAGAAGTGCCAGAATTAACCCGGTGGGCAAGTGGTTAAAGTACTCATGGCTATAAAGAATAGAGTCATTGCTCATTAAAAAAAAAAAAAAAAAAAGGGGGTCCCTCCAAATTTAATTACCAGGCCCTTCAGGTCTGGAATGGATATTAAGGGGAACCCCGCCGTAAAAACCCCAAAAAAAAAAGACGTGCGGTTCCCGGCAAATATCCATTCCAGACCCTTCAGGTCTGGTGTGGATTTTAAGGGGAACTCCACCCCAAATTGAAAAAAAAAATGGCGTGGAGTCCCCCTAAAAATCCACACCAGACCCTTATCCGAGCACGTTGACCTGGCCGGCCGCAGAAAAGAGGGGGGGACAGAGTGCGGCCCCCCCCCTCTCCTGAACCGCACCAGGCCACATGCCCTCAACATGGGGAGGATGTCCCCATGTTGATGGGGACAAGGGTCTCATCCCCACAACCCTTGCCCGGTGGTTGTGGGGGTATGCGGGCGGGAGGTTTATCAGAATCTGGAAGACCCCTTTAACAAAGGGGACCCCCAGATCCTGACCCCCCCCCTGTGTGAAATGGTAATGGGGTACATTGTACCTCTACCATTTCACCCCAAAAAAAATGTCAAAGTGATAAAAATGACAGTAGCCGGTTTTTGACAAATCTTTTAATAAAATCTTCTTTTCTTCTTTCCTTCGGGGTTCTTCCGCTGCTTCTTTCTTCTCGTCCACATCTTGCCCGACGTCTTCTTCTATCTTCTCCGTCCGTCCTTCCGCCTTCTGGTCCCGCATCTTGCCCGTTGTCTTCTCCGTCCGCCTCCTCGTCCGCATCTTGGGTCTTCTGCGGTCTTCTTCTCGGTCCGCCGCCTTCTCGTCCCCTGCGTTTGAATTGTAATTGGCCGCCGTTTTCCCGCTCCTGGGACCCGCCCCCCTCTGACGCCACAAGTAAACTCCTTAGAAGGTCATGTGCGTCAGAGGGGGGCGGGGTCGCAGAGCGTCACACAGCGGGGGAATTCAATTTCAATCGCGCCGCCCGGAGAAGAAGTTCCCGCCGTGTCACACTCATGTGACCCCGCCCCCCTCTGACGCACATGACCTTCTAAGGAGTTTACTTGTGGCGTCAGAGGGGGGCGGGGTCACATGAGTGTGACACGGCGTGAACTTCTTCTCCGGGCGGCGCGATTGAAATTGAATTCCCCCGCTGTGTGACGCTCTGCGACCCCGCCCCCCTCTGACGCACATGACCTTCTAAGGAGTTTACTTGTGGCGTCAGAGGGGGGCGGGTCCCAGGAGCGGGAAAACGGCGGCCAATTACAATTCAAACGCAGGGGACGAGAAGGCGGCGGACCGAGAAGAAGACCGCAGAAGACCCAAGATGCGGACGAGGAGGCGGACGGAGAAGACAACGGGCAAGATGCGGGACCAGAAGGTGGAAGGACGGACGGAGAAGATAGAAGAAGACGTCGGGCAAGATGTGGACGAGAAGAAAGAAGCAGCGGAAGAACCCGAAGGAAAGAAGAAAAGAAGATTTTATTAAAAGATTTGTCAAAAACCGGCTACTGTCATTTTTATCACTTTGACATTTTTTTTGGGGTGAAATGGTAGAGGTACAATGTACCCCATTACCATTTCACACAGGGGGGGGGGTCAGGATCTGGGGGTCCCCTTTGTTAAAGGGGTCTTCCAGATTCTGATAAACCTCCCGCCCGCATACCCCCACAACCACCGGGCAAGGGTTGTGGGGATGAGACCCTTGTCCCCATCAACATGGGGACATCCTCCCCATGTTGAGGGCATGTGGCCTGGTGCGGTTCAGGAGAGGGGGGGGGGCCGCACTCTGTCCCCCCCTCTTTTCTGCGGCCGGCCAGGTCAACGTGCTCGGATAAGGGTCTGGTGTGGATTTTTAGGGGGACTCCACGCCATTTTTTTTTTCAATTTGGGGTGGAGTTCCCCTTAAAATCCACACCAGACCTGAAGGGTCTGGAATGGATATTTGCCGGGAACCGCACGTCTTTTTTTTTTTTGGTTTTTACGGCGGGGTTCCCCTTAATATCCATTCCAGACCTGAAGGGCCTGGTAATTTAATTTGGGGGAACCCCTACACATTTTTTTGTTTGTTTTATGAATGAATCCCTTTAGAATTGTCAGAGCCGACAATTCATTATAGCCGCGTGTGAAATTTTAAATGACTTTTTTCCTTCAGAATGTCACTTTGTGCAGGGGGAGTTCTAAGTGCGGGAAAAATGCGCTATTTCACATGCTGACATTACACCCCCCCTAGGTACGAAATTTAAAGGAATATTTCACTTTTATTGTTTCACTTTAAGAATTATTAATTTCACTGCTCCCGAAAAAACGGCCGTTTTAAAAAATAAAAAAAGCATTGATACATGTTCCCTGGGGCAGGACTGAGGTCCCCAAACACTTTTTAGGACTAAACTTGCAGATTAGCCTTTAAAATGAACACTTTTGATTTCTCCCATAGACTTCTATAGGGAGTTCGGCGCGGCTTTACATATTAGTTTCAATGCGCCGGCTGCTACGCTGGTTCATGCGCCTGATTAAGCCTCCACCCGGAGTACTAATTAATGCATGAACCAGCGCAGCGCACATAGCTTAGTAAATCAGGCCCAAAGTGTCAATAGTGTCAGATTATCCACCGCAATATCACAGTCCCGCTATAATTCGCTGAATACCCCCAATTACTAGTATTAAAAAAAAAACTCCAGTATAAATACCATGGGCCAGATCCACATATAATTGGATAGGCGCAGTGTATCAAAGATACGCTACGCCGCCGTATCTTACCTGGCTTTAAGTCAAATCCAGGAAGATTTTGCGCCGTAAGTTACGGCGGCATAGTGTATTTCTGGCGGCGGAATTAAAATCGGCGTGTAGGGGGCGTGATTCATTTAAATGAAGCGTGTCCCCGCGCCGAATGAACTGCGTATGCTCCGTTTCGGAATTTCCCGCCGTGCTTTGCGCGAAATGACTTCGCAACGACGTCATTTTTTGAACTTAGACGTGACTTACGTCCATCCCTATTCACGGACGACTTACGCAAAAAAAAATAAAAAAATTTCGACGCGGGAACGACGGCCATACTTTAACATGGCAAGTCTATCTATACGCCGCAAAATAGCAGCTTTAACTATACGCCGGAAAAAGCAGACTAGAGACGACGTAAGAGAATGCGATGGCCGCGTGTATGTTCGTGGATCGTCGGGAAAAGCTAATTTGCATACCCGACGCGGAAAACGACGCAAACTCCACCCAGCGGGCGCCGAAGTATTGCACCTATGATCCGAAGGCGTACGAAGCCGTACGCCTGTCGGATCGAACCCAGAAGCCGTTGTATCTTGGTTTGAGGATTAAAACTAAAGATACGACGTGGGAGATTTGAAAGTAAGCCGGCGTATCAGTAGATACACCGGCGTACTCGCTATGTGGATCTGGCCCTATGATTTGTAGATTTTGTGCACACCAATCAATATAGGCTTATTGGAATTTTTTTTACCAAAAATATGTAGTAGACTACATATTGGAATAAATTTATAAAGAAATCAGATTTTTATTATTATTATTATTATTATTTTATGGGATATGTTTAACCACTTAAAGCGGTAGTTCACCCCCCCCGACACATTTTACCATCGAGACAGGCATTGTAGCGCGAGCTACAGTATGCCTGTCCCGATTTTTTTAACCCCGTACTCACCTTGTACTCGGACATCGTAGATTTCGGCTCCCGCGGGGAATGGGCGTGCCTATGGAGAGGGAGGATGATTGACGGCCGGCCCTGGCACATCACTCTCCCCGAAGACAGCCGGAGTAGGTCTCGGCTCTTCACGGCGCCTGCGCACAGGCTATGCGCACGCGTCGTGAAGACCAAGCCTATTTCGGCTATTTCCGGAGAAGCGTGACGCGCCAGAGCCGGCCGTCAATCATCCTCCGTCTCCATAGGCACGCCCATTCCCCGGTATCTTCGATGGACGACTACAAGGTGAGTACGGGGGTAAAAAATTCGGGACAGGCATACTGTAGCTCGCGCTACAATGCCTGATTTTAAGGTAAAAGAAAATTTTTTTTTTTTTTTTTCGTCGATAGGGTGAACCCCCGCTTTAAGGACCCCTTCACGCCGATATACATCGGCAGAAGGGCACGGCTGGGCACAAGCACGTACCTGTACGTCCTCTTTAAGAGCCCAGCCGTGGGGTCGCGAGCGCGACTTGGTCCGAAGCTCAGTGAGCGCACATGCGGGACCCGCGGACCCCGATCGCTGCCGGTGTCCCGTGAACGGTCACAGGAGCTGAAGAACGGAGAGAGGTGTGTGTAAACACACCTTTCCCGTTCTTCATTGTGGCAATGTCAGTGATCGTCTGTTCCCTGATATAGGGAAAGATGATCACTGACATCACATGTCCAGCCCCGCCCCCTACAGTTAGAAACACATATGAAGTCACACTTAACCCATACAGCGCCCCCTAGTGGTTAACTCCTAAACTGCAATTGTAATTTTCACAGTAACAGTGCATTTTTATAGCACTTTTCGCTGTGAAAATGACAATGGTCGCAAAAATGTGTCAAAATTGTCTGATGCGTCCGCCATAATGTCGCAGTCATGAAAAAAAATTGCTGTTCGCTGCCATTAGTAGTAAAAAAAAAATATTAATAAAAATGCCATAAAACTATACCCTATTTTGTAAACGCTATAAATTTTGCGCAAACCAATCGATAAACGCTTATTGCGATTTTTTTTACCGAAGATAGGAAGAAGAATATGTATCGGCGAAAACTGAGGGAAATTTTTTTTTTATATCTTTTTTGGGGGATATTTATTATAGCAAAAAGTAAAGAATATTGAATTTTTTTCAAAATTGTCGCTCTATTTTTGTTTATAGCGCAAACACCACCAAAAGAAAGCTCTATTTGTGGGAAAAAAAGGATGCCAATTTTTTATTGGGAGCCACGTCGCACGACTGCGCAATTGTCAGTTAAAGCGACGCAGCACTGAATCGCAAAAAGGAGCAAGGTCCTTAACCACTTACCCCCCGGACCATATTGCTGCCCAAAGACCAGAGTACTTTTTGCGATTCGGGACTCTGTTGCTTTAACAGAAAATTGCGCGGTCGTGCGACGTGGCTCCCAAACAAAATTGGCGTCCTTTTTTTCCCACAAATAGAGCTTTCTTTTGGTGGTATTTGATCACCTCTGCGGTTTTTAGTTTTTGCGCTATAAACAAAAATAGAGCGACAATTTTGAAAAAAATGAATATTTTTTACATTTTGCTATAATAAATATCCCCCAAAAATATATAAAAAAACATTTTTTTTCCTCAGTTTAGGCCGATACGTTTTCTTACATATTTTTCGTAAAAAAAAATCGCAATAAGCGTTTATTGATTGGTTTGCGCAAAAGTTATAGCGTTTACAAAATAGGGGGTAGTTTTATGTCATTTTTATTATATATTTTTTACTAGTAATGGCGGCGATCAGCGATTTTTTTTTCGGTACTGCGACATTATGGCGGACACTTCGGACACTTTTGACACATTTTTGGGACCATTGGCATTTTTATAGCGATCAGTGCTATAAAAATGCATTGGATTACTATAAAAATGCCACTGGCAGTGAAGGGGTTAACACTAGGGGGCGGGGAAGGGGTTAAGTATGCCTGGGTGTGTTCTTACTGTGGGGGGGGGGGTGGCCTCACTAAGGGAAACACTGATCCTCGGTTCATACAGTGTATGAACCGAAGATCAGCATTTCCCCTGCTGACAGGACCGGGAGCTGTGTGTTTACACACACAGCTCCCGGTCCCCGCTCTGTACCGAGCGATCGCGTGTGCCCGGCGGCGATCGCGCCCGCCAGGCACACGCACGGGAGTCGGGGGCGAGCGGGGGGCGCGCGCGCCCCTAGTGGCGGCTGGGAGAGAGGACGTCATATTACGTGCTCTCGCCCAGCAGAGCCACCTTGTCGACGTATTTCGACGGTGCGCGGTCGGCAAGTGGTTAACCTGCATAATGGTCCGGGTCTTAAGTGGCTAAAAGCAGAAAGTAACATTTGTTTATTTATTTATTTTAAATTGTAAGTCTTTTTTTGTTTATAGCATGAAAAATTTAAAACCCAGAGGTGTTCAAATACCAAATACCAATATTTGTGGAAAAAAATATTATATACATTTAAGTACAGCATTGCTATGCAATTGTCAGCTAAAGTAACACAGGGCTGTATGGCAAAAAATACTCTTGTTGTGAAGGGTTTAAATCTTCCAGAGGTCAAATGGATATACAGTACACTATACAATACAAACAAAAGTAATAAACATCCCTCCAAATTAATGAGTTTAGGTGAGCAGTACAGAGCCCTGACCTCAACCCTACTAAACTCCTTTGGGATGAAGTGAAAACACCAATTGAGATCTAGGTCTTTTCATCCAGCATCAGCATTTTACATCACAAATGGTGTTTTTGCTGAATGAGTGTGAGTTCCCACAGGAAAACTCCTTTTGTAGAAATCCTTCTCAGAAGAGGGGTGGCTGTTATAGTGGCAAGGAAGGCCAACACTGTAATAATTTCTAGGGTCTTGGATTGGGATGTTTAACACACTCAATAAAGGTATGATTGTAAAAAATATTCACCATATACCATATATTTCCAGCATACTGGATGAATGGGCACAAATCTGTAGAAAGGCTTCTTACAAGAAGGAGCAGAAGGGGAAATGGAAAGAGGGGGGGGGGGGGCAAAATTCAATATAAAGAAAGGGCACTATTCATCTTTTACAGGAGTGAGATGTCCACAACTGTTGGCCATATAGCGTATGGTAATGCTTGCTGAGTTGGTTCTGTCTTGGCTCCTCTGTTACTTATCTAGTCTGTATCCTGACTTCACCCCTCCCTCCCTGGTTCTGTCCTATGTTCTGGCTCAGAATTGGCTTTGCTATGTGGTATATGTCTGCTTGGTGATCAGCATTATGTGGGGTCCAATGCACCTACAGAGTTCCAGCTGCTCATGAGTCCTCTTTAGCAGTGGTGTATTTAGGTTTTGTGCTGCCCTAGGCCTGACTAAACTCGTGCAACCCCTAATTTGACCCACCCCTTCGTGTCAAGGTCACACCCCTTCCTGTTTAAGACCTGCCCTGAAATTTTTCAGTGAGTACACTAGTTCTGAGGGCCTTGGGGGGGGGGGGGTCTCTTAATCTGCAGAGATTTCCTCTCACTTCCTGTTTGGCTATGGGGCAGGAAATGAAGGGAAATGATCAGATGGCAAACATTTTTTATCAGGGGCTATAACTATCCCTTACTCTATCCAAAATGGGAAAAAAGTGTTGCCTATAGTTCTACTTTAAGCACAAATTTATGCTAAACTTATGGAGGACTGAGAGGATATAACCATGCCAGTGGGGCAGCAGAAAACATGTAGCACAGTGATGGAGGTATGTGGTCCAGGCAGTGAGCAAAGGAAGGATTGGGGGCAGGAACAAATAAATCCATCTGTTTATTTTTCTCATCAGCAATCAACTGAAATGAAATTAAGATTCCTTAATATGTACAACTGACACAAGCAAATGATTGCAGGAGAGTCCTACTACCTACCTGGCAGGTATAGGTGACCATGTCAGTGTCCCTTGTGTCTGCACCATTTCTATCATACTGGCAGCAGTGCAGCGGCTTTATGGGGGCGCCAAACCAATGTTTTAGTCAACCTCATAAGACTGGCGCTACACTAAATGCGAATGAATTAACTGAATTGCCTTTAGGCACTTTTTTTGCAGCCAGTGTCTTCCTGGCTGGTGCGGTCATTTACCCCTGGGTAGCGCACAGTGTAGCGCAAGTCGGTGGGGACTCTTTTCATGCTGCCCCCCCCCCACTGCAAAGTGCTTCCCTAGGCCCGGGCCTTGTTGGCCTAGGCCAGTGTTTCTCAATTCCAGTCCTCAGGCCCCCCCAACAGGTCAGGTTTTCAGGATTTCCCTCAGATGAAAAGGCTGTGGTGATTACTAAGGCAGTGAAACTGATCAAATCACCTGTGCAAAATAATGGAAATCCTGAAAACCTGACCTGTTGGGGGGGCCTGAGGACTGGAATTGAGAAACACTGGCCTAGGCCAAGATACATCGTTGCTCTTGAGTATGCCTCTGGTATGCCCTGGTCAGACTAAAGGTACAAGAGAGGCCGCCCTCATCAGCTCAGTCTCGGCCAGGCATATGGCAGACATTTTCTATACACATGACAGTATTAATGGCTGTGCAGTATGAAGATAGACTATGATAGAATTGCCCATCAGTTAAAGGTACAGGGTCCACCCTCTGTTTTGTGTCTGGTGCCAGATAAGATTTGTCACTGCCACTCCTGGTATTGGCTTCACTCCTTCTCTTTCCTTTTTAATTTGGGTGGATTGGAAATTGGAATTATCTTGCCCTAGACTGCTGCATTATTTCTCGCTACCATCTGGAATGCAGCAATTTATAGATTAATCACAAGAGAGAACAAACATTCAACTAGAAATCAGTCTACCTAACTATTTAAACTTTAGGGTAAAAAAACAAATAAAATAAAAAAAAAATACGTTTGACTAATGCCCTGTACACACAATCGGATTTTCCATTGGAAAAACCTTGGATGGTTTTTCTGACGGAATTTCGCTCAAGCTTGGCTTGCATACACACGGTCACACAAATTCCATACAGACAAATGGATTTTCCGATAGGATTTTTTTCCGTCTGAAAAATTGAGAACCTGCTCTCTATCTAAGTCCGTCGGAAATTCCAAAGGAAAAAGTCCAATGGGGCATACACACAGTCGGAATATCCGATGAAGAGCTCCCATCTGACTTTTTCCATCGGAATTTCCGACCGTGTGTACACTGCATTATTTGGGTTCTTTTTTTTTTTTTACCAAATAAATATAGCAGAACATATTTTGGTTTAAATTTATGAAGAAAGATTATTTGTTTACAAAATATTATAAGATTTTTTTTTTTATTTGGTATTTTTTCATTTATAAAAGCAAAAAATTAAACACCCAGTGGTGATAAAATACCACCAAAAGAAAGCTCTATTTGTGTGAAAAATTACATAAATATAATTTGCGTACAACCTTTAATGACTGTGCAATTGCCAGTTAAAGTAGCAAAGTGCTGAATAGCTAAAAATGTTCTGGTAATGAAGGGCCCAAAACCTTCTGCCGCGTACACACGATAATTTTTCAGCATGAAAGAAGACGTTGTTTTTTAGCATGTCCAAAAAACAAAGTTTTTCCAACTTCATCATTAAAAACGACGTTGCCCACACACCATCCTTATTAAAAAATGATGAACAAAGCGCGGTGACGTACAACACGTACGACGGCACTCTAAAGGAAGTTATATTCGCCTTTGGGCTGCTTTAGCTGATTCCTTGTTAGTAAAAGACGATTCACGCTTTTTTGTCTGTTACAGCGTGATGAATGTGCTTTCTCCATTATGAACGGTAGTTTTACTAGAACGAGCGCTCCGATCTAATAACTTGCTTATGAGCATGCGCGGGTTTAAAACGTTGTTTCAGTCCACACACGATTATTTTTTACAACCCGAAAAACTACATTTTTTAAAAAATGCAGCATGTTCGAAAAAAAAAATTGACGTTTTTCAGAAACTGAAAAACGATGTGCAGCCCACACACGATCATTTTAAATTACGTTTTTTAAAAACTATGGGCCAGATTCACGTCCGATCGCGTATCTTTGTGCGGGCGTAACGTATCTGATTTACGTTACGCCTCTGCAACTTAGACGGGCAAGTGCTGTATTCTCAAAGCACTTGCTCCGTAAGTTGCGGCGGCGTAGCGTAAATCGGCCGGCATAAGCCCGCCTAATTCAAATTTGGAACGGGGGGGCGTGTTTTTATGTAAATGTTGTGTGACCCGACGTGATTGACGTTTTTCCCGAACGGCGCATGCGCTGTCCGTGGAATTTCCCAGTGTGCATTGCTCCAAAGTACGCCGCAAGGACGTCATTGGTTTCGACATGAACGTAAATGAAGTCCAGCCCCATTCACGGACGACTTACGCAAACAAAGCAACTTTTTCAAATTTCGACGCGAGAACGACGACCATACTTAACATTGTTACGCCGCACTTAAGCCACCATATAGCAGGGGTAACTATACGCCGGGAAAAGTCTAACGTAAACGGCATCACTTTTCTGCGTTGGCCGGGCGTACGTTCGGGAATTCGCGTATCTAGCTAATTTGCATACTCAACGCGGAATTCGATGGAAGCGCCGCCTAGCGGCCAGCGTAAATATGCAGTTACGATCCGACGGCGTAAGAGACTTACGCCTGTCGGATCTAACAGATATCTATGCGTAACTGATTCTAAGAATCAGGCGCATAGA
Organism: Rana temporaria; assembly: GCF_905171775.1. Taxonomy (NCBI): domain Eukaryota; kingdom Metazoa; phylum Chordata; class Amphibia; order Anura; family Ranidae; genus Rana; species Rana temporaria. The sequence continues at coordinate 43,892,995 of NC_053496.1, read as the reverse complement.
TACGACGGCGCAACGCAGAGATACAACGGCGTATCTGGAGATACGCCGTCGTATCTCGACTGAGAATCTGGCCCTATGTTTTTTTCATGCTGAAAAATTATCGTGTGTACGCGGCATTCTGGTGGTTAGTTTACACTTTACATGGTTTTTACACTCATATATATTTTTACACTTATATTTAAAAAAAAGAAAAAAGAAAAAAAAGAAGTCCACTGCCAACCAAAAGAACATCTATGTTTCTGCTTTAAAAGTAAGACTAGTTGTTGCTTTTTTAACCTTCAGCCAGGCTGGTGTGATAATCTATGGTTGAACAAAAAAGGAATGTATGTAGCTGTATCACTACATTGTATCTAATTCCCCAAATTGCTTAAAAAAAAAGCAGTCAAACACAAAGTGATCGGTGCGACAGTATTAGTAGATCTGATCTCATAAACATGAGATTATTGCTTGTTTCGAAAAAAAAAAAAAAAAAAAACGCAAGTGCGTTCTTCCTTTGTCCTAAAAACAATCTCCATTCATTACTTGTTCCAGCTGCAGCTCTTTAGAGAAACAAAAGAAAAACAATCACTCGCAGAATCCATTATTGGAGGAATTGCTATGTCTTAAACTGTTCATTCAGCTTTTCGCTCTCTGGTCTTGAATTCACTGTTCATTTACTGCTTATATTAACTGGCCTGTTCATTTGTTTCCCCTGATGAAAAATGCATCACAAGAACCGCTATTTTTTTATTTCTTTTTTTTCCTTCCTCTCAGTCCCGTAGTTTGTTATATCCTATTTGAAGTCCTGGCTCCTGCCAATTGCTCGCAGGCCTAGTACATAACCATTTTATTTTTTTTCTGCAGTAGAAACACGATCTGAAGAAAAGAGAGACCTACTTATAAATTTTATTTCCATAAATGTAATAAAAACTTTGCTGTTTTTATTTTTTTTTATATATTTTTTTCTGTTATAGCAAATTGAAGAAGCTGATAGCTTTCCACCTCAATAAGTAACTCAAATTAATGTCTTGTTTCTCTTTTCGCTACTTTGCAGGCAGAAACAAAGTATCAGTTCCACCAGACATCCATCATCTATTTCAACTTTGTTCCACATCGCCGTACAGGATTTTATTGTTAAAAATATTATTAATAATGAAGTGTCTTGCAGCAATTTTATCAACAATTATGAAACGATAATGCACATTTAATGTTTTTAAAGCAGGGTTGAATTGATGTTTGTTAATATATGTGCTTCAGTGAGCTAAACTATTAAGCTGATGTAAGTAAAGAATGTATTTTTTAGCAAACTTTTGTTTATCTTTTGCTCTCCCTAAAAAAAATGGTTTTGAAAGTAATTTTTATATTGTTATGTATGCTAATTTATTCTTAAACGCTTGGCGCCCAGAGGCCATCATATGACGTCCTGGGCTTTGTGATGGTATAGCTGAATGATGCCTGAAGCTATAGGCATCATTCAGATATTGCCATTTTCACCCATAGATTTCCTACACCATGATAACGATCATAGCAGCTGTTCTGTGGCTTGATCGTTCTTAAGGGCGGCAAAATGGGACGTCACCCCCCTCCCGCCGCCCTCCGGTGCTTCTCCCGTCTCACCACTGCGATCGGTGAGTTGGAGAATGGATCTGCCGGCCCCAGATGCTGATCATAGAGATTTCCGGTGGGCCAGATGGTCACGGTAGTCTCTATGATCGTCGAAGGTCGGGCGCGATGTTATGACGTGATGCCCGGCCTCTGCATTAAAAAAAACAGCGCCGCCTCGGCTGGGGGGATTTTAGGCTTCCCAGCCTAGAGGTGAGATATGGGATCTTATTGACCCCATATCTCACTGTAAAGAGGTTGTGTCATGCCCTATTCCTATTACAAGGGATGTTTACAGTCCTTGTAATAGGAATAAAAGTGATCAAATTTTATTTATTTTTTTAAAAGTGTCAAACTACACTAGTAAGTAAATTTAACAATAAAACATGTAAGTGCCCCTGTCCCTGTGTGCTCGCACGCAGAAGCGAATGCATATGTACGTCCCGCCTACATATGAAAACGGTGTTCAAACCACACACGTGAGGTGTCACCGTGAACGTTAGAGCAAAAGTAATAATTCTAGCCTCAGACCTCCTCTGTAACTCAAAAGATGTAACCAGTAAAAAAATGTAAATAGTCGCCTATGGGGATTTTTAGGTACCGAAGTTTGGCGCCATTCTACGAGCATGTGCAATTTTGAAGCATGTCTTGTTAGGTATCTATTTACTCTGCGTAAGTTCATTTTTCACATTGTGCAAAAAAATTGGGCTAACTTCACTGTTTTTTTTTTAAAGAATGAAACAGTTTTTTCCCCCAAAAAAACGTGTTTGAAAAATTGCTGCGCAAATACCATGTGAGATAAAAAGTTGCAATGACCGCCATTGTATTCTCTAGGGTCTCTGCTAAAATATATATATATATATATATATATATATATATATATATATATATATATATATATAAAAATAGGTAGATTCAGGTAGAGTTAGGCCGGCTTATCAGTAGATAAGCCGACCTAACTCAGAATCTACGCCGACCTATGTTTAAGCGCATGCTCAAACAGAGATACGCTTAAACATATCTAAGATACGACGGCTTGCGCCGTCCTATCTTAGATTGCAATATTTTGGATGGCCGCTAGGTGGCGCTTCCATTGCGGTCGGCGTAGAATATGTAAATGAGGGGATGCGCCGATTCACGAACGTACGCCCGGCCGAAGCAGTCGATTTACGCCGTTTCCGTAAGGCATTAGCAGGCCTAAAGTTATTCCACCTATTAGGTGGAATAACAATGTTAAAGTATGGCCGCCGTTCCCGCCGCGAGATTCAAATTTTTTACGTCGTTTGCGTAAGTCGTCCGCAAATCGGGATTTACGTTGTTTACGTCCACGTCTAAATCAATAGGCCAGTGCGGCGTACGTAGCCGCAATGCACACTGGGAAATGTAGGCGCCCGGCGCATGCGCAGTTTTAAAAAAAACGTAAAAAAATTTGAGGTCAAGCCTCATTACCATCAAACACGCCCCCCTCCAACACATTTGAATTTGGCGCCCTTACGCCCGCCCGCTTTAGGCTACGCCGCCGTATATTAGCAGGCAAGTATATTGAGAATCATTACTAGCCTAGCTAATTTACGGCGACGTAGCCTAAACAGGCTAAGCTACGCCGCTGCAAGTTTAAGCACTCGTACCTGAATCTACCTAATAGTGTTTGGGGGTTCTATGTAATTTTCTAGCAAAAAATTATGATTTTTACATGTAGGTGCGAAGTGTCGGAATTGGCCTGGGCTTGAAGTGGTTAAAGCTGAACTCAATTCAAATATAAAAAAAAAAAACACAAGTTTATTCTTGAAGTTGAACTCAATGTAGGTGATTTATTTATTTTCTAATGAGTATGACATGGGGTCAACCGCTTACATTTTCCTTACACCAGGGCTCAAACTGGGGTGAGGGAGGAACAGCACTAGGAGCCAATCAGTTCATGTGCTGACAAAGAACATTCTGGTAGGAGAGCTAATCTTTTTTGCTTTTACTGTTCACAAGCTGAGGGTGGGCCCATGAAAGTCTAAGCTCAAAAACAGTGGTTTGAATAATATGGGCTGTCATTCAGTCTGTAAGTCTGATGTGGCAGAAAATAAGCACTGTGGTGGGCAGCTCTGGATGGATGATGTTTATTGCAGCAAATGTGTATTTTTCTTATTTTCACTTCTGAAATAAACTGAATTTTTGCTTAAAAGCCTGATTCTGGGTTCTGTGACATAAATAACCCCAATTTCCCTGGAGGCTCTATAGTGTGAAAGCTATCTGTTTGTTTGATGTACTTATATTTTTTCCAATATTTAAAAAAGTAAATAGGCTCCCACCGACCAGCAGGATAAATACAAAGGCAGATCACCCTGGTAGATGATGAGGTGAACAAGTCGGGGACTGGTTGCAGATGTAACAGGTAGGGATTAAGTAGAAGCATAATCAGTAACAAGCTGAAGGTTGGTAGAAAATTGTTGCAGGTGGGGATCAGGCGGAAGAGTAGTCAAGGATCAAGCCAAAGTCAGTAATGAGAGGTAGTGAAGATATGGCAGCAGGAGTGACAAGAGTAAGATATTGGCTGGAGAGAATACAATAATCTGCCAAACAGGGAAAAGGCATGGCTTAAATATGAAGTTCATGCGGGGAGCAAAGGGTCCAAGGTTCAAAAGAAACAAGTTATAAGGCACAATTGTCTACGTCAGGGGTCTCCAAACTTTTTAAACAGGAGAAACACAAGCGGCACCTTCTAAGTGTAGCAATTTAGGTAATTTATTAAAAAGTGCAAAAACATATATAAAAAACCTACTCACAAGGCAGGTATAAAATCAGGCAGAAGTATATGAAGGGTGTCATCTGCGGGGATCCGGGTGGAGGCAGTCATCACTTTCGCTGGATCACAGCTATGTCCTTGCCACAGGCGGCAGCGGCGGCGGCGAACGCTCACGGAAGCGAACCCCGCCGCCGCTGCCGCCTGTGGCAAGGACATAGCAATGGGGTTGCAATGTGAGGTGCTCAATGGCAATACCCGACGCGTTTCGGCTCAGTAAGCCTTCAACAGGGGCATAAAGATCCACATTGCTTGCTTAAATACACATAGTGGTTACAGGGCCCTCCCCCAACAGGGTGGTGCCCTGAGACAGGATATGATGTAACAAGTATGCATTGTAACAAACATATAAATAAAAAACAAAAAAACAATAAATCTCCAATCTAATATGCATTAAATACCGATATCACATGCAACACATACAGTAAATCTCAACATAATGCATATGTCATATTAGTCGGAGCAAATATTCTGCAACACTTTATAGTTCAGCAAGAGACAGCATGACTTATACTGTGTCACCAAACAGGGAACTCTCTAATTGGTGTGTGTGGGGACACTACACCATCGCGGTATATTGTGAATGATTCACACTCGATGAAACGCCACGATAGAGCATCAACAGACTGCCACCTATGTATAGTAGCCCTCGTACTGGAAGCTATAATATTCCCCATAAGTGAATTCACAAATGAAGACATTGCATACTATAACATGATGTAACTCTGGATGATCTGCAACATTTTATAAATCAGCAGAAACAAACATAGCTCGTAATTGTGTCACCAGACAGGGAAACTTCCTGATTGTTATGTATGGGGACACTGCACTACCATGTTAAGTTATGGCCTTTACATAATCAATATAGTGTAAGAACGGGCCGTCAGCAACCTGTCATCAGTGGATGACAGTGCTGATATATGAAATTAAAGTCCCCCATAGATGGATAAATAAATGGGGAACAACCCCGCATTTACTCCGATCGGTGCAGCGCTAGTACATACAAACCGCGCAAGCACCAATCGGACGAGGCGGGGGCGTGGCCAAGAGCAGATGCCTCCCGATAGCCTATCAGACGTGAGAAGGTACACGTACCAATAGGGCATCAGGGGGCATGCCTTATAGTCGTACTATCCGACAGGGAGCTAGACACCTAGCCATGCCGACCGGAGGGCGGGTATACATCACGCAGCCGCGGCCTCCAATCGGCATACGCCGTGGGGCTGACAGCATGTCGCGTGACGAATCACCGCCAACCAATCAGAGGAACCATAATAGATCGCACAGACTCACAGGCTGTGGCAGCCCAGGGCCACTACACACACCCAATGAACAGACTCACAACAAGACTCTGAAACGGAGTCATATATGCCAAGTGCTGAACGAATCAGATACTTAGATATATGTCTCTAACTTAGGGTGGGATATCAACCAATAGGGCATGTAGGAAAGTGCTCTGGATACTTTCCCATGTAGAACGGGAAGTGTCAGAGAGGTTTTTTATATACAATACAAAGGTGACCCCGAATGTCCTGCCCAGACTGGGACAACGCAGGCCACCAAATGACGCAGTGCTAAATCAAAAGACTAGCAAGAATAATCTTTACGGCGGAGAAACAACATGGATAATAATTATCAACCACATTGAGTCTGCACCAGCAAATGTTGAAAATGAATAGACCTGAACCCAACGAAAATCTAAAAATCTAAAAAATATGGAACTCTCTCCATGGATCCATGGCAGATGGAAATAAACATGGAAACGAGTGTGAAATATAACACATATGGGATGATATAAAGAATATATAAGGAATATCAAAAAATATTCAAAAAATATTATTATATAGAATGGATACAAGAACTCAAAGTGCTCACCCCTGGTTGATGTAACAATTGACGTCCCATTCGACGTTCATACCATATGGGGTATAGCACTTGAGCTCGTGTATCCAAAAAGTCTCAAGTCTTGAGACACCCCTTATTCTGGAATCACCTCTCCAATGGGGAACAAATCTATCAATCACCTGAAACAATGATCCCTTGGGATCAGAGTCATGGTGTTCGAGATAGTGCCGTGACACCGTATGTTTGGGACAACCCTTTTTAATCTTTGCTATATGCTCATTAACCCTGATAGCAAGCAATGTGGGGATGCATCTTTATGCCCCTGTTGAAGGCTTACTGAGCCGAAACGCGTCGGGTATTGCCATTGAGCACCTCACATTGCTACCCCTGAACGTGATCACTTTTATCTTTGTCATTTTATGACTTTTACAAATAAACCTTTTGGTTTTAATTGACCTGCACCATTGGAGTTCCTTTTTCCATTTTTATATCATCCACCCCATGGCTTCATTTGGAGCTCTAGCTACGTCCTCTGCCTGTATCTCCTGATCGATGGTCCAAAGATCGTATTCAGAGCCTGTGGCATTGACGCAATACATCATTCAAGCACTGCTGGTTCCTGTTGTCCATTCCATTGGAGTTCCAGCCCTGCATATGATCCAAGTCCGGTTTCTAGTGGTCCCGGCTTCCAAAGACCACAATGTCTGGCTGACTCTTTGCTGTAAGGTAGTAGAGTCCAACACCATCTGGTAAGCGTGTTTACCCATTTCATACTTTGATGTGATTGTGATCTTCACGGGGTTCTACAGACAACTTGTACACCTGTTGCATCTTAATCACTGGATTGCAGCTCACCTGTTTTCCTGCACCAATCACTCCATCTGATTACCATAGACACACTTCTAAATTTTGTGGAAAGCCTTCCCAGAAGAGTTGAAGGTGTTATAGCTGCAAAGGGTGGGCCAACACAGTATTGAACCCTACGGACAAGTTCTTATGCGTGTAAAGGCAAGCGCCACAATAATTTTGGTAAAAAAGTGTATGTAATCCCAAATTTGGGAATTTCTTTAACTTGGGGAGGGTGAATTTACCTAAAGGGGGCACAGAGAACAATTGAAACCTGACAGGAGGTTCTAACCCCTCTCCACTCTGTCCAAAACTAACAAAGACATTTTCACTTTAGTTACACTATAAGTTTGTCCTTGCCACACAATCATATTGAGGTCTTCAGGGATATATGCCTGCATACAATAATGACTCTCGCCATGAAGAATACAAGTAATGGACATGAATGCAATCACACATGAAGGTTGTACTGACATTGAGAAAGTAAAAGGTTTTTCTGTGTGTGAATAGAAAAGTACAATACCTTTAAAAATATGCAACATATGAAGGTCTGCGTAAATGTAGAGACGGAAATGAGTTCACAAAAATGAAAAGAGAAAGCTACACGTACAACAGGGCACAGCAAACAACAGCAACAGTAATATCATTGATAATGGTCATTGATGGCCAAGGCCGAAGCCAAACAAAAAGGCAGAGCAAGAGTGGCTAGATATCTGATTGATGGTGATTAAACATGAAACATCGACAGTCTCTGCTATGAAGCTGAGCGCTTGGTAAAGAAATCATTAAAAAGGTTCTTCAGCATAGAAAAAATAAATAAAAAGCTGACAGCTACAAATACTTAGTAGCTGCTGACTTTCAATAAAAGGACACTTACCTGTCCAGGGTCCCAGTGCCATCCTCATCTGGACCAGTTCTTCATCGGTCTTTGGGACCCCAACACCGGCATGTTAATTAAGGGAAGCCAGCCTTGATTCCTTCTAGGACCTGTGATGTGTTCCAGAAAGCTGCAGGCAAAAGGGTGGGGGGGAGCAATACGACAACTTCCACTTTTATATGAACTATAAACTGAAAGACCTATGAATAAATGGTTGTGGAACTAATCATTTGAGTTTCCATTATTTCTTATGGGAAAATTTGCTTTGAAATCCATGCATACGTCCAGGACGAATTATGCTCGCAATCCAAGGTTTTACTGTACATTTTATTGCTGGTGATAGGACTGTGGAAATTTGGCTCTGCCTAGGGAATTTAACTATTAGGCCTCGTACACACGGACGGACTGTCCGATGAAAACGGTCCGCCGGACCGTTTTCATCAGACATGTCGGCTGCCGGATTTTGGTCTGATGGTTGTACACCACAGGTTGTACACCATGGTTGTACACGTACAGGATACGCGGTGACGTGGCCGCGCCATTGCGGCGACGATGACGCGGCGACGTGCGCGACCCTAGAAGGTCAATGCTTCCACGCATGCGTCGAATCACTTCGACGCATGCGAGGGCTTTCGGCCGAGCGGACATGTCCGGTAAGTCGTACAGACGACCGAACATGTCCGACGGACAGGCTTCCAGCGGACATGTTTCTTAGCATGCTAAGAAACATTTGTCTGCTGGAAACCTGTCCGATCCGCCGGAAAATTGTCCGGACGGACGTACAGACGACCGAACATGTCCGCTGAAACTGGTCTGCGGACCAGTTTCAGCAGACATGTTCGGTCGTGTGTACGGGGCCTTACAGAACTAATACCAAACATCCAATCGGGTGCTGAAGGCCTCTCTTGTCCCTCTGTCTGTTGTATCATCCTTCACAACTTTCAAAGAGTCGACTCTTCTCTTTTGCCTTTATCAGTTTTATAATGAATACATTTATGCCCAGCAATGTTTGATCCCCCGTGATTACCAAAAACCGTGTTTGACTTATTTATCTCTGTGATTTAAGCTTCATCTAAATTTGTCCGAAAGACAAGATGTAGACTAGACTTTCCTTGAGCCTTCAAAATAAATCATTCTTAATCTGATCGATAGTTTGACGGATGATCCGTGTGCGAGAACGAAAGGCAGTGACAGAGTCACAGCAAGGGCACCTGAGACTTTTAATTAAAAATAAAAAAAAACAAATGAAATAAAAAAAAGAAAATGCATGCAAGCAGAGACAAGGTTGTTAAGATCTAATTAGAATGAATGAATCTTTAAAGCAAAGAAGAATGTATAAATGTTCTCCAGACCTAGTTTTATACTATAACATACTATTATTAACGGTAAATAAACTACATGAAGCTCTTCAAAAAAATGTGTTCTTCTATTTTACAGTAAACACAGCCAAACTAAAGGTAATGTATCATTTATTTGAAACATTTAAAGTGTTTTTTTCTCAGAGCCGGTTTACACTGGGGCGACTCATCAGGCGACTCAGCCGCCTGACAAGTCGCGTCCCATTCTAGTCAATAGAACCGTTCTAATAGAAGCGACGCAAGTCGCTCTGACTTAGAAAAAGGTTCTTGTACGACTTTGGGGGCGACTTGCATTGACTTCTATACAGTCGTCTTCAGGACGCCTTGCTGAGTCGCCCCCAAAGTCGTGTCGCCCCAGTGTGAACCGGCTCTAAGAGCTGAGACCTTTGGATGCCTTCTCTATTTACAGTAGCTTTAAAGTGGTTGTAAAGGCTTTTTACCTTATCCCCCCCCAAAATCCATAGCAGACCCTTATCTGAACATGGTCAGGAAAGGGGGGAGTCGAGCAGCGCCCCACCCTCCTGAACCATACCTGGCCACATGGCTTCAACATGAGGGGTGCTTTGGGATGAAGTGCATAACCCCCCCCCAAACAACCTTGTTGATTGGGACAAGGACCTATTTCTGTCAACATTGGGCTGTGGGGTTCTGTGGGCAGGGGGCTTATCGTAATCTGGAAGCCCCCTTTAACAAGGGGATCCCCAGATCCTGACCCCCCCTATGTGAATATGTATAGGCTACCCCTACCCATTCACCAAAAAAAGTGTCAAAAATAAAAAAGACACAAGGCAGTTTTTGACAATTTCTTTATTAAAAAACAAAACAAAAAATGTCATCTGATATAAATTCAGTGTCAATCACAATGCCCGCCACACCTGGAAAAAAATACACTTCCCGTGACGAAGGCTGCCTGACAAATGTCTGCTCTGCTTTTTGACAGTTCTTATATAGGTAAGGGGCGGGGCCTCCTGGTGACATCACCTGGTGGCACCACCCCCTTGTGACATAACCAACCGGTGCTCCGAACCCATCAACGTAGGGACAAGGTGCTTTGGGAGGGTAGCGCCAAAGCATCCCCTCATTTAACAACTTGCCGACCAGCCACCGCCATTATACAGTGGCAGGTCAGCACGATCCCGCGAACCGTCGTAGCTGTACGTCTGCCCCATTAAGCAGGATAGCAGGCGCACCCATCGCACTAGGGGGGCGATGCGTGTGGCCGCGATGTACGCTGGCCACGTACGATTGCTGGCAAGAGAAGCAGAACACACACGCACATCCCTGTTCTGTGAGGAGAAGAGAGGAGAGGCAGATCGTGAGTTCCTACTAACTAGGAACCATGATCTGTCATTTCCTCCAGTCACTTCCATTCCCTTACAGTTAAAACACACATTAGGGAACAAAGTTAAAGGGGTTGTAAAGGTACAATTTTCCCCCCCAAATAGCTTCCTTTACCTTAGTGCAGTTCTCCTTCACTTACCTCATCCTTCGATTCTGCTTTTAAATGTCCTTATTTCTTCTGAGAAATCCTCACTTCCTGTTCTTCTGTCTGTAACTACACAGTAATGCAAGGCTTTCTCCCTGGTGTGGAGTGTCGTGCTTGCCCCCTTCCTTTGGACTAAAGGAGAGTCAGGACACTCTTTACGTTGCAGATAGAGAAAGGAGCTGTGTGTTAGTGGGCGTCCTGACTCTCCTGTAGTCCAAGGGAGGGGGTGAGCACAACACTCCACATCCTGTATAATAATAATAATAATTTGAGTGGGAGGTTGAGAGACTGTAAAATGGCCCCCACCACACCCCTGGCCGCCAGTATGAATGATCTCTCTCTCTCTCTTTATATATATATATATATATATATATATATATATATATATATATATATATATATATATATATAAACTTTAATTGAAAAAAACTGAACTGGCAAGCATAGTCTTTTCTGTATTTAATTTTCTTACCTACCTGTCCGCACTGTACACATGCGTGCAAGTGACATCATCTTAGCACGGCCAATCAAAATAACTGAAGATTGGAACCCAGAAGAAGACTGGATGAAGATTGAAGATGAAATTGCTCAGGACAATGCAGCGCTGGAGTGGAGGTGAGTATGGTCCTGCCTCAATACTATACAGCTATGATTTTTTAAGTTGCCTTTAAAAGAGTATGGATTTTTTTCACATTTATATTTACTCCAATGCTCTAACACTGAGAACCAAGTGACCTGACACTGCTGATTGCTCTCTTCTCTGCCCACACCCCCTGCACGCTCACTGGACAGGGGCCGATCCAGGGGGCAATATGGGAAATTGCCCCCCCCCCCCACCAAAAATATCACTAACTAGACTGACACTGACTCTTTGTCTCACATCAGCCGATCAGCGGTGCCGAGAGAGAGACTCTGTGTAATATTTAAGTTGTGGACACCTGGACCAGGGGGAGGTGAGTGGAGCTGCGCCACTGTCTTGGCCTCTGTGTTCCTTCCCTGCATTAGTGGCTAGCGCCTGGGCTGCTTGGGCATCTAGCAACCAGTGACGTCAGGGAGTCATGTCAGAGCTGCTGCTGATGAGGAGCCCCACCCACTGGCACCGCCTCCCTCCATCTTCTCCACATTGCAGAACAGCGTGAACACAGGAAGAAGCTGTCATCTAATTCTGGCTGCAGGAGGTGCAATTGCCGTATCCATCCCCATTGCTCCTGCATCAGAGCCCCTCCCCCCACCAGAGCACCAAAATATTTTACTAAAAGTGAGTAAAATAATGAATGTCATGTGTCAAATCCCAAATACTCCAATCCAAAATACATGTGTGCCATTATGTATGAAAAAAATATGCCCTTTTAGTCTTGTTCAATCCTAACCCCTTCAGTTTCGGAAAGTTTTACCCCCCCCCCTTTCATGACCAAGCCATTTTTTGCGATACTGCACTGAGTTACTTTATCTGACTGACAATTGCGACGCTGTGCCCAAGTAAAATTGATGTCCTTTTTTTCCCCACAAAGAGAGCTTACTTTTGGTTGTATTTGATCACCTCTGCCATTTTATTTTTTTGCGATATAAACAAGAAAAGACCGACAATTGTTAAAAAAAAGCACTATTGTTTACTTTATTGCTATAAAAAAATGTCTTTGTCAGTTTAGGCCGATATGTATTCTGCTACATATTTTTGGTAAAAAAAAATCCCAATAAGGGTATATTGATTGGTTTGCACAAAAGTTCTAGCGTCTGCAAAATAGGAGGTAGATTTATGGCCTTTTTATTTATTTATATTTTACTAGCAGTGGCGGCAATCAGTGATTTTTATTGGGACTGCGACATTGCATATCAGACACCTGACACTTTTGTGACACTTTTGGGGACCAGTGACACTAATACAGTGATCAATGCTAAAAATATGCACTGTCACTGTACTATTGACATTGGCTGGGAAGGGGTTAACATCAGTGGGTTGTTTGCTAACTGAGTGGGGGATGGATTCACTAGATCAGAGGTCTCCAAACTATGGCCCTCCAGTTGTTCAGGAACTACAATTCCTATCATGCCTAGTCATGTCAAAGTTTTACAATGCCTCATGGGACATGTAGTTCCACAACAACTGGAGGGCCATAGTTTGGAGATCCCTGCACTAGATGAACAGAGTGATTCGTTTTCCTGGTTAGCAGGAACACAAGATCACTCTGTTCATCTCTGAGGCCCCGTACACACGACCGAGTTTCTCGGCAGAATTCAGCCAGAAACTGGATCGGAGCTGGATTCTGCCGAGAAACTCGGTCATGTGTACACTTTTCGCCGAGGAAGCCGACGAGGAACTCATCGGGCCAAATAGAGAACATGTTCTCTATTTCCTCGTTGTTCAATGAGGAAAGTTGGCTCGCCGAGATCCTCGGCGGCTTCAACACAGAACTCGACAAGGAACTCGATGTGTTTGGCCCGTCGAGTTCCTCGGACGTGTGTACGGGGCTTGACAGAACGGCAGTCTGCCTTGTTTACATCGGCAGGCCACTGTTCTGTCTCTGTGGGCAGCGATCACGGGTGGCTGGTGGACATTGCTTCCGCCAGACCCGCTGATTGGCTCCCCCTCTGGTCAATCAGCGCGCATGCCTTTGCTGCCTATTGCACGGAATTGTGTACAGTTCTGTAAGCAACACCTTATTTTCTGGCAGTGCCCCTCCCGAGACTAGACTCTGGATCCGCCCTTGTCACTGGTGCACTGAGCTGTGAAGAGGATGGAAGCAGCCGGCTAAGCCTCTCAGCGGCTCACTCAGTGGCTGAGCCAGGTGAGGGTCCAGGCATTTGGGCGGATCCTGACTTCATTGTCATGATTTTATGCAAGCCTGGACCAGCCCTTTGTCATCAGCCGTCAGAGGGCTTTGGCCTGCTGTCTGCTGAAAACGGGTCACAGGAGTGAAGAATGAACTGCACTTCTGTGATCCACAGGGGAAGTACAGCCAAACCTCTCCTTTAACTCTCGATTTTGCGATCATTTTACCATGTGATTGTACTGAAGGTCACTTGCAAACATTTATTTTTTACTATTAGTATAAATGGACCAGATTTGTAGAAGTTTTACTGTATGCAAGTGCAAACAATGGAGATCTGTCAAACCCTCACAATGGCTTCAATCTTCAAGGCTCCAATGGTCATGTCCTTGAATATTTCGAGCCCATGCATAGTCATATTGGTATGCAATTGCCTTGAAAATGCTTAGATCATGCAAAGATTTGACTTTTGGCTTCTAACATAATCTAAGCTGTATTTTAGCTCTGGCATATCTTGTAAATAAGTCGCTTAAATGTAATGCCTATCGCTTGCCAGCAGCTGTTACTAGGAGACAAAAGCAGCTTTACCGCCTTAATGAACTAAACCATGTTTATAAACCCGTGACACCGAGATCAAAACAAAAGATGTCAAATCGCGAGCCAAAAAAACAACGTGCATTTCTATTGTGTCACTTTGAATTTATGTGGTGAAAACGCACCTAAAAGTCTGGACGAAGACGTTTTTATGGCCTCTGCAGATTTACATGCAAGGCTGTAATGTTCTTCCTTTAAAAAACTGCGCTAGATATCTATAAAGTGTCAAATTATATTTAATGCTTTATCCAAGTGGTTGTGAAAAAGCAATACAAATTTACAGTCATTTAGCCACCCCCTTTTCAGACATTAAAACCTTATTAAATATTTTATGCTCAAAGACAAGCGGATTGTTCATAAAGGGGAGATTTATGGTGGCCAATCATGTCTTCTGTGTGTCTCTGGGATCAAATCAATGGGGCACTGAGGCGTGACGGCGGAGGAAAAACTTTTTTTCAAGATTCTGTCTTGGAGCGAATATATTAGCATGACCTTTCAAGCCTTCTGAGATGATCAGAGAAAATATAATTTAAAGCGGTCCTCCACCCTAAAGTGGAGTCCCGCTGATCGGAACCCTCCCCCCCTCCGGTGTCACTTTTGACACCTTTCAGGGGGGAGGGGGGTGCAGACACCTGTCTAAAGACAGGTATTTGCACCCACTTCCGGCCACACGATACGGGCGAAAGACGGGCATTCCGTCACATCCCGTCTGTCGCCCGTTGTGTGCTGGGAACACTCGGCTCCCAGCACACAGCGTGTGAGCCAATCGGCGGGCGCAGCGCGACTCGCGCATGCGCCGTAGGGAACCGGGCAGTGAAGCCGCAGCGCTTCACTTCCTGGTTCCCTCAGCGTGGATGGCGGGGGGAGCAGCAGAGTGACGAGCGATCGCTCGTGCTCTGCTGCGATCGGCGCTGGACTCCAGGACAGGTAAGTGTCCTATTATTAAAAGTCAGCAGCTGCAGTATTTGTAGCTGCTGACTTTTAATATTTTGTTCCCATGGCACATCCGCTTTAAAGATTAACCACTTCTGTAAAGAGCCCCTGTCAACTCTAGGGGCCCTTTCAAAGCTAGGCACGGCCATAACTGAGATATTGCATATACTGGGGCTTAAATCTTTTTCCCAAAAACCCAAAATAGGAAACTTAAGCCTCGTACACACAATCAGATTATTGGCAGGGGATTGGCTGTTGGCACAAAATCTGACCGTTTGTACGCTGCTTCAGACAATTGTTGTCCAACTTTCTGCCAACAAATGTTGGATGACATGCTAGTAAATTTTCCGCGGACAACGGTCTGTTGCCAGATTTTCTGATGGTCAGTACACAAAAGTTGAAAGTACATACACGCATGCTCAGAATCAATGCTCACGAATGCTGTATAAAAACTTTTAACTTTTAGGCTACTTTCACACTGGAGCGTCGCGGTCGTTGGCGCTATTTTTAGGGGCGTTTTACCCTAGTTTTTGCGGTGCTTTTCGGCCGCTAGTGGGCTTTTAACCCCCGCTAGTGGCTGAAAAAGGGTTAAAACCGCCCCCCAAAGCACTGCTGCAGCGTTGCTTTGCCGGTGGATTGGAGGTGCTGCCCATTGATTTCAATGGGCAGGGGCGCTTTAGGAGCGGTGTATTCACTGCTCCTACAGTGCCTCAAAGATGCAGCTGACAGGACTTTTTTTGAGCGTCCTGCCAGTGGACCGCTCCAGTGTGAAAGCCCTCGGGTTTTCACACTGGAGTGAAAGGAGCGGCTCTTTGAGGCCTTGTACAGACGAGCAGACATGTCCGATGAAAACGGTCCACGGACCGTTTTCATCGGACATGTCTGCTGGGGGATTTTGGTCTGATGTGTGTACACACCATCAGACCAAAATCCCCGCGGACAGAATACGCGGTGACGACGCGGTGACGTGGCGGCGACGTGCACGACCCCGGAAATTCAATGCTTCCACGCATGCGTCGAATCACTTTGACGCATGCGATGGATTTCGGCCCAGTGGACATGTCCGATGAGTCGTACAAACCATTGGACATGTTTCTCAGCATGCTAAGAAACATTTGTCCGCTGGAAACCTGTCCACTAGGCCAGGAATCCGGTCCGGTCGGCCCTACACACGGTCGGACAGGTCTGCGGAAACTGGTCCGCGGACCAGTTTCAGCAGACATGTTCGGTCGTGTGTACGAGGCCTCAGGGCGCTTTGCAGGTGCTATTTTTAGGGCAAAGCGCCCCAGTGTGAAAGTAGCCTTAGTGTACAAAAATGAAAAAAACGAATTAAACATAAAATCAAGGCTGACAATCATTACATATTTCCAGGGCTTTTTTCAGCTGGAATCCAGTTTTGCCACCTCTGGCTTAGGCCATTTGCTCGCCACTATCAATTGTAAACACAGAAGTATGGCTTCTGTGTTTACAAGTAATAGCTTGTCTCCCAGTGGTTCCTACCAATTGGATCTCTTGAGCAGATCCCGCTGATTGCAGGATAGGGACAAAGGAAATGCAGGTGCCCAGAATGCAGTTTGGTCGTGGGCGGAAGAGGGCCAGTAGGCGGGGCAAAATGCATCAGAGTGTGGAGGCATTTGCACTCCTTATTTATTTGCCTGGGCTGTTTGGGAGTAGCATTAATTCTTTCTTCTTTACATAGGATAATTTACTGATAGGTTTGAGGTGGGGACAGTAGAACAGATGGAGTCTTGAACTCCTTATATGTTGGCTGGATAAGTCTATTTTACATTTAAATAAGGAACCCTTTTTTTTAAAGTAATATCTAATAAATGTACTGTTTTAAATGATAATTGTATTCTACACTCACCCGCCACTTTATTAGGTTCAATAAAATGGTGATAAGCGCTCAGGACAAATGCCTGCAAAATCTCCTTTAAAGGTGTCAATCCACAAATAAAGTGTAATGGTGACACAAAAAACAATTGGTGATAAATCATAAGGTGACTAATGGTCACTAAAGGTGTGAGAAAACTTTGTATAATCAAAAAATGTCCTAAATTAGAATGTCCTCCTATGACAAAAAATGTTGAAGGGATGATTTCAAATTCTTTCCTAGAGTTCATGATGAAGGTGTGTGTGTCACAATGGAATCCGTGCCCAGTCTCCCAAAACTCTCACCTTAGTGCCACTAAAAAGTGCATGTAGTATGGGTGTACGCCTCTCCAGGAGGATATTGCCCAGTTCTCTCCAGGTCCTCTCCAGTGTTGTATAAATCAGCCACTCGCCCTCATTAATCCCACTGGTCCCAGAGGATCCAATGACCTAATAGGTGCTTAGCGCACCTTATGGATAGGAGAGGAAAAGGAGAAAAGGATGCCTCCAATGGTGAAATATTGACTAAAATAAGAATAAACTTTATTGGTGTAGCGTATGGACTCTTACATTCAGATATAAAGGGTGAGCAAAAATATAAACAAGACGCAGCGTTTGCAGCGCCATCTTACGTCTCCTTGGGCTGCTTGCGTCAGTCTCACGTGAACCTTTATTAGGTTCACCTGTTCAGTTGCTTGGTAACACAAATTGCTAATCAGCCAAACAAATGGCAGCAACTCAATGCATTTTGACATCTAGAAGTGGTGGAGACGCTTGCTGAAGTTCAAACTGAGCATCATAATGGGGAAGAAAGGGGATTTAAGTGACTTTAAGCCCAGGTTCACACTGGGCTGCCGGAGTAACGCCGATTTCACTCCCGCTGGCAGTCCCGATTTCGGCCGCGATTTCTGAGACATCTGTGCAGGTTTCTTTACAGATGTCAATGTAAATCGCGGTGCCATTGCCGACAATTGCCAGCAAATGCTGCCGATTAGAGATGCGATTTGACATCTCAAATCGTACCAGTGTGAACCAGGCCTGAACGTGGTATGGTTGTTGGTGCCAGACAGGCTGGTCTGAGTATTTGCTAATCTACTGGGATTTTCACACACAACCATCTCTAGGGTTTACAGAGAATGGTCTAAAAAAAAAAAAATATCCAGTGAGCAGCAGTTGTGTGGACAAAAATTTCCTGTTGATGTCAGAGGTCAGAGGAGAATGGGCAGACCAGTTCAAGATGATAAAAAGGCAACAGTAAATTTTCCCACTTGTCACAAGTAGGGTTGTTCCGATACCGATACTGAGCATTTGACCGAGTACTTGTACTTAGGCAAATGCTCGGATGCTTCACCCGATACCTGAGCAGTCAGCGTGATCAGTGCGGTGGGAGAGTTACAAGCACTGATCACCCTGTATAGGTTTCAAAGTCTGACAGCCGGTCCGTTTCTCTGCTCCCCCCTCTCCCTGCGGCTTTCAGCTGCTTTAGTGAAATCAGCGGCGATCGGTGCTTGTAACTCTCCCACACACAATAACCGCTGACTGTCCCCGTATCCTCCTCCAGCCCCCCTCCATGATGCTGCTGCTTTCCCCCTCGGTGTCCCCTCCATGCTGCTCCATGTCCCCCTCCATGCTGATGCGTGTCACCATCAATGCTGATCTGTGTCACCCTCCATGCTGATCCGTGTCCCCCTCCATGCTGCTCCGTGTCCCTCTCTCTTCACCTCTGTGTCCCCCTCAGTGCTACTGTCTCCCTCTCTTCTCCCCCTCCGTACTGCTGTTCCCCTCCATGTTGCTGTCTCCCTCTACCTGTCAGGATGGAGAGTGGAGTTAGGAGCCGGTAAATCCGGCTCCTTAGTTTTCCGAATGTGATCACTGACTCTGTCCATTCACATAACTGAAACATCGTAAACTGTGTTTACAATGTTTCAGTTTATGAATGGAGAGGAGCCACTGTCTTCTCTTTATTCATTTTCAGTGCAGCTGAGGATGCTGAGAAAGGGACTGGGGAATCTGTGTCCCTAGTCCCTTTCCCTGTCTCAAAGGGAAGATGTCAGAGGTCTGTTAAAACCCCTGATATCTCTGCAAAGCATCCCAACAGGGCTGATAAAAAAAAAAAGAATTGCATTAAATAATAAAAAAATGATTATGAAAAAAAAGAATTGTATAAAATACAATTAAAAACACACTGACATTGTCCACCCCCCCACCCCTTAAAAAAGAAAACATTGTAAAAAAAACAGAACAAAAATAAAAATAAATTGTAAAAAATAAATGTAAAAAAAAAAATACTGAAACATGTATGAAAGTAGCCAGGCGCTACACTAATATATGAGATAGACTCATTGGCCCGGAATCACGTAGAGCGGCGCATCTTTAGACTGGCATAGCGCATCTCATATGCGCTACGCCAACGTAAATCAGTGAGGCTAGAGCAGTATTCACAAAGCACTCACTTCCAAACTTGCGCCGGCGTAACGTAAATTGGCTGGCGTAAGCCCGCCTAATTCAAAGTAGGAAGGTAGTGGGCGTGATCTATTAAAATGAAGCGTGACCCCATCTAAATGAAGGGCCGAACAAACGGCGCATGCGCGCGCATGCTCAGAATCACGTCGCATATACTCCCTAAGATATGATGGCTCAATGCCTACGACGTGAACGTAACCTACGCCCAGGCCCATTCACGTACACTTACGTAAACGACAAAAAATACGACGGCTGTTCCGACGTCCATACTTTTGCATGGGCTGCGCCTCCTATATGGTGGTTTAACTTTACGCCGGACGTACGCCTTACGTAAACGGCGTAGATTACAGCGACGGGCGCAAGTACGTTCGTAAATCGGCGTATCTCGCTCATTTACAAATATAAACGCGTAAATCAATGGAAGCGCCCCTTGCGGCCAGCGTAAATATGCGCCAAAGATACGATGGCGTAGGAGACTTACGTCGGTCGTATGAAGCCAAAATTCAGGCGTATCTTGTTTGCTGAATAAGGCGCATAGATACGACGGCGCATCCGTGGATTTACGTGGCGTATCAGAAGATACGTCGGCGTAAGTCCCTTCTGAATCCGGGCCATAACATACAAAGCAAGATAGTTCAAGCCGTGATTTGTCATAATTGTGATGATTATGGCTTACAGCTCATGAAAACCCCAAATCAACAATCTCAGAAAATTTGAATATTGTGAAAAGGTGCAATATTCTAGGCTCAGGCCGGGTTCACACTGGTACGACAAACGCTCAGACATTATGAGCTAATGTTGCATGGCGTATAAAAACCAATGTTTCCCTATGAGAGCCGTCTTAACTGGTCTGACACAAGTCGGTCCGACTTTGAAAAAAGTTCCTGCACTACTTTGGTTCGACTTTGATCCTACTTCAGCCCATTGAATATCATTGAAGTCGGATCAAAGTAGGATCCTTGTCCTAACCATCCGACTTGTGGCATCCGACATTGTGATTACAGCAGCAGTAAAAGGAATTTATCTCACACTGGGATTGTTTTGATTGGTCAAAGAACAAGTCAGTCTATCACAAAGTCGGATCAAAGTAGTATGCTTCTAATGAAAGTCGGATGGATGTTGGACCAATGTAGGACTGATGTCGCAGAGCAAAGTAGGATGAAAGTTGACTGTCATGTCGTACCAGTGTGAACCCAGCCTGAAAGTATCCCACTCTAATCAGCTAATTAAGCCATAACACCTGCAAAGGGTTCCTGAGCCATTAAATGGTCTCTCAGTCTGGTTCAGTAGGAATCACAATCATGAGAAAGACTGCTAACCTGACAGTTGTGCAGAAAACCATCATTGACACCCTCAATAAGGAGGGAAAGCCTCAAAAGGTAATTGCAAAAGAAGTTGGATGTTCCCAAAGTGCTGTATCAAACCACATTAATAGAAAGTTACAGTATGTGGAAGGGAAAAGTGTGGAAGAAAAAGGTGCACAAGCAGCAGGGATGACCGCAGCCTGGAGAGGATTGTCGGGAAAAGGCCATTTAAAGTGTTGAGGACTTTCACAAGGAGTGGACTGAGGCTGGAGTCAGTGCATCAAGAGCCACCACACACAGACGGATCCTGGACACGCGCTTCAAATGTCGTATTCCTCTTGTCAAGCCACTCCTGATCAACAAACAACGTCAGAAGCGTCTTACCTGGGCTAAAGAAAAACAGACCTGGTCTGTTGCTCAGTGGTCCAAAGTCTTCTTTTATGATGAGAGCAAATTTTGCATCTCATTTGGAAACCAAGGACCCGGAGTATGGAGGAAGAATGGAGAGGCACACACTGCAAGATGCTTGAAGTCCAGTGTGAAGTTTCCACAGTCTATGTTGATTTGGGGAGTCATGTCATCTGCTGGTGTTGGTCCACTGTGCTTCATTAAAGTGGAGTTCCACCCATTTTTTTATGTTTGTCTGTGCAGCATGCCCTAATCTCATAGTGTTCAGAATGAACAATTTTTATTTATTTTGTTGCTTGTAAATACCTTTATTTTGTAGTCCTTCATTACTTCCTCCTCCTTATTAGCCTAGGCTATTAAGTCACAAGGCTATTCGCAAGGGTTTCTGGGATAGGCATCATGTATTCCAGTAGTCCTTGCAAATAGCCTATTTGCATAGAGAAGGGGCGGCAACTTCCTCTGACACTCCCGCTGCTATGGAAACCTGACTGAAACCTATTACATCGCTTGTGCAGCACTGAGAATGTGCGAGATCTTTAAGGCTGAAATCCAGGAAGTCATACAGTCTGGCTTCATGATGCCCACACTTAAAATGGCCACGGTCTATTTCTAGATTATAAACTAACTAAATGCTCTAACAACCTAATAAAACAGACCTTAGTTTACAGACTAACTTTACTAGACTACATTAAGCTTGTGTATTACAGGGGTATTTATATTTAAAAAGTGAAAATGTGGGTGGAACTCCCCTTTAAGTCCAGGGTCACTGCAGCCTTCTACCAGGAGATTTTGGAGCACTTCATGCTTCCTTCCACAGACGAGCTCTATGGGGATGCATTTTCCAGCAGGACTTGGCACCTGCCCACACTGCCAAAAGCACCAAAACCTGGTTCAATGACCGTGGGATTACTGTGCTTGATTGGCCAGCAAACTCCCCTGACCTGAACCCCATGGAGAATCTATGGGGCATTACCAAGAGAAAGATGAGACCGCACAATGCAGAAGAGCTGAAGGCCGCTAATGAAGCATCCTGGTCTTTCATAACACCTCATCAGTGCCACAGGCTGATAGCTTCCATGCCACGCCGCATTGAGGCAGTAATTGCTGCAAAAGGAGCCCAAACCAAGTACTGAGTACATATGCATGCTTCTACTTTTCAGAGGTCTGATGTACAATCCTTGTTTTATGGATTGCATGTAATATTCTAATTTTCGGACATTGTGGATTTGGGGTTTTCATGAGCTGTAAGCCATAATCATCACAATTATGACAAATCACAGCTTGAACTATCTTGCTTTGCATGTAATGAGTCTACCTCATATATTAGTTGTACCTTTTAAGTTGCATTAGTGAAATAAATTAACTTTTACACAATATTCGAATTTTTCAAGTTTCACCTGTATACACACACAGGGCTGCATTAATTTGTGTCCTTTTATATCTGAAGTTCAGTTAATAAATTAACAAACACATGATACTTGTACTTTAATATTGGTCTTAAAGTAGTAAACATATGTGAATATTCCCAACCATTTTGATACCAACACTCCAGCCTAAGCAGACACATATACGTACAATTTGCCCACACAGAGGAAGCGCAGACACATGCCGCGGGACCAGATTTTCAACAGGACGCCGGTATCAGAGACGCCAGATCTGGTGTAATGATGCAGTAATCTCTACATCTCATCAACCTTCCTGCTGTCTGCCATGTGTCCCTGCTTGGCACGTAACGTTCACAAAAACACGTCCCCCACCTGCTGAACATCTCCGAAAATACTTTTTTTTTTTTTCCAGCAAGGCAGATTTTGATGTACAGCCAAACAAATCTGCTTCTCCTTTCTGAAATATAGTTTGAAATTCCACAAGAGCCGGCCTTCTCCCTGACAACTTATGGGACACAATGTCCAGAGAATGGACAATAAGTTGGATGGATGGCAGTCAACTAAACAAAGAGAGGACGATAAAAACAGTAAAGACCATAAAGATGTAGTGGAGGAGACATAAATCCATTTTAGTGGAAATGACGGAAATTGCTCAAAGATTTGACTTTGTATTTTTTATTCTGATCATTTATTGCCCCTTTGTTATAGAATTATAACTTTTATGGAGAAAATAGAAAATATCATGTGGTGATATTACTGTCCAGTTGTGTATCATATCCAGCCATCAAAATACCCAAAATACATATTCTATAAAAGTTTGAAAAAGGCAAACATAGGACATAGGGATTTATTTTTATAACCTCCATTGGACAAATGCCAAACCCGTTCATGCATAGTGCAGAAAATCTGAATGTAATTTATCTAATAGACTGAGTAACCCCTATGATCCTTAGCTCCATCTAGTGGCCAAAATGTAATATATTTTCTCATTAGGGCATTTCAGAAAACAATAACACATTTTTGTTGCTGGATGGAACTGATGATCATAGGGATTACATTCTCAGGGAAATTTTATCCAGAATTCATGCAACATGGGACATACTGTATCATCCAATGAATGTTTTATAAATAGACCCTAAAGTTAGGGACAGAGTGGAGAAGGATAAGAACTTCCGTTGGTTTTTATTGTTGTCTGTGTCGCCACTAGGGAGATTTTCCGCCTCTGTTTGTCCTGTTTACCGTTATCACCAAAAGTGAAAGAAAATAGAGGGGAAATGTTCCAAAGGGGACACAAGTTCTGGTGACCCCCAGGAATTTTCCTCATTTTGTTAAGCATGTTTATTTTGTTATAACTTTGCCCTTAGTGCAACTAGTTAAGGGCACTGGGTGACCTAACATACCCATAAAAAGTACACAGGATATGTGTAGCTCCTCCAGTCCCTTTGCCCCACAGTCTCATCCCCCCAACAATTGCTGAATCTTCTGAAAAGGCTCTGTTCTTCTCAAAAATTGATTGAATCCTCTTGTGGGACTTTAAATGGCAGAGAGTAGCATCCATTAGAAAAACAGAAGTGAATGTTTGCTGCCACTGACCAGAGAGAACGATGACCTCATATGGGGGGCATGCACACAAAGCGCCACAGCCCAACACAGAGGGCCCCCCACAGACCTACCAGCCTCCTATGTTCCCTGTATCATGTGAGTGCCCAAAAGAGAAAAAAAAGCCAATTGATAAAAAGGCTGAAGTGATCTAATTATATAAATCTAAAATCTGCATTTCTTACCTTCTGTGATGTGTCTAGGGGTAATGATTATGATGATGATGATGAAAGCAAATGATGGAATGTCCAAACAGCAGGGCGTCGTTTTCTGTGCTTTTATTCTTGCCCAACACGGCAAACAGTGAACTTGAGGTAAATAGAGAAAGGTTGGTGAAGAGGAGAATTTGCAGATTCAGGCCTGGATAGAACAGAAGCAATCCTGCTTCAAATAACACTTTGCTTCGTCTTCACTCCAACTGGAGTGGGTGTAGTGTACCTGGACAGGCCTCTCACACCGACCTGGCAGCCAGGGTATCACTCGGAACTTGAGGAGAAATTAAGTCTCTGCCACAAACTTAATAGAACTGACGAGTCAGAACGGCACCTCTGCCACAGGCAGAGACGGCCCTATAATGGGACCGAGTGGTACCATGGGTACCAGGCGGTACTTTCAGGGGAGCGGCAAGTTGCCGCCCGCCATGCCGTTCTGCCCGCTCCACTCCCCCTGCATTTAATGTGTGACATAATTGTAATCCTTGACGCCGCGCAGTCCTGTGGAGGAAGAGGAGGCGGCGCTGGGAGGTTGTCGCAACCTCAATCATCCAATTGTTTGGTCAGTAGGTGGTGTGATCCCCTCCCCTGGCTCCTCCCCTTCTCCCACGCTCTGCGAATCTCTTACCAACTGTACCATGTGCAGAGCGCGGAAAATGCTAAGCAGCTCCTTGACCTCATCCAGGATGGACGCCGGCCATAGTGTAGAAGACCTGCCAGAGCAGCGCGATCATCGGCGAGGTACTGTGCATGATGGTCCGCTGCCCGACACTGACAGCATCTGATTTCACTCCCTGAACAAGGCCGCCCAAACATCCCTGCTACCAGCTGCTTGTCATGACCTCACACACAGCCCTAATGCTGTGATGCCACCTACTGTCTCCTGTCATCATCATGCTCCTTGTCACCCCCCTGTTCCTGGCATCCCAGTGGGATGCCAGGAACAGGGGGATGACGAGGAGCATGATGATCCCACCACCCTACCTCTGAGGCCTGTCATACATTTAATCACCCCCTGTCATATCCATCCTCCTTGTCAGCTTCCTACCACCCACCCCTGTCATCTCCATCCTCCCTGTCAGCTTCCTACCACCCACCCCTGTCATCTCCATCCTCCCTGTCTTCTTCCTGCCACCCACCCCTGTCATCTTCCTACCACCCTACCCTGTCAGCTTCCTACCACCCACCCCTGTCATCTCCATCCTCCCTGTCAGCTTCCTACCACCCACCCTTGTCAGCTTCCTACCACCCACCCTTGTAATCTTCCTACCACCCACCCCTGTCAGCTTCCTACCACCCACCCCTGTCATCTCCCTACCACCCTCTGTAATCTTCATATCACCCCACCCCCTTAAATTTACTGGTGCACATCACATATGATGGACGCAGGGACATATTTTTGGTCTTGCCTAGGGCGCCAAATTGCCTAGCACCGGCCCTGCCTGCACTGAGGGGAAAATTTCCGCCCGCCCGCCAGCCCGTTCCATTCGCCACTGCACTGTGAGACAAATTGTTGCCAACCCGTTCTGCCCGCTCCGCGCTCCACTGTGAGGCAAATTGACGCCCACCCACCCGCCAGCCAGCCCGCTCCATTCACCTGGGTGTTGCGGGCAGAACAGGGGAACAGTCAGCGGGTGGGACAGTCAGCAGGTGAGCGGGCTTGCTGGCCAATCAGCAGGTGGAGCAGAGAGATGACATCATCTGCATCATTGCAGTTCCACCCCCACTGTGCGGGCAGCAGAGAGATTACATTATCTCTCTGCTGCCTGCCTTTACTCTGGGACACAGCAAGTGGCAATCCGCAATGTGTGGCAGGTGATGTGGCAAGTGACAATCTGCTACGTGTAGCAGGTGACGTGGCAAGTGACAATCTGCAACATGTGGCAGGTGACGCTGTGGCAAGTGACAATTTGTGACAGGTGGCGTCGTGGCAAGTTACAATCTGCATTGTGTGGCAGGTGGCAAGTGACAATCCTCAATGTGTGACATTGTGACAAGTAACAATCTGCAATGTGTGGCAGGTGACAACCTGCATCTGGTGACGCGGCAAGTGACAATCCGCATCTGAAGGCAGGTGACGTTGGCAAGTGACACGCTCGGGGCTCCTAATGATTCTGCAATATGGTGAGTTGAACTATTTTATATAACAATGTAATAATAGAAATAATGCACTTCAAGCATTTTTATTATAATTTTTTTTCACTAGTAATGGCAGTGATCTTTTTTTTTTTTTTTTTTGCGAGACTGTGACATTGCGGTGGACAGGTCAGACACTTTTGACACATTTTTGGGACCATTCACATTTATACAGCCATCTGTGCTATTAAAATGCACTGATTAATGTGTAAATGTCACTGTCAGGGAAGGGGGTTAAATGTGTTTCCTGGGAGGTGTTTCTAACTGGGGGGGTGGGACTGACTGGAGGAGGAGAGAGATCTCTGTTCCTAATCACTAGGATGGAGCCATGACAGGTCCTCTTTATACTCCTACATACATGTATAGAGCCATGACAGGTCCTCATTATACTTCTATATACACGTATAATGCCATGACAGGTCCTCTTTAGTTATAATGATATCAAATAAAGGATGTGGAAGGCATTTTGGTGGGCGTGATTTTTTTTCTGGGGGGGGGGCAGCATTTTATTCTTGGTACCAGGCAGCACAATGTCTTGGGCCGGCACTGGCCACAGGTCCCTTCTCCAGAACATAGGTAGTAAGGTAAATCCTCCTTGGTAAATTAGTGCCTGAATCTCCCTCAGGTAGTCTCTCAAATGGTCACCGACTGACAGGTTGCCATCAAACAAACTGTCGATGTCCGGTCACCTCGATCCCCGATGGATTGTCTAGGCCTCCGGGCTCACCTCAGACTGACTCCCTATTGAACAGCACGCTTGGGATCTTCTTCAGAATTTTGGGGACCCAGTAGATGACTGGGGCCCACCACAGCTTCAGTTGCTCCGGGCCATCATGGTCCCGGAGCCAAGGACACCACGTAGCACGTGCGCCCCGGCCTGGTAGGCCATATCGCCAGGGCCCGTGATGTGCGCATACTCTGAAGGTGCGTGCTGCACCCGGAACCAGCAGAAGACGACCCCCACAAAATAGGGGCCGCTCTAGAAGTACCCTCCCCCAGCATGCCCCGCGAGGGAGAAACTCCTCTGATTGGCTGCTGGCAAGAGGCGCTTCAGAGATGGAAAGGTGTCTCTGGAACACAGAATGAACTGGCAGTACAGCCTAATTTAGAGGCCTAATTTACATGAATTAGTTGGATGAGAGTAAACTAACTCTCTCATCCCCCTCTAAATTTAAGATAGCACCTGGACTGAAAGTACACAGGCGCTACATGTGATTTTTTAATTCAGTAAATAAATAAATAATCAAAACAGATTCATAAATACACAACTATAAGATGTATTGGTTAATTAACATACAAATACCTCTATGAATATATAACCATATATATATATTTATTTTCTATTTACAAATACCATTCTTTGACAAACAGCCAGCATAGCAGCGTTTTGAACCGCGCTTATATGAGGACTGACCTTTCTGGCGCCATGTGCGGTCACCCAGCCGAGAGAAGGATTTAGACTGCTTTATGGGGCTGAAAATAGGAAGCTGCCGGATAATGAGAAAGACATGGAGAGCGGAATGATAGCCAGGCTCCGTAAAGCTTATGGGCCCTTGCTTGATTGACACATATGGTTAAATTAAAGTGTTGTCTGAAATACAGACTTATTTAATAGTGTGATGCACACAGATGTACATAAAGCTGTGAAAGGAAAGTGTTTATTAAAATTCACTCTGGCACAAATAGAGGCATGAAAGCAAATAGTCTGGATGATTTATTTATTTATTTTCCATCTGGCCGTTTAGTAATGAACAGGCGCAAGGTGCAATCACTGGCCTGGATTCAGATAGAATGGTCTATCTATGGGCAGGCGTAACGTATCGCAGATACGGTACGCCACCGTAACTTAGGGCGCAAGTTCCGTATGCAGAAACAACTTGCGCCCCTAGTTACGGCGGCGTAACGTATTTGGTCCGGCGTAAGCCCGCCTAATTCAAATGGGGATGATGTGGGCGTGTTTTATGTATATTAACTGTGACCCCGCGTACCCCGTGCTCATGCTCGAAATTACGCCGCAAGTCGTCATTGCTTTAGACGTGAACGTAACTTACGTACAGCCCTATTCGCGAACGATGTAAAATTTTCAAAACTTGACGCGCAGTAAGGATATGCCGTTTACGTAAGGCATTTTCAGGCATAAAGTTAGTCCAACAAAAAGCTGGCCTAGCCAATGTTAAGTATGGACATCGTTCCCGCGTCAAATTTTGAAAATTTTACGTTGTTTGCGTAAGTCATTCGTGAATGGGGCTGGACGTAATTTACGTTCACGTCGAAACCAATAAGTCCTTGCGGCGTACTTTGGAGCAATGCACACTGGGATTTGTCCACGGACGGCGCATGCACCGTTCGTTAAAAATGTCAATCACATCGGATCATGGTTTATTTTCATAAAACACGCCCACCTCTTCACAATTTGAATTAGGCGCGCTTACGCCGGCCCATTTACGCTACCCCGCCGTAACTTAGGAGGCAAGTGCTTTGTGAATACAGCACTTGCCTCTCTGACTTACGGCGGCGTAGCGTAAATACGATACGCTATGCCGGCTCAAAAATACGCCGCCCTACGTGAATCCAGCTAAAAGACTTTATGGATGACATGCAAATTTAGAATGTTTATTAATGTAAAATTCGTATTTTTCTTTATTATTGATAATTTCAGAAAAAACTAACAAACAAAGAAAAACAAAAAATAAATAAAAAATAAGCTTTTAAATGCACTTCAGCTAGACTAAGTTGAGTCCAAGGTCGTTAAATAGTCACGCCACCTATACTTAGATCACATAAAAATGTTCTTAACTTTTTGCCATGCAAACACATTTAGCTGTCATACTCTTTTTTTTTTTTGTGTGTTTTTTTTTTTTTTTATTGTAAAATTGTTCCTGTATTATTTCAGAGTTGAAGAATATGAATAAAAAAAGGGAAATCAAAAGAAAGCATTTGACAAGCGAACAGAAGTTCTCAGCTTGGCGGATGTCTGCCCTCAGGCCGGGTTTGATCTGAGAAATTCATTATTTTGGTCTTATATTTATAGTAGGACTCGCTGTGTGCTGTTATTCCTATTACAGATCTTTTCTGCATACTCACAGAACTACACACACACACTTGCCTGGATGTAAGGTCAGCCAAGGCCTTAAAGTGAAGTTGCAAACCTGTCAGTAACTTCTTGACTAGGGATGAGCTTTATGTTCGAATCGAACACGAGTTCGACTTGAACATTGGCTGTTCGCCCGTCCGCCGAACGGCAAACAATTTGGGGTGTTTGCAGCAAATTCGAAAAGCCGTGGTACACCCTTTAAAAGTCTATGAGAGAAATCAAAAGCGCTAAGGTTAATATGCAAGTTATTGTCATAACAAGTGTTTGGGGACCTGGGTCCTGCCCCAGGGGACATGTATCAATCCAAAAAAAAGTTTTAAAAATGCAATTTTTTTTGGGAGCATTAATTTAATAATGCTTTAAAGCGGTGGTTCACCCTATAAAAAAATTCTAACACTACATCCAGCCCAGTTCTGCAAATACAATTACACTGACCTTTTTTTTTTTTGTCGCCGTAGATAGCGTTCATCCTTAGAATTCACCTCTGCTTCTGGGTAGGGAATCCCGCAGGAGTGGGCGTTCCTATTGACATGCCAATTGATTGACATGCTAAACGACGGCGCGTACAGCGCGTCACGACTTCCCGAAAGAAGCTCGGGTCGGGTCGGCTCTATTCGGCGCTGGGCACCGAATGTAATTTTATTTGCAGAACTGGGCTGGATGTAGTGTTAGAAATTTTCTATAGGGTGAACCACCACTTTAAGTGAAACAATAAAAGTGAAATATTCCTTTAAATTTCATACCTGGGGGGTGTCTATATAGTATGCCTGTAAAGTAGCGCATGTTTCCCATGCTTAGAAAAGTCCCTGCACAAAATGACATTTCTAAAGGGAAAAAAATAATTTAAACTACTCGCATGAATGAATTGTCGGGTCCCGGCAATAAAGATAAAAGTAATTGAAAAAACCCCAGCATGGGTTACTCCCTTAGTCCATTACCAGGCCCTTTGGGTCTGGTGTAAATATTAAGGGGAACCCCGAACTAAAATGTAAAAAAAAACATGCGTGGGGGTCCCCCCCAAATTCCATATCAGGCCCTTCAGGTCTGGCCTGGATTTTAAAGGGAACCTCGCACCAAAATAAAAATAAAAATGGTGTGGGGTTCCCCCCAAAAATCCATACCAGACCCTTATCGAAGCACGCAACCTGGCAGGCCGCAGGAAAAGAGGGGGGACGAGAGTGCACCCCCTCCTGAACTGTACCAGGCCACAAGGGCTTCATCCCCACACCCCTTGCCCGGTGGTTGTGGGGGTCTGTGGGCGGGGGGCTTATCAGATTCTGGAAGCCCTCTTTAACAAAGGGGAACTCCAGATCCCGGCCCCCCCCATGTGAATTGGTAACGGGGTACATTGTACCCCTACCATTTCACAAAAAATGTGTCAAAGTGTTAAAAACCACAGGAGACAGTTTAGGACAAGTCCCTTACAAAAAAAAAAATAATAATAATAAAAAAAAAAGGTTCCAACGATGTAATCCACTCTCGAGCGATACAAAAAAAACCCGCCTGGAGGAGAGATGTGGGGTCTTATTGACCCCATATCTCTCCATAAAGAGGACCTGTCACACACTATTCCTATTACAAGGGATGTTTACATTTCTTATAATAGGAATAAAAGTCATAAAAAAAGTGTAAAAATAAAAAAATTAAGTAAAAATAAATAAATTACAAAAAAATTGTCCTTAGTAGCTAGCGCTCAGAAGCGAACATGCACTTAAGTCCCGCCCACATATGTAAACGCTGTTCAAACCACACATGTGAGGTATCGCCGTGTGCATTAGAGCGAGAGCAATAATTCTAGCACTAGACCTCCTTAGCAACTCTAAACTGGTAACCTTTGAAAAAAAAAAAAATTAATATGCCTCATCATTGGTGTTAGTAGTAGGAATAGTGCCCCATCACTGGTGTCAGTTGGAGCAATAGTGCCCCATTGTTGGTGTCACTAGAAGTAATAATACCTTAGCACTGGTGTCACTGGGAGAAAATGTGCCCCATCAATGGTGTCAGTGGAAGGAATAGTACCTCAATATTGGTTTTAGTAGTAGGAATAGTGCCCCATCACTGGTGACAGTGGCAGGAATAGTGCCCCATTGTTGGTGTCACTGGAAGTAATAGTACCCTAGCACTGGTGTTAGTGGAAGGAACAGTGCCCTATCAATGGGTGTTTCTAGTAGAAAAGGTGTCTCAAGGGTCAGCTATGGGCAAGCAAATGTCTGAACCTTGGCTGTGGGCCATAGTTTGGGGACCACTGCTTTATACATTTGATTTATTCAGAATCAAATACTAGGCCACTTTAATTTTAACAAAATGTAGAATAAAAACGGAAATCTACGGCCACTCTGTATTGTATCTGTTTAGTTAACCACACCATGAATTTCATTTGCTTAAATTAGCTTAACCCAGTTTATACAGGATATATTCTTGTGGGATGATAGCACATGAGTTCCATTATAAATAGCTGTGACCCAGCTCTAATCATGTTACAACTAGATTAATATTGCTGAGCTCCAATTAATCTCTGCATTGCCAGTGTTGTCTGTGTCATTAAATCACTGATTTAATTGATGTACAGCCATCAGCGCGGCAGTTTTCAGCTGGTCTGAGTGGTGGTCAGCTCTATATCACGGCTTTGATTTAAAAAAATAAAAATTAACATATTAGAAGTCGACCAAGAGGAAATTTGTGGCTTTGGTCGGTCACTGAAATATTAAAGAGAAATAAATAGCTTTGGAACTAATACATAATTATGGTTCTAAGTAACATATTATGTCCGTATTTCTGTAATTTGCTACATCGTTAATAAATGATTTTCCATTACGCTTACATTTGAACAGAAGAAAATTACAGTTTAAGTCGTAGCTTTATCGCTTCAGTGGAAAAGGTTAAATAGAGAAATATTAAGTCTATTTGTCAGGTAGAAAATATCTATGCAAAGTAGTTTTAATGGCGCAGGCTTTACATTTTTTTATGTTTGTATTCTAATGAAAATTCTGTAATAAGTTTCATTTTGTGCCTATGGAGACTTTTTTTTATTTTGTTATAATTATTGGTACTATTGATAATAGTAGTAGTTGGCTTCTTCTATAGGAGGAGATAGGGAACTCAATACAGCGTAGACAAAGTTTTTCTGGTGGTGGTGCCGACCGCCGCACGACTATTTACGTCAACAGAATGGCACGGGCAGGCAGATGCTGGCGTACAGGTACGTCCCTTTAAATCTGCCGCCCAGCGCGCGCGCGTGCCTCGCTAGTTTTGCCGCGGGTCCCGGGAACTCGATCTTCCCCGGTAGTCCCACGATTGCGGTCGGCAAGGGCAGAACAGGGGAATGCCTTTGTAAACAAGGCATTCCCCTATTCTGCCTAGTGACACTGTCACTGATGACCATTTCCCGTGATCGGGAATGGTTATCAGTTACGTGTCACGTGTAGCCACACCCCCTAACAGTAAGAATCACTTCCTAGGGAACACTTAACCCCTGCAGCGCCACCTAGTGGTTAACCCCTTCACTGCCAGTGTAATTTTTACAGTAATCAGTGCATTTTTATAGCACTGATCCCTGTAAAAATGGCAGTGATCCCAAAAGTGTAAAAAGTGTCTGATATGTCCGCCATAATGTCGCAGTCCCGATTAAAAATCGCTGATCGCCGCCATAACTAATAAACAATATATATATTAATAAAAATGCCCTAAAACACTCCCCTATTTTGTAGACGCTATAACTTTTGCGCAAGCCAATCAATAAACGCTTATTGCGTTTTTTTTTTTACTAAAAATATGTAGAAGAATACGTATGAGCCTAAACTGTGGACATTTTTTTTTTCAAAATTTTTGCTCTTTTTTTGTTTATAGCGCAAAAAAATAAAATCGCAGAGGTGCTCAAATATGACCAAAAGAAAGCTCTATTGTGGGGAAAAAAGGACTTAAATTTTGTTTGGAAGCCAAGTCGCACGACCGCTCAATTGTCAGTTAAAGCGAAGCAGTGCCGAATCGCAAAAAGTGGCCTGGTCTTTGACTACCAAAATGGTACAGCGCTGAAGCGGTTAAAACTACTTGTGTCTAATTCATGAAAACATTTGTACCGTTTAGGTAACATTACCAGCAGTTCATTCTTATTACTGCCACTTTAATATTGATATGGCTGCAGAAGAGTCTTAAAGCTGAAATATAGTTTAACAGCTTCAATACTGAACACTTTTACCCCCTTCCTGCCTAGGCCAATTTTCAGTTTTCAGCACTGTCACACTTTCAATGACAATTGCGTGGTCATGCAACACTGTACCCAAACACATTTTTTATAATTTTTTTGAGGCAGATGGAACTTTATTTTGGTGGTATGCAGTCGCCACTGGGCTTTTTTTTTTTAGCAAAAAATAAAAACAGACCAAAAATGTTGGAGAAAAAAAGTTTCTCAGTTTCTAGTAGAGAATTGTCTAAATAAGTAATTTTTCTCCTTCACTGATGTGCACTGAAACGGTGTACTGATGAGCACTGATGAAATGACACTGATGGGGCAGCACTGAAGGGTACTGATGAGGTGGCAATGATCAGGAGGCACTGATAGGCAGCACTGATATGCAGCACTGATGAGCACTAATGGGTGGCACTGATAGGCGACACTTATGGGCACTGATAGGCTGCACGGATAGGCAGCACTGATGAGCAGGCACTGATGGGCGCTGAAAGGTGGCACCTATGTGCACTGATAGGTGGCACTGATGGCCACTGATTGGCATCACTGCTGGGCACTGATTGGTAACACTGCTGGGTACTGACTGGCATCACTGATAGGTACTGTTGGGGCTGCACTGATAATCAGTGCCCTGATAATCTGTGCAGGTCTCCCCTATGAGGATATCCTGCTGATCGGCTGTCCTATCCTTACATGCTATCAGTGTGAGAAGAAGAAAGCCGATAACCGGTATTTCCTTGTTCACACGTGATCCGCTATGATTGGACACAGCTGATCACATGGGTAAAAAGCCAGCGTCATCAGCTCTTTACCGAGAACGGGGATGCGCCATGTCCCGGGTACACAGCACGCACTGATCGCCGCGCTGCATGCCCCCTGCGTGTGCAAGTACGACGAGAGTGGGACAACGTCATATGACGTCCCTAAACAATAGAACCACCCAGCAGCCATCATTTCCTTATAAGGCAGGCAGTAGATGGTTAGGGTTATCTCTACAGCTTTAGTTAAATGACTTACTAGAAATGAAATATGTCTTATAATGTACAAACTGCTGGATTCTGTAGAAATCTTCACTGCAGGGCTGCCCTGTCTCCTTCCTGCTCCTGAACCTCACTGCAGGGCTGCCCTGTCCTCTTCCTGCTACTGATCCTCTCTGCACAGATGCTCTGTTCTCTTCCTGCTACAGATCCTCTCTGCACAGATGCTCTGTCCTCTTCCTGCTACTGATCCTCTCTGCACAGATGCTCTGTCCTCTCCCTGTGACTGATCCTCACTGCACAGATGCTCTGTCCTCTTCCTGCTACTGATCCTCACTCCACAGATGCTCTGTCCTCTTCCTGCTACTGATCCTCACTGCACAGATGCTCTGTCCTCTTCCTGCTGCTGAACCTCACTGCACAGATGCGCTAGCCTCTTCCTGATGCTGAACCTCACTGCACAGATGCCCTGTCCTCTTTTTGCTGCTGAACTTCCAGCACTGTGGGGGTTAACAGCTTCGGGTCTCTGGGCTGAGCTGCACTAAAGATGATTTGGCAGGAACATGCACTGCACCCTCCAGTCCTCTCCTCCATTCTGAAAAGTTATTTAATTGATTATGCTGCATGTAACATAATCCGCGAATGGGGAGAGTCTGGTGAGCCACAGGATTCTCTCCCCCATTTGCAGATCGTGTTATGTGTGAAGTCACTGCTGACAAATGAATCACTGTCTGTAGTAGGGGCCCGCTCACAATTAAGCAGTCCATTGCGGTGCGCTAATGGAATTAACGGCACATGTTATCTTGTGCTAATTATGAATGAGATGCCAATGCACCACAACTAGGGATGTGCTTGGGTTAAAGTGGAAGTTCAGTCAAACAAAAACAATACTCAAATCTCCTCCCACCCTCTTCTATGCCTATTCTATCTACCCTGAAAAGGAAAGATCTGTATACTTACCTATGCTGAGGGTGCTCCAGTCTAGTCACATAATCGGGTCCCAACGGCTGCAGAGCCTGTGTGGTGACGTCACCCATAGACTTACTATGGGGCATCAATTTCTGGCTGTCCCTCCTCTACAATGAAGCTGGTGCTGGGAGCTGTTCATGTAATCAGACCAGAGCACCCTCAGAATAAGTAAGTATACAGATCTTTTCTTTCACAGGGTAGATATAAAAGTGTAATGCTGCGTACACATGATGAGTTCGTCTGATGAAAATGGTCTGATGGATCATTTTCATCAGACTAACCTATCGTGTGTGGGCCCCATTGTTTTTTTATCCATCAGTCAAAAAACTAGGAACTTGTTTTAAAATTATCTGATGGATAAAAAACCGACAGAAAAAAACGATCGTCTGTGGGTACGTCCATAGGTTAAAAATCCATGCATGCTCAGAATTAAGTCGACGCATGCTTGGAAGCATTGAACTTCACTTTTTTCAGCACGTCGTTGTGTTTTACGTCACCACGTTCTGACACGATCAGTTTTTTAACTGATGGTGTGTAGGCACGACTGATCATCAGTCAGCTTCATCGGATATCTGATTAAAAAAAAACCATCAGACCATTTTCATCAGACGAACTGATCGTGTGTACAGGGCATTAGAATGAGGGTGGGAGTAGATTTACGTATAGTTAAATGTTCAAAGTGGAGGTTCAGTGTCTGACTGAACTTTCACTTTAAGCTCCCATTTTGGTCTGAGCCTTTGTTTGGTCCAAACCTAGAAGAGTTGGTCCAATGAGCTGTGGGTGGGGGTATTTCATGTGTACAAAAGGGCTGTGATGCTTATGACATCATTGACTTAACATGGCCACATGGTCATGGCAGGTCAATTACTTTGCTCTAGACATGTGCGATTCTGTTCGTAACAAATGGATTTTCGTGCAAATTTGTTAGCATTCGTACATTCGGATCAATTCGAACATCCGAATAGCTGAAAGCACTAAAATACGAAATAAGCAAAATAACGAACAAGCAAAAAAACTAACGTACGATTGGACAAACTTACTAAAATACGAAACACCGAAACAGCAAAAGAACGAAAATGAAATCTATAACGAACAATTTGCATTCCGTATTTTAAACCCTTTGTCTGGTCGTAATTTCGTATATTCGTATTTTCATTCCTATGTTCGTATTTTCATTTGTGTGTTTTGTAAATCCGTTTCTTTGTGTTTTTGTAAATTTGTGTACTCAAATCATTCTTTCGAATGGGCACTGGGCAGTGTAAAGCCCCGTACACACGATCGGACTTCAAACAAACTTTTCCGTGGATTTTTGTCCAAAGGGAGTCGGCCGGGCACACCCAGAACATACACACGGTCAGACTTTGAAACATCAGACTTTTGTTGCCGAAAAGCTTGTCTGTTTGCAGAGCGAACTTTTGTCCGATGAAAACCGAAAAAGTTTGTCTGATGGAGCGTACACACGGTCGGATTTTTGGGAAAACGTGCTCATTTTGAAGTTTGTTGGCGAAAAAGTCTGACTGTGTGTACGGGGCTTAAGAGAAAGTCTATCTTAATATGGATTAGCCGCGTGTTGAAAATGAAACTAAAATACGAGATTGCGAATGACCGCGCCGCGATGTCTTTACGAAAGTACAAAATTACGAATCCATTAAACGAAAATTACTATGTAACAAAATTATGAGTTTCGAATCAACAAAAATAAATTAGACAGAATTAATCATTCAGTATCAACTAAAATAAAACTGTTACCAAAATACGAACGTGACTAAATAGGAAAACGTGCGTCTTACAAAATTACAAACGGGTTCCAAATAGGAAAACTCACGTCTTATGAAATTATGAATCCACGGAATGAGACGAAACGAAACAAAAAAAACGATTTTTTTGTTGTGCACATGTCTACTTTGTTCTGATATGGCCATATGGCCATATGGGCAGTGCACGTGTTGCGCGGCCTAGCTGGAGGGACGTTGTGTGTGCAGATACGTGATCGCTGTACTACGGGACGTTTCAATGTCCGCTCAGAGAACTCCTTGTGCAGCTGAGGAGATGTTTTACCTGCTTTTAAGGAGGATTGGCTGAGATTATCTATAGAGGACTGCCAGTGAGGTTTATACTAGATGCCCTTTACTATCGGCCTGGAGGTAAGAGTCCTGTGAGCCCAGTGAGGGATACGTTTATTCATCTGTCAACTATCCTTATCTGATTGAGTGGAAATTCAGTAATACCAGCAGTTCCATTCGGCAGCACCTATTTATTTATTTATTATAGGACTATTTTGCACATTATCACTTTATTTTTCTCAATTGGCATTGGTGATATATATATTTACCTTTATGGGACTTTATTGCACTTTATTGTCGGATCCACTCATCCATTGAGCTTGCAAGCTCTCCTATTATTATTTGATTATTCACTCATCACTTTGAGTTTTGTTTCTTTTTTGTTTACACTTACCATGTTTGTGTGATACGTTGCGCAGAATCCCATTTATTATTGATATGACCATATTCCCCACCATGCAGCTTCACGTACACAAAAGGAAGTCATGCTCGAGACATCATAGGGCTAATATGATCACATGGCCATAGAAGCTCAATGAAATGGACGTGGAAATGGTCATGTGGACATATGTCCCACCATGCAGCCACATGACCGTATTAGGTCCATATAAAAAGAAGGGCTTCCAAAAAGCCAAAAAGCAAAAAAAAATGTAATTTTATTTATGTTTTGTGCATTCTCTGATCAACTCATTTAAAATAATAAGCACCTCAAAAAATCTTTTTTTTTGCCTTTTTGGAAACAGTCTGTAAATAAACGTTTGCGATGTTGTGCTGTGAATAACACTAAAGGGGATGCAACATTTTGACATATTAGGTCTATGACATTGATCTCATATAGCCATGCGACCACATTCCCCACCATGCAGCTTCACGCTCGGAACATCATTGACCTAATATGGCCACATAGACATATTAGGTCAGGGGCGCCCAACAGTTTTAAGAGCGAGGGCCACTTAAAGCGGAGTTCGGCCACAATTTCACTTTTTAAATATAAATACCCCTGTAATACACAAGCTTAATGTATTCTAGTAAAGTTAGTCTGTAAACTAAGGTCCATTTTGTTAGGTTGTTACAGCATTTAGACACTTTATAAAATAGAAATTGACTGGGGCCATCTTAAGTGTGGGCATCATGAAGCCAGACTGTATGACTTCCTGGATTTCAGCCTTGCAGATCTCGCATATGCTCAGTGCTGCACAAGCAGTGTAATAGCTTTCAGATCAGGTTTCAGCACCTGTACTGTCCAAGTCACATGATTCTTCGAGACTGGGGAGTGCACAGACTCCTGGAAAGTTACACCCACTACATTCCCAGGAGTCTGTGCGGTGTAGGTTAGGAAGCTTAAGCACCTAGGTGCAGGAATTAACTATTCTGCCTAGCAACAACACTTTGAAGGCATCTAAAAAAATTATTTTTTTCTTAAAGGACTAATGACATTTTTTTAAAACTACTGATGTAATGTTATATTTATGTGTGGAACTCCACTTTAAGCAACTTGGTAACCAGTCAAGGGCCACAATGAGCGGAGCGGGCGGATGACAGGTCACGGCTACTCTATAGGCCCTCCGATCCAACCAGATGAAAGGGGATGAACTCCCTTCTATTTTTCGGATTGGAGGTAGGCGGGCGTAAACTGACATCTGTCGCTCTATAGAGGTAAATTGAGGGTCTCATTTGGTCGGGCTGATCGTGTGAAAAGGGCCTAAGACTGCTTTCACACTGATATGCTGGGGTTTACCCAC
This sequence comes from Rana temporaria, assembly GCF_905171775.1. Lineage (NCBI taxonomy): Eukaryota > Metazoa > Chordata > Amphibia > Anura > Ranidae > Rana > Rana temporaria. Next base: position 43,853,506 of record NC_053496.1, on the reverse strand, counting down.
ACTGCGGGTGCAGCGTAGTGCACCTGTGTCTATCCTGCAGGTTAGCTGAACTTTGCCATAGACCCCACCTGTGCAAAATCCGGCGCTGTAGAGGATGCTTTGGCTTATTGGGTTCTGCTCCGCAGCTGCTTTCTTCTTCTACCAACAGCTTCATTCACAACACTGATGCTGTGGTATGGCGGGTCGGCAACCTACGATCTGGGCTTGCCAACCCACCATTCCAGAGCAGGAGGTCACGGGCCACATCAGAGGGCTCCACGGGCCACATGTGGCCCCCGGGCCACTGGTTGGCCACCCCTGTATTAGGTCAATCAAATCCTGAGCATTCCCATCTCTTTGCATAAATGAAGCTGATGGGGAATCCCATGACCAGCTTACTAGCTGGGCTAACAGCTGCCTTTCAGGTTCAGACCAAACCCAAGCTCATTCCTAATCACAACAAATGAAAAAAAAAACACGCTTGACTAGTTTTCATCAGTGCAAAACATAAAATGGTATATGTACTGGGGTGCATTGTGCTTGGGCTGTACTATACAATGCTATAGGATATCATTCAAAATAGAGCAGCTACATTTCCATGCTTTGTGAATGGACCCAACAAACAAGCCTTATAATGTTCTCTAAATGTTTGGTAAATGTCAGATTCATTGCTTTATAAATATGCCCCTAAGGGTTCATAAACATTTCAATGACCACAGATAGTATGAAGGTGAACAGACTCAGGCTAATTATGTATTCATAGATGAGGTCAAGGAATAATGAAGGGGACACACTCTCTATTCCCCATTAGATAATGGAGGTGCAAAGTGAATAAAATGTGCTGACATCTCAAAGCTCAATGTAGGAGCAAACAAACCGAAGGACATGGGGAGGTTTCGGAGAGGATTAGTCAGATAAGTAGAATAAAAGTGCAAAGCTGCAGCTTCTATCATCCGGCATCTACCCAGACGGGGATACGTGCGGGGAGCCTGGGCTCACACAGACTGATAGGGAGAAGCTTAACCCTTTATCAAAGCATATATTCCACACAATAGACTGTGATAGACGTTACGATATGAGAAACTTTCATTCGGAGGACATGGAAATATGTTCTGAAGCAGCAGTGAGCCAAAGACATTACTTGAGCTGGTTTGTGCAGATGGCAAAGATATAAACAAAAAAATTTGCAAGGCGTCAGATAAAAGCCCAATAAAGTAAGAAAGCTAAAATTAAAGCAGATCAATACTTAGACTGGTAATTTAAAGAAAAAATATTCCTATAAGTTTATATTTTAATTTAGGTATTTTATGCATGTTATTTAGCCTGGCTGTAAAAGCCTTCCTTGCATGGACATTGAAATGCTCCGAGACTGCTGCTGATTGCCGATATCATGGATATGATATTAGTAACACCTTGGGCTAGGCATGTGCAAAAGGGAAAATTTTGTTTCGTTTCGTTTCGTTTTAATTCGTTATTTAATTGATTTCGTTAAGTTAGGTTCGTTACATGTGTTAAATTCGTTTTCGGAACTCGTTCGTTTTCGACCGAATTTAGAAAAATCCGGTCGAATTCGAAAATTCTCTCTTCGAATATAATTTCGAAATTCGATCGGAATTCGAAAAAAAAAAAAAAAAAATTGAATTCCAAATCGAAAACCCGCGGACGAAATTCGATCGGAATTCCAAAAAAAAAAAATCGAATTCCGATCGAATTTTGTCCGCGGGTTTTCGATTCGGAATCGAAAACGTTCATTCGGATTCGGTAAATTCATTAATATTGCAATTCGGGAATTCGTATGCATCCGAATGTCCGAATAATGAAAAATTTGTCTGAATTTCGATTCGGAACGAAACGAAATGCACATGCCTACCTTGGGCTGTGAGTGGTTGATTGTCCATCTTACGGTGCCTGCCTATTCCTAGGACCAATGACACTTGGCAGAGCCAGCAACATGAGACCAATTAACTATTTAGCTGTCTGAAAGTGAAAATTTTCAATCACCACTGTAAGGTGTTATTCTTCCCACTGACCACAAATGTAATCTTGTGATCTTGTGTTCTCACCCAGCTTGGTTGATTCCATTTTCTCATGAAACTCTGTTGACTCTAGCTTGTGACCCGACCTTTGTCTTCTGCCTGCTTTTTTGGTACCTTCTCTTCTCACTCAATACTGACCTTGGCCTGGCTATGACTCTGCTCCTGGTTCCTGATATTGTACCACTACTGCCCGGTTGTTGCTACCTTTTGCCTGCCTGACCATGCATCTGAGATCCTGCATCTGCCAGCTGCTAGCATGCATTCTGCAAACTCTTCAGGTCTGCACCCATTAAGATATCCCAGGCTATATCTCCTACAGACATACCCTGTCATTAACCCAAGGAGAAGCAGGACAAGAGGTGTAAGGGAAGCCCTCTTGTCAATTCAGCCCCAACCAGGTATGTGACAATGAGTCATGTTGGGAAACCAATGCCAAGCATTCAGGAGTGGTAAGAGGCCTTGTGTCCATCAGTACATTTTATACCAGTCATTGAACACTTCAACAAGGAAACACAGAGCCCCAACGCTGGCCAACTAGACAGTGTCAGGATTAGAAGCATAGGTCAGAGTCCAAAGCAGATACTAACTAAAACTGTTTAGGTGTGTGCTATCCCTCTGCACTCAGATTTACTTCTGATTAGGGCTGCAGTTTGGCTAATCACTGTATTTGTGTTATCTGTGGCTTGTGTTATCTGTGGCTTGATGTACCCCCCTTTTGGTATTGCTTATGACTATTCATAATTTTGTTTGTATTATAATATAATTAGAATTATAATCAGTGACTCTTCGTATACAATGCCTTGAAAAAGTATTTATACCACTTGAAATTTTCCACATTTTGTCTTGTTGCAACCAAAAACGTAAATGTATTTTATGTGATAGACCAACACAAAGTGGCACATAATTGGAAGGAAAATGATAATTGGTCTTCAATTTTTTTTACAAATAAATATGTGAAAAGTGTGGTGTGTATTTGTATTCAGCCCCCTATGTCAATACTTAGTTGAACCATCTGGCTGCTAAAGATAACAGCACATGATCTCTTCACCTCCTCAGTCCATGGTGTGCAGGCAGTGAGGAAATTATGTGCTGTAACCTTTGGCAGCCAATCAGTGAGCAGTAATGATGTGCACTAACCTCTCTCTTGCAACCAATCATTGAGTGGTAAGGATATGCAATAACCTCTAGAAACCAATCAGTGAGCAGTAATAATGTGCAGTAACCTCTAGCAACCAATTAGTGAGTGATAAGGATATCCAGTAACCTCTAGCAACCAATCAGTGAGAAGTATTAATGCACAGTAATATCTAGCAACCAATCAACAAGCAGAATAATCAGTGAGTCATAATGTGTGCTGTAACCTCTAGCAGCCAGTCAGTGAGTGGTAATGATACACTGTAACCTCTGGCAACCAATCACAATCGCTGCCTGATCTGATTCAGTAAACTGATTTTGAGTCTAGCTGCTATTTATAGTATGTCTCAGAGCAGGTTGAGAGTGAAATTGCTTGGGGGTAGGGGGGGGAGAAAAAAATGTAATGAGCTTTTTGGAGAATCCCCATTTGTACTGTAGGTGACATTACGTTCTCTGAGGATGGATGTTATAGGTGCAAGTTCTTTGTGTTTTTAGGCTGTGGCTGTGGAGATGTCTCCATATATTGTTAAAGATGAGTAGGGCTCTGGGAATGTGGACATATTTTTAGCGAACCAAAGTATGCGTTCCTTCGCTTGGAAGAAGTAGAGATAGGTTGGCACATCTCTGAGTTTTTCTGCTGGGATATGTGGTGGTTTAAAGATTCTGTGCGCCCTGTCAATAGTGAGGTCAAGAGCAGTAAGCAAGGAAATCAGTAGAGAAAAGAGTTGTTGGAGATAGGAGGTTAGCTCTGCAGGGGGAATACTCTCAGGCATGCCTCTGATTTTGAGGTTGTTCCTGCGAGAGTAGTCCTCCAAGACTAGCGGTGACTTACTGTAATTTTTCCGCCTGATGTTGATGCTACTAGCTTGTTATAAGCAGTGACATAATTACTAACCTGATGCTCAAGGGTGTCTGTGTGTTCTCCTAGGTCATCAATCTGAGATTGCATATGATATATGGATTTATTTAAGTCCTTTCTGCGGTCTTTTTGTAAAGAAAGGAGCATATGCTCGAGTGTGTTCTCAGACACCGGATTATCAGTGTTTAGTAATGCAGCTAGTGTGGTAGCCTTTTCATCCTCAGAGTCAGTGTCAGAAGAAGCAGCCTGGTGGTGTGTCATGTGCTTTTTGCTTACCGACCCTTTTTGAGATGGTGAGGCATGTGGGGAGGAAGCTGCCCTTTGTGATGTCCCTGATGCAGGCTTCTTTAGGAGAGAATCAGTCCATGGAGTCTGTAGCAGCTGTCCTGTGAGAGGCGTGCTGGGGAGATGTTGGTGTCGCTCTGTGGAGAGAGCCAACGCCATCTTGGCTGTCTCCATGCCGAGGGCCAGAGAAGAACTCTGTAAGCTTGCGGAGGCCCGTTGGGTTATTATTTCTAGTCATGTCTGAAAGGGTCTCCAGGAGCTACCCTGTCAGATGGCATATAGTGGCAGTGGATGTAGCGGGCGGATCGGGTGGCATGTTTCCCCGTGCTGTAGGAGAAGGAAATTCAGGTGGCCATCTCCATGTGTGGCCAAGCTTCGCCAATCAAAATATGTAGTTATTAAACATCACCAAAGAAAGTTCTATTTGTCTCATAAAATGAAAATTTTGCACATAGTGTTGCGTAGTGGAGTAACTGTCAGTCAAACTATCACAGCTTTGAAAACTGAAAAATGGCCTGTTAATCAAGAAGGGTATAAAGGTAGTACTTAAGTGGTTAAAATCTAACAAATAATGCTGTATGTCACCCAATAACTGTACACTGTGTACCAGAATCATTTACAGGCGAGAGGGTGGAAGCAGTCTACCGCCACTAGTCATTCTTGGACAGGTAAGGAGCCATAATTCAGATAAATTGAGGGCAGTTTGGAGGTTATACAGGGACAGACCCGGTTGCACCTTTCTATTAGAGCATGAGAAATGAATTAGTTTAGGCTTCTTATTATCCCGTTAACAGTAATTGTTAGAAGATAGTGATTTATCATCTACATCATCGCTCTCCAGAGGAACTCCTTTAGGTCTTAATGAGGATCTGTTTAGAAAATGCGAACGCTTGTGCAGCCAATATAGATCGACAATGCTGAAGGCATCAGAAAACACTTAGTACAGTTTAGAAGGATTACAAGGAGATTATGTGATATAGGAGAAAAAGTTTTTACAAGCAGAATTTTAAGGAAAATAAAGACAGAAAGTGGAGATGTGTTTTTTCTACTGCTATTAAAGGAAAGGGGCAGTCTACTCAAAACTTTTATATTAGTGTATGGGGTTGCGGGAGAAATAAACCACCTGACAGTATTTGGCATCTCTCACAGACTTTATTAGTAGGCTTGCCACCTCATATAGAGAAAAGGAGGGGAAGAGACCCATAGATTTGAAATTAGGACAAAGGATCGGGCAGACTGCGGACTTCACCTAGTAGTAAAAATGCATTTTATTAAAGCGGAGGTTCACCCCAATTGACATGTATATCTGACCAGCTTCCTTATATTCGTAACAAGTACAGTCCGGATTTTTTTTTTTTTTTTTATCCTTTACGTACCTTGTAATCCATGTTTTCAATGTACTTCTCCCCGCGGGAGTAGGCATTTCTATGCCTAGTGGGGATTGTCATCTGGGAGGTCGGACAGATGATTGACGACTGTTCCCCCCGGTGGATAAGGCCCCGCTCCCTGTATTGCGTAGGCGCGCATGAGTTACGGGGTTTCCGAAAGAAGCCGAACATGCAGAGATGCGAGTCGGCTCTATACGGAACCTGCGCTTTGCATGTTCGGCTTTTTCCGGAAACACCGTGACTCGTGCGCGCCTACGAAATACGGGGGGCAGGGCCTTATCAGCCGGGGGGAACAGTCGTCAATCATCTGGACGACGTCCCAGATGACGATCCTCTTAGGCCTTGTACTCACGACCGGATCTGTGCGCTGGAAACTGTCTGCCCGACAGTTTCCGGCGTACAAGGCTGATTTGTGTTTTGTTCCGCTGGCGTGTACACACCAGCGGACCAAATTCCCGTCGTACCGGAACGCGTGCACGTAAACTACGTACGACGTCACTATAAAGGGGAAGACCAAAGTTAATGGCGCCGCCCTCTGTTCCTCTTTTGCTAGTTACGGGTTTGCTCGTGTTAGTGAAGGTTTGGTTAGAGCTGATTCGCGCTTCTCGGTCTCCAGGCTTTGACAGCGTGTATTCACGGGTTCAGTGCGTGTGCTTGCGGGATCGTAGTTGTCATTCGGCTATAGGCTAGCAGGTTGTTTCTGCTTTAGCAGTTGCATCCTGTGCGCTCGTATCTGTTTGTCACACGTTCGTCGCAGGTAGTGCTGGATTTGCGAGTGCTTTCTGTTTCAGTGTGTTCTTGACTGACCAGCCGGCCGGTTTGAAGCCATGATGGAGCAGCAGCGTCAATTTTCGCGAGTTGGTGCTGTTTATGGGATGGCTGCTGGATATGTTCATTTGTCCAGTACTTTGGCCAGAAACAGGGGGCGGAGGCGTTTCTGGACCAAGAATTGGTTGCGCCAGCGTGACCAGTTCTCACATATGCCTCTGCTTAGGGAACTCCAGGAGAATAATCCTAATGACTTTAGGAATTTTCTCCGCATGACGGACCCCGTATTCAACAGTCTGCTGGAACTTCTGTCCCCCTATATCACGAGGCAGGACACTGTGATGCGCCAAGCCATCACGGCCGAGCAGAGGCTTATTGCCACGTTGCGGTACCTGGCGACTGGGAGGAGCCTGCAGGACCTCAAGTTCTCGACAGGCATCTCTCCGCAGGCGCTTGGGGTCATCATACCGGACACGTGTGCTGCCATCATCAAAGTTATGCATGAGGAGTATATTAAGGTAAGTTTCCTGGCTGTAATAATGTGGCCAACTAACTTTATTTTTATTTTCCCAGATATGCTGTGTGTTTAACTAACGTTACCTTTTCTCCCTATGCATGTTGATATAAGCTTTACATGTTTTATTCTTGGCCTACCTGCATATTTGTCCCTTACCCAATATTAACCTGTCCAGCATGCTATCCTAGGGACAAACCCACCTTGCCATTTTTTAAAACAGGACTTTTTTTTTTTTGTGTCCCCCCCCCCCCCTTCAAACTTTTATTGTCCCCATCAGAGGGCTGTGGAGTCTCTTAATGAAGTGGCCCTATATATTTCATTTCCCAAATTCTCCCTGCACATTTTTCTAATGCAATTTTAATACTGTGAACTGTCACAAGGATGCTTGTAGGATGTTTTTGTTACAAAGTACTAAATCTATTTTTTTGTTTGTCCCCACAGCTACCCTCCACACCACAGGAATGGCAGTCTGTGGCTTCCCAATTTGCCCAGCGGTGGGATTTTCCAAACTGCGGAGGAGCAATAGATGGGAAACACGTCCGCATTGTGCCCCCACCCCGCTCGGGGTCCTACTATTATAATTACAAGGGTTATCATAGTATTGTGTTGATGGCGGTGGTGTTGGCACAGTATGAGTTTCTATATGTGGACGTGGGGAAGAACGGCCGGATGTCTGATGGGGGAGTGTTCGCACGGACTGATTTCTATGATCGTCTCCAAGCTGGTGGTTTGGCATTGCCACCAGATGAAGATAATGTGGAAGGACTTCCGTTTGTGTTCCTAGCGGACGAGGCTTTCGGGCTTGGTCCTCACCTCATGCGGCCTTTTCCCCAGAGGACCCTCACCTCAGAGAGGAGTGTGTTTAATTTTCGGTTGGGCAGGGCTCGGAGGGTAGTCGAGAATGCCTTTGGGATACTCACCAACCGGTTCCGCCTGTTCAGGACATCGATACATCTGGCGGAATATAAATTGGACACCGTTGTATTTGCCTGCTGCATTTTGCACAACTTTTTACGCAGGCACTCCCAGACGTACCTACCCGACATCGGTTCTGAGGCAAGACTACCCTCAGATCCCCTTCCCGGGCTGGACACTGGTCGCGCTGGCTTGGCCCCCCAATCAGCTTGTGAGGTACGCGACAAATATGTTGAGTACTTCATGGGTCGGGGGGCCATTGCTATGCCAGATCATATTTCTTTCTAATTCGGCCCCCAAAGAAAGGAATATTCTAAAAAATAATAAATAATTAGACCATTGGACTTTATACAGTTGTTTGTCATTAATGCTTTTTCTCTTTTTCTGTCTTCCTGGTTCTCTAACTAACTTCTTCAATTGTAATGCATAATTGATTTCTCCACTTTTAGTAACTAACCACATTTTGCACAGTATTCACTCATCTACAAACAGGGTATTGAGTCTAGAAATAAGAAGCAACTCCATTTGTAAATTTTGAGGTCAAGTATTTTAATTTTTGCTTGTTCATGACCCCAAAAATTATTTTATAGTTTTTTCATTACTCCCTGCTTTTGTACTTAGGAGTCTACAAAATTTTTTTATAATTTTTTTTTTTTTCAGGTAATTCAACCAAAAATATTATGCAGATTATACATTTATTAACAAGTTCACTTTTTTTTTTATCAAATATAGTTAGATTTATTGTTTACATATATATATATATATATATATAGATTATTTTTGGTGGGGTGTTTACCGCCTTAATTTTATTTTTTGGGCATATTTTTTATGCACAAAAAAAAATAATTTTTTAACCATTTTTTTTTTTTTTGGTGTGTTTTTCAAAAAGTAAATTTTTAGGTGAGATTTTGGAGTCAAATCTCTACTTCACTAAATTCAGTGATTAGAGAGATTTATAATTCTATATATATATATTGTAAATTTTTTGGCGTTGTTTATTCTTTATGGTCTAAACTTTATAGTATCCCAAAATGTTCAACATGGTCAAAAAGTAACAAAATCCAATTCCAAAAATATAAAAACTCACAACAGCAGTCAGTCATGGTGTGCTTTCACACTGGAACACGCCAAAATTGGAAGATACACACATTCAGTGCAAACTCGCCAAATGTCATTGGTTCAACAGACAAATGGCCACATGTGCTATCTGACATCATGGGTGATCAATGTCTGTGTTCTGTGGGAGCAAACCCTTCCTCTCAACTACTTGAGGATGGAGGAGGGGGTTGGACCCACAAAGCACAGACATTAGATATTCTGTGATGGCAGATAGCACATGTTGGCACACTGTGTGTGTATCTTCAAATTTTGGCGTATTCATTATTCAAACTGTAAAAATGTTTGTGGGGGCGGGGGATGGGCGGGGGGTGTTTCAGTCTTTGACACGGCCCATCATGTCAATAATGTTTTTAAAATTAGATTCGATGACCATCATTCTTTGCCGCATATTGTCCATTTCCGTGCAGCATTCCAAAAGGACATTTGTTAAATTCTCTTCCATGACAACCATCCTTTCACGCATATTGTGCATTTCAGTGCTGCACTCCATTACCTGCTGAATAATTATAGCAGCACTTGCACGTGAAAATATTGGCACACCATCCTCCTCCCCTAAAAAAAAAATTAAAAATGGCATTTACAACATTATTTTTCGATGAGGCCTATCTACATATGTTTTTTTGAATCAAGCTAGGGTGACACTGACCTGATGGGCTTCTCCTTTCCACCTCTTCGACATCTTCTATCACTCCTCCTTCTTCCACCACCTCCCCATCATCTTCTATCACTCCTCCTTCTTCCACCACTTCCCCATCATCTTGGACTCCTCCTTCATCCATCAATCCACCTTCTTTCAATTCGCCAAATTCTTCTTCCGCCACTTGCCCTTCATCTGCTATAACTTCTAAGTCCAAAATTACTTCTTCCTCCTCTCTTCCTTCCTCCTTTCTTCCTTCCTCCTCTCCTTCCACATCCTCCTCTCCTTCCACATCCTCTTCTCCTTCCACATCCTCTTCTCCTTCCACATCCTCCTCCTCCTCCACATGTTGAGATGGCAGATTTTGGCCTTGTCTGGCCCTCTCTGCCTCCTCCAAATGCTGGCGACTTCTTTCCCCTGAAATAAAACAAAAAAAATGTAGACTCATCAGCACACAGATATTGGAGAGCATAAATCGCACACATTGCTTAGAAGATGCTTTCATTTAGTTACTTTTATCTTTCACCAAACCTACATTTTGGAATTACTTCTATGGCAAGCTCTGATCCTGCCCCTTTTTAGCAAAGTGACACACATGGATGTCCCCCCTAAACTGTATTTCTGGGAGACCCTACCAAAACCCATTTTTGATTTGGGGAGACACAGGTGCTCTGCATTGCAGATGTGAAAACATCTGCTTTATTACCACTGTTTTTAGAATGAATCCTGTTTGCCTTTCCCATTCTCATACTTTTTTTTTCTAGAACTAGCTTTTACACAATGTTTACAAACAAAGTTTTTGGCCAGTGAGCCATGTCCAGGTGTGTTGTTCCTGGAATAACCAAGCCTTTCGGAGAAACTATGTGATGTTACGTTGTTTACTAAGAACACTATTTGTAAATATGTAGTTATTTATGTCCTAAAAAATAAATGACAACATGTCTTTAAAATTACAAGCAGGCCAAGGAGGCAGATGGTGAAATATACATGGCAACACATTATTGCAGACAATCCTTTCCCACAGAGATTATGGGCGTGGAAAAGATGAATTGTTACGCCATGGGCGGAGAAGAGGGCGGCGTTTAATACATACGCGGAGTGTAGAGAATGCAAACAACGTGTTTACGTCGGTTACGCGGAGAATCTTCGAGCGCATCCAGAACATACACAGTTAACGCCATATTTCCTAAACTCATTGATTAGGGGCCTCGCAAAGGTGACGAGGGCGGGGTTTAATAAATACGCGGAGTGTTTAAAAGGTTTACGGCGTGATTACGCATCTTACGCGGTAATTAGGCGAGCGTGAGAAACGAGGAGCGAGAGACAGGAAGGTAAGGAAATTAAAAATGTGATCAGCAGAGGCCTTGAAAATGTAGACACATGGGATGGGGGTTTGGGCTGTTGGTTGCACCCTTTTTAAGCTATTCTGTCTATGGGGTACCACAATGTTATTTTGGTTTCCAAATGCTTTTGGACACCTCACAAAATAGAGATGTGAACAATGCTGTACCTCATTGACAAGTTTTTGAATGGTGTATTCAGATCAGGCAAAGTATTGTTCAAGTGTTGGTTGTACAGAGGTCATTAGGAAGTGTCTTTTATGTCATCCATTGTCAGGGGCATGAGATTTACACATGAAAGAGTGCCTAGATGAAAACTGTCATTTGTAAGCATTGTTTATTTTTCTATCTTAAAAATATTTACTGCAATGTGAACAATGGCTCTGCATCTAGCAAATCAATGTTTGGTACAAGCAATGCGGCCGAGCTGCCAATCATTGTTTAAACAAGAGAGACTGTGTTTGTAATTAGATATAGGTAATAAATTTGAAGACACATATTAGATCAAGGTCAACGCTGATCCTTTGGAATATTTATTTTTCTGTGGTTTATGTTTTTGTAATCTAGACTCAAAAAGAAATATAATTTTGGAAAAATTACAATGGACCTCCTACAAACCAAGGAATCTATAGAGGCCTTACTCCAAAAATATCAGGAGACGCCCATCCTGTGGAATTCCAAGCACTCTTTATATTGCAATAAAGAGGTACGAGCGGCAGCACTAGAAGAGCTAGCAAATTATATGCAAACTTGGGTGCCAGGATGCACTGCCAACATGGTGAAGGATAAACTTGCCAACCTCAGAAGCACATACAGGAGAGCATACAAAGCTAATAAAAGCAAAAAATCGGGAGCAGCAGCAAGACAAGCAAAGGAACCCAAACTGTGGTATTATAAACAGATGGCTTTTTTGCGGGACGAAATGGAAGGCAGGAAAACGATGTCGAGTCTTTCTTCCAACCTTTCCTCCATGCTACCTTCCAGCGGACCTTCCCCAGATGACCACAGCCCTGGAGAGTCGGAGGAAGAGGGCCTGGCTGACAGAGATGCAGATCTGCCACCCTTCGATGAGGAGGTATAGTAGTTTCCTCTATATTTCTGGCGTAAATAATTCTTGGTGGATTAATGATTAGATATTGTAAAAAAAAAGCCAAGCTGGGAAAAAGCAAAAAAAAAGGTGTTCAGACAAATAGGTGTCAGAGATGACAACTGCAGGGGTCAGAAGTAGAGTGTATTCAAGTAATAATGAACAGAAAATACTAAACGAAAAACATGAAAATGAGTGTGGTTTTATTTAGCAAAATTGTAAAAAATGTCATTTTTTTTCCACACAGGAAGAAGAGATCAGCCAGGAGGTGGCAGATCCTCAGGTGTCTGTCAGCCAGGAGGAGGCCGGGGTCAGTGGCAGCCAGGAGGAGGCCGGGGTCAGTGGCAGCCAGGAGGAGGCTGGGCCCAGTGGCCTGCAGCAGGTCCCCCCGGCCAGGAGAACCACCACCAGCCAGTCTTCTCCCCCCCAGGTGAGGCCATCAGGCCGAAGGAGGCAGTTGAGGCCTGTGGAGGAGGCAAGCCTCCGCATGATACAGGAGGCAAGCGCCATCATGAGGGCCCCCCTCAACCCCACAGAGGCCTTCAGTGCCTCATTGGCACATGATTTGAATGAAGGGGAGGAGGACCAGAGAAGACTGGCAAAGGCCCTGATGAACCAGGTCCTTTGGTGGATGCAGAAGGGCCTGCTGACCCCAGAGACTGGGCTATGTGACCCGGCCCGGCTTGCGGAACACCATCCTCCTGCTGCCACATCGACCCCACCTGCAAGACCCCGTGTTAGATCCGCTGGAAGGCTGCCTGGAGGGAAGGCTGGAAAGAGGAGGAAACGTTGATTTTCTGCCTTCCATTTCCTTCCACATAAAGGACATATTGTTTGTACTACCACAGTTTGGGTTCCTTTGTTTGTGTGCTGCTGCTTCCTATTTTTGTGTTTGGCTCCTGAGGCTTGGAAGTTTATCCTTCACCATGTTGGAAATGCAAGTTTGCATATAGTTTGCTATCTATTCTAGTGCTGCCGTTCTGTTTATTTTTTGAGATGACATTTGCCAGAATAAAAGGCTTTTTGCTTTCATTTGAAAACATGTCTATTGTTTGTTATACTGTGGGGAGTATTAGGCAGCAAACCTTTAATAAATATACAATGGGTAATTTACAAAGGACACACTCCTTGGGGGGGGGGGGGACATTTGGTGTGCCAACATGGTTTAATATTCTCTAATGAAACACAAAAAAAAAAAAAAAAAAAAAAAAAAAACATGTAAAAATAAAATATTTTAAATGGTGACATAACTAGAAACAAAAAAAAAAAAAAAAAATGCACATTCCTTTACAAAAATGACTACTATAAATTATGGAGGACCACCAACCAAAACACACGTCTGGCATAGAAAACATTATTAAAGGATTACATCACAAGCAAGAAATGTGACATTTCAGTATGGGACAACTCTATTGAAATTGCATCAGCAAGAGAACGGGGTTATTCTAGCAAGAGAAGAATTAATAAAACGAGGCTTGAAAATGTGGTTTAGTGCGCCTTTTTAAGACATTGTTCTCTTGCTAGAATAAAAGGTTTCTAATGACGAATGTGCCATATCCCAAACAATCGCGAGTTTTACCTGAACGAGCGCTCCCGTCTCCTCATTTGGACTGAGCATGCGCGGGGTTTTTGTACGCTGCTTTTGTGTACAGACGACCGAACATGTCTGACGGACACGATTCCAGCAGACTGTTTTAAAGCAAGACCAGGAAACAGTTGTTCGTTGGAAAACGGTCTGGCCGACGATTGTTTGCTGGAATTCTGTACGTTACTGCCTACACACGAACGAACATGTCCGCTGAAACTGGTCCGCGGACCAGGTTCAGCAGACATGTTTGGTCGTGAGTACGGGGCCTCAGGCATAGAAATGCCTACTCCCGCGGGGAGAAGCAGATTAAAAAGATTGATTATAAGGTACGTGCGGCATAAAAAATTTATTTTGAACAGTTCTCATTATCCCTGTACTGAGTTTCTAGGTCTGTTGACCTGTTGTGCCTAATATAAGGGGCTCCCACCATCCATACACTAGGTTTCCTGGTCTGTACAGCAGCTGTGTACATTATAATAAGTTCCCACTATATCTGTGTTGAATTACCAAGTCTGTTCACCTGCTGTGCCCATTATGAGGGGCGCCAACTATCCCTGTGCAAAGTTCCCTGGTCTGCACATCTACAGTGTCCAATTTGAAGGAGTACTACCATCCTTGTGCTAAATTCCTTGATCTGCACACCTGCTGTGTGCATTTTGAGGTGCTCATGCCACCTCTATGCTATGTTCCTTGGCCTGTGCCCCTTCTGTGCCCATGCAAACCTGCAGTGCCAAATTTGAAGGATTACCACCATCCCTATGCTAAGTTCCCTCTGTGTGCATTAGAAGGGTCTCACACCATTTCCTGATCTGAAAACCTGCTGTGTGCATTGTGAGGCACTACTGCCATCCCCACACATAGGTTGGACTTGATTGATGTGTATTTTTTCAACCTCTCCTATTATGTAACTATGCAAAGTTCCTGGGTCTGTACTCCTCCTGTGCCCATTATAAAGGGTTCCCACCATCCTTGTGCAAAAGTCTCAGACTGCACACCTGCTGTGTGCATTGTGAGGGGCTCCCACCATCCATGTGCTGACTTCCTGGGTCTATAAACCTGCTGTGCCCACTTGCTGTACACCTGCAGAGTTTCTTGCTTTGTCCAATATGGCAGTTTCCCACCATCCCTGTGCTGAGTTCCCTGGTCTGTACACCTTCTGTGTCCATTATGAGGGGTTCCCAGTATTCCTGGTGGCTTTTTAATTTAAAGAAATTGCAACTGGAAGAGCTAGAACACATAACAGCGGACTGGAGCCAAGTCCAGAAATTATAGCAGGGAGTATTGCTGTAGAAGCATCTAAGACATATAAGAAGTCCATATAAGGGGTCCAGTGCAGGCAGGGCCAGATTTATACTTTGGTCTCATTTAGACCAGCTACCTAGTATAAATGATTTGGGTACTGCCCCCAACCAACACATGTACACACAGAACACATGCACTGTTCCACATGCTTTGTCCCATCTTCCTCTGAGCTGTCTAAAGCCTAGTACACATGGGCAGCATTGGCCATTTCAATAGAAACCAGCCGACATTTGTCCTGTGTGCTCTGGAGTCAGTCCAACAGAAGCCAGTCGTTCAGCAGTCTTCTGTCAAAGGGGCATGACCGAAAAAGATCAGGCTGATCGACTCCCAATCATTGCTGTCAGCCAATGGCTGAGAGCGCTGGCCAGAGTGTTCTGGCGAGGGGGCCATCACCCTGTCAGAACACAATAGAACCGCAGGGAAGATCGCTGTACTAGTTAGGATAGTTAGTACAGTGGCTCCTCTTGGGCTGTAGGAGGAGCCCTGCTGGGTTGAATGAAAAAAAAAAAAAAACTATTAGTTTGTACTAGACTTTAGGATATCTATGAGGACGGAGAGGGTGCCCCTCATCCTCTACAGCTGTCCCACAATACAGCCAGCAATGAGATGGCTGGTTTGACAGACAGCATTTTTCTTTGTCTACAAGCACTTACCCGCTTGTCTGGAACATTTTAGCTGACATGCTCCCCTGTCATTTCTCATTAATAGGTTATCCTGGGCAAGTGCTTGGAGTTGGAGAAAAGTTCCATCTGTCTAAGTAGCCATCTCCTTGCTTGATGCATTGTTGGATGGTTGTGGAGGGAGTAGGGGTGCCCTGTTTGACCACAAAGCCAGACTTATGCCGCGTACACACGATCGGTCCATCCAATGAGAACGGTCTGATGGACCGTTTTCATCGGTTAACCGATGAAGCTGACTGATGGTCAGTCGTGCCTACACACCATCGGTTAAAAAAATGATCGTGCCAGAACGCGGTGACGTAAAACACAACGACGTGCTGAAAAAACGAAGTTCAATGCTTCCAAGCATGCGTCGACTTGATTCTGAGCATGCGTTGATTTTTAAACAATAGTCGTGCCTACTAACGATCGTTTTTTTTTCTATCGGTAAGGTATCCATCGGTTAAATTAAAAACAAGATTGCTTTTTTTTAACCTATGGATAAATAACCGATGGGGCCCACACACGATTGGTTTGGTCCGATGAAAACAGTCCATCAGACCGTTCTCATCGGTTTAACCGATCATGTGTACGTGGCATTAGATAGCACTTATGAAGAACAGAACACATTGGGGGGGGATTTACTAAAATTGGAGCACTCAGGATCTGGTACAGCTGTGCATGGTAGCCAATCAGCTTCTAACTTTAGCTTGTTCAGTTACGATTTGAAAATAAAACTGTTTTTTATTGTAATATTTTTTACAGATTTGGTCAATATGTGCACACACAACATTTATTGGATATGTGGTGTGCCCAGTTAAGCTTTGTTTTAATCATGAATTTCAATTTGCTAATTTATTGATTTATGTATTTGTCTGTATTTATTATATTAATCCTGTCCTTTTATTTGTTTGCATCAAATTTATTATTATTATTATAAAAATTATATATGTACTATATTAATTTATGCTTTAAAAAATCCTGGACTAGGGGTTAATGACATTAAATCGATTTAAAATGTAGTCAATTCAGTTATACATATTATCACTACCCACAATGAAATGTTTCATGTAAGGTTCCATTTTTATCTCTTATTTCTTTGAAAATAAAACCTCAAGAATGGTTTCTATGCAGAACTGCACCAGATTTTGAATGCTCCTGTTTTAGCACGGTAAATCTCTACCATTAAACAATAAAAATTGAGGTGAGACTTCTAGCTAACATAAATGTAAGGGGCCTGGGCAAATATGTGCAATTACTTGGGGCCATGGCATCCCAACCAATGGCCAATGTGGTCTATATGCAGACCCTGATTTTATTATTGCAATTTTCTTATTGCATAGGGGAATAATAAGGATAGATCGTAAGCTCAGAGTTTACAGGAAATGCATATATTGCTGTGTTTTATTCTTTATTTTTATTTATTTTCTTAACCCTCTTCCTGTGGCCTTTTAACTGGGTTTAACCTCAGGGACGCAATCACGTGATCACTGTGTTTAATTTTCCATGTACACGGGATGCTGGTGCAAACTCCTCTGTACAAATTTTTTTAAGGTTTGAAACGGCTTTCACAAACACACGTTTTGCCGTGTTTGCATGCCGCGTTTAGCCGCATTTAGCGTCATTTTGACGCGTTTGCGTCTAGAAGCGTTTATTAAGATAACCTCATAGGACCCTCCCCAAGCTTCAAAAACATTGTTATTTTAACTATTTCAGTCATTTTGACCAGTGTGAGTAGCAGCAGCAGAGAGAGGAGCTGTATACTTGTATTTGCCTCTATTTCTGTTCTTTTTTTTGCAATGGATCCCATAATGAGCATATGTGAGGAAATGCTCCTGACGTTGCTCTTGATGAGGCTAGAACGACGTAGAAAATTGCGTGCGAGGTCCAGAGTCAGAGTTTGTCGCTATTGGACCCATCCATTGATTGCGCAGCGAATGTCAGTAGAATATTTTTCAAACATGTACTTACAGCTGCGTACCTACCCCGACAATTTTTTTTAATTTCACACGCATGTCCATTGCCACATTTAATCTTCTACTAGAAAAACGACGACCCAGTCTAACATGGTCTATGAATCATCGCAAGTAATTAAAACATTTTAAACTTTTTTTTTATGTTTTGTCATTGTTTTCCATCATATTTTTGTCTTTTCAGGTCAAAAAAATAGGGTACCTTTAAAAACGCGTTTTGCATCTTCTGCGTCTGAACCCTTTTTTTTTTTGCTTTCAAAGAAACGCTGTTAAACGCAACTGCATAAAAACAGCAATAAACGAGACTGTGTACAAGGTCACATAGGATAACATTGACGTACGTTTAGCAGCGTTCCGTGTACATGGGGCCTTACTGTTCTAGAGGTTACATGATTGACAGCCTGCCCCATCAGCTCCTGATCACAGAGACCAGGATAAACCAGGCTAAAAAGTTTAAAATAATATTACAATGACAATAAAATGTTAAAAATGTTATGAGATTTTAGTGATTGGGTTTAGATCTACTTTAGCAGCTTTTTAAACAATATTTGTTTTTCAGTTCTTCTATGGACTTTCATATTACTAGATACAGTCGAGTATTAGTAACCTTACAATGCCCCATTTTATAACAACGGTGATTGTCTTTCATCCACTTGATTTAAGGCCCTGTAACCTTCTATTCCCATGTCGTCTGATGGATAGCCTTACAGATATTGAGATGCTGAGAGCCACAGATGAGGAGATAAGGGTTGATTCACCCAGCAGCGTCCTACAATATTCTGTCTACATGAAGAATTGTATCCACTTCAATGAGCAAGCTGCAAAACTAGACAAATGAGTTCAAAGGAGACCGGATATGGCCTGCGATTTAAGGCATCTTCTATTCAGAATTGTCCTGCGGATTTATTTATTTTATTGTTTATCTTTCTTGACAGAGCAATAGAAGCGAAGGCAGCTTTCAGACGCAATTTAGAGAAAGTTAATCCTTAAAATGACATATATATATATACATACATATATATATATATATATATATATATATATATATATATATATATACACACACACAATATATATATATATATATATATATATATATATATATATATATATATATATATATATATATACACACACACACACAGTATCTGACAAAAATTAGTACACCCCTCACACTTTTAAAAAATATTTTATTATATCTTTTCATGTGACAACACTGAAGCAGCCTCGTACATATGGGCCAGAATCTCGTCAGGAAAAAAACGTTGTTTTTCCTTGACGAGATTCTTGGCAAGAATCTCTTGACGCCTGAGGGGAAAACACACTCCTTTCAAAAGAACCGTGGCATAGATGAGCATGCGCTCGTCACATTCGATGCCGTCACCGCCATCTTGCTTCACCCTACCTATGCTGTGGAAGCTACCGCGCATGCGTCAAAGTCATTTCGAGCATGCGCGGGTTTCCACGGCGACAGGTAAGTATACAGACGCTCGGGTTTTTCATCGGGAAACAGGCCGACAAGAATCCAGACGAGAAAATAGAGAGCAGGATCTCTATTTTTCTTGTTGAGATTCTGGCCAGATTTCCAGACGAGAAACCGTAAAGCCTCGTACACACGTTCAGTTTACTCGGCAAGAAAGCTCTGCCAGCAGTTTTCTTACTGGTTCTTGCCAAGAAAACCGAGCGTGTGTACGAGGCTTGAGACTTAGTTCACACCTAAACCATCCACGGATCGCACAGGAACGCTGTGCGTCCCTGTTCTCCTTTTCAGGGATGAATCAGGGCCAAATCTTTGCCTGAATTCAGCCCTGAAATGGAGCCAAAGATGCACAGAGTTTCTGTGCTGTGCGCTCCGCATCTACCCCGGAGATATGTGAACTGGCTCCATAGAGAGACGGTCACATTCTCCTGCTATGCAAATTGGATGCGGAATTTGCATAGGCGTGAACCCAGCCTGAAGAAATAACAGTGTTTATGTGCTATCCCCGCAAAATAACTCAACACACAGCCATTAATGTCTAAACCACTGGCAACAAAAGTGAGTACAGCATATGATAAACGTGAACACCTGCTACTCAAACATGTATTGATAGCAGAGAGTCACTGTGGTGTATACAACAAATATACAATATACCGGTAAATCAAATATTGTCATTCAATAAAATATATAGAGAACAGTGACACATTTACATATGAAGAAAAGTGCTAGTGCATAGTTTTTATATAGTCCATAAAGTGTTTGCAGTGTATGAAGTGACTCTCAAAGGTACGTAATAATAAAACAGTTGTCTGTAGCTATTCCACCACCGATAAAAAAGAGAGGCTTACCAGATATGTTGAACCCAAAAAACGTAAATGTATTTTATTGGGATTTTATGTGATAGCCCAACACAAAGTGGCACATAATTGTGAATTGGAAGGAAAATTATAAATGGTTTTCAATTTTTTTTACAAATAAATAGGTGAAAAGTGTGGCATGCATTTGTATTCAGCCCCATGAGTGATTACTTTTTAGAATCACCTTTTTCTGCAATTAGTATAGCTGCAAGTCTTTTTGGGGATGTCTTTACTAGCTTTGTACATCTAGAGAGTGCCATTTTTGGTCATTCTTCTTTTCAAAATAGCTCAAGCTTTGTCAGTTTGTATGGAGAGTGTCTGTGAACAGCAAATTTTCAAGTCTTGCCACAGATTCTTAATTTAATTTAGGTCTGGACTTTGACTAGGCCATTCTAACACATAAATATGCTTTGATATAAACCATTCCTTTGTAGCTCTGGCTGTATGTTTAGGGTCATTGTCAGGGCCGGATTCCTGACAAGGCCACCGAGGCCAGGCCTTGGGGCAGCAGGGGGTGGAAGGGCGGCGCCCAGGGGCAGATCCAGGGGAAGTTAGTTGCCGGTGAGTGTGCAGGCGGCGTGGTGGTTGAGCCGACGGGTGGCTCGGCATACAAGTGACTGTGCGGGCGGTGTAGTGGGTGAGCTGCCTGTCTGCTCGGCGCTTGCACAGTCACACTGACTGTGCAAACGAAGGCGGCTCGGTGGGTGGGTGAGAGAGACATGAAGCTGCCGGCTGGGAGGCTCAATGGGTGGACTGGCCAATCAGCGGGTGGCAGAGCAGAGAAATTACATAATTTCTCACTGCCCGGTGCCCGCCCTGCATCCCGGCAGTTCCGCCCTCACTCACTGTGCAGGCAGGAGAGAAATTACATCATCTCTCTTCTGCATGACTCCGGGACACAGGAAGTAACAATCCCCATTCCCCACCTAAGCAGGAAAGTGACAATCCG
This sequence comes from Rana temporaria, assembly GCF_905171775.1. NCBI lineage: Eukaryota > Metazoa > Chordata > Amphibia > Anura > Ranidae > Rana > Rana temporaria. The sequence continues at coordinate 43,832,634 of NC_053496.1, read as the reverse complement.
CAAGGTGTGGCAGGTGACATGACAAGTGGACAATCCGCAAGGTGTGGCAGGTGACGTGGAAAGTGACAATCCACAAGGTGTGGCAGGTGACGCGGCAAGTGGACAATCCGCAAGGTGTGGCAGGTGACGTGGCAAGTGGACAATCCGCAAGGTGTGGCAGGTGACATGGCAAGTAACAAACTGCAATGTGTAGCAGGTGAAGTGACAAGTGGACAATCCGCAACTTGTGGCAGGTGACATGGCAAGTGGACAATCCGCAACATTTGGCAAGTGACAATCTGCATCTTCTGGCAGGCGACGGTGGCAAGTGACACACTTAGGGGCTCCCACTGATTCTGCATTATGGTGAGTTGAACTATTTCATTTTCTATAACAATGTAATCATAGAAATAATGCAATACAATCATCCTGACACCATAACAACCCTGGTGCCGTGATGATTGAAGTGCCAACACCAGCCATTTCCCAACTAAATTGTCTGCAAAAAATCATATTTTCTGGCATCGTCCCTCCCAAAACTAGACTCTGGATCCGCCCCTGGTGGCGCCGCGGCAGCAGGGGGGTGAAAAAATCCTGTTGTCCCTCAGTACGAACCACAATGGGGCCGACGGGGGGCGACATTGAAGGACCTGGCCTTGGGCGGCAAAGGGAGTAAATCCGGGCCTGGTCATTGTACTGCTGGTAGGTGAACCTTACTCTAGTTACAGACCTGCACAGTGGATAGCCTGTGTCCAGTGAATGTGTGGAAATCCCATCAGCAGAGGCAAATTTAGACCTTGGTGGGGCCCTGAGCACTTTAAGTTTGGGGGCCCCTTATACACAGAGTTGGTTTACATTCTTATTGACAGGCACACATCATCGCCCAAAGTTATTCTGAGGTCACACAGTCATAGCGCTGCATGTGTGGTTTGCTTGAGCCACCAAAATTCAGTTTTGAAAAATTATAAAATATACCATTCCAGAGTTTTACAGATGATGGCCTGCAAAATATTACCTCCAAAGATACATTTAATAAAAGAAAGTATGTTTTTTATTATACATTTTATATTATATTATTATTATTATTATTATTATTATTATTATTATTTATTGTTTATATATAATTTTTACATTTTTTATATCATTTTTGTATATAGGGGGCCCTCCTGTCAGGTTGCCCCGGGTCAATTTCCCCCATTTATGAATTCAGCTTTGCCTGTGAGGGGGGTGGAAGTCAGGAGGTAAAGAAAAGTTCTCATTTAGTCTAGAGTCTTTTTTAAATGTTAGATTTGAAAGCCCTTTTCTGCAATCATAATTTGAGCATTGCATATGAAGGTTCAGCCCTCAATGAACTGGACATGAATTTAATAATCTCCCTTTACTTTCTTGTTTGTATGGCTGCCAACTTGCCCCCCCCCTCCCCCCCATACCTTTTAGGTTCATTTTCATTTCTTAAACGAAAGCGATTTGAAACAGCTTGTAACATAATGGGAAATACTCTATTACACAATATGCGATTTGCCCTACAATTCAAGCTTTGCAAAGGTCAGTTTAAATTTTCATTTGTGTTCAACACACACTTACTCCAAAACACATTTAGAGGCTTCAGCAGTTTTCAAATATTTCTCTTGCGCATTAAAATCCATTACTGCTGAACCATTCATTGTAATAAATGCATCTTGCCAGCGTACTGTTGTTTCCTTTTTAAATTGTACATTAGTGGAAACGGTCGGGCGAATGGTTGCCGGAATGTTGAGTCTGAGCAATCTAAGTGAGCCAAAATGCAATTTTATGAAGAGTTACTTAAAGGGAATAATGGAACTGAATTTACTTTCTTACTTTTGCATAATACATTCTAACGTAAAGAGTCTTAGGCCCCATGCACACGAGAAGCAAATGCAAACACATGTAAACTCGAGTTTTCAAAGGCAAAAACCGTTGTTTAAAACGCCCGTTTTTGCCTTAAATTTTGCGGCGTTTTGCCGCGTTTAGCTGCATTTTACCGCGTTTGCGGCTATCAGCGTCCATAACAAAGACATTGTAGAGCCTCCCAAAGCTTTGAAACGCAAAAACGTTTGCATCCGAACCCAAAATTTTGCATCTGAAAAAACAAGCCTAAACCCAACTGCTTTAAAACCCCAAAAAACGTGAATGTGTGCATGGAAACATAGGATAACATTAAATGTGTTCAGGGGCAGTTGAAAAAAATGCCCAAATGCCTCTGAACTCGAGTTTACCAGCGTCTTGTGTGCATGGGGCCTAAAATACTTTCTTAGAATTGTGAACTGCCATAAAGAGTGGACCTGATTTTGTGGGACTGACCCTGATTGGGAACAAAGTCCCTCAGTCTCTCTATCATCCTCATTTGTCACTCATTTTCGTCTGATCTATATCGCTGTATATTATCTTTCAAAAAGTGTTTCCAAGTGCTAAACCTTTCATCGAATTTCTAAACTACTGCATATGTAAATTTCAAAAGCCAGTATACAGGGTTTGTAGTGGTAGAAAAAAAAACACCTGTGGGATTAAGAATCATTTTTATATACCGTATTTATCGGTGTACAACACGTGCCAGCGTATAACACGCACTCTAATTTTAAGAGTTTCAGGAAAAAAACATATATATTTCAAATAAACATCTTTGAAGCAAATTAGGGGTTAGTGCCCTTGAATGTCCATCTGCAGCCTGATCAATGTCCTCAATGCAGCTTGATCAATGTCCCCAATTCAACCTGATCAATGTCCTCAATGCAGCCCATCAATGCATCAATGCAGCCTGATTAATGCTCTTTTTTTTACCTTATTTAGGCAGCCTGAACTTCAGGAATTCACAGAGCCATCATCTCCTGTTTACTCCGCTCTCACACACACAGTCCTGCCTCCGCCATCGGCATTGGACCAGCTCCTGTGATAGACAGAACACTGGTCCAGTGCGAGTGGCGGAGGTGGGACTGTATGTGTGTGAGACGTGAGAGCCGACCGAGAGCCGAGTTAGATTGAGCCTAGAAAACAGGAGATGACGGCTCATGGAGTCCGGCAGCGCTCGTCCCCCTCCTTCCCCTCCGAGGTACGCTGTCGGCATATAACACAAACCTGTGACTTTCCCCTGATTTTCAGGGGGAAAAAGTGTGTGTTATATGCTGATAAATACAGTAATTCTCCTTTAAGGGGACAGGCAAGGGGTGTGTGCTATGCCTATATACTTTTGCTATTAGGTATCCCTCGTTCCCATCACAAAAAGTTGGGAGGTACGCCCCATGATGTAGCAGTACCTGGGTAAAAGGAGATCTTGATGTTCTTAAATCATAAAGATTCTCTTTACCTTACAGGAGTCTTGTAGATACAAGAGAGACTCCCTTATAATCCAATTATATTCCTCTGGATAGATCACACTTACTTACCCTTAAGGAAAGCAGGTTCTCACTTGAAGGTAGTTTCTGTGCTTTATGCGAAAATATATACCAAAAAACTGGCGCCTTTTGGGGATAAGAACATATAAACCAGCAACTAAACAAATCACTAAACTGTGTGGAATTATAAAGTAAAGAATAAGGCGCTATACATGTTCATGTGAAAAAATGGCACAAAGAAAAACACTGCATCAAACTTAAATGTGCACATTAATGGAAAAATAAGCAAGCATAATGTCCTTAAGTGAATAAATCCCAACACCAAAACGGAATGCTCTGAGATAAAACTTCTAGATCCTCCACCACGAGTGCACAATATGAAGATGGCCACTCACCAGAGCTGTTTAACCCCTTTTTACAGGATGGTCAAAAAACGCTTTGGGAACACCAGATTAGTTCCGCTAATTGCATAAATCCACTCCAAAAGCCAATCAGGAAGGGGCCAGAATGTAAAAAAAATCTCCACAGGAGACACGGATGAAAGTTTAATAGTGTAGTAATTTTTTAATAAAGTAAAAACAGCAGCAATCATAGCAGTTACACGCACATTTAATAGTGCATGGCCTGGCACTAGGTGTAAACAGCATGTGTGAGTCAGCTGAGGCTTCCTGAAGAGCCAATCACAGCAAAACATATGTTGGAGCAGAGGATACGTCATTTACGGGTCCATATTTGATACCCCACATCAGTCTTTGCCCTTCGGAGCGAGACATGGAATGCACGCCACCCCCGGGGATCAGTTGACTCACACACACTGTTTACAGTGTCAGGAAGTGCAAGAAATGTGTTTTGTTTTTTTATTTATTGGGCATGTTTTATAGCAGAAAGTAGGGAATATTGTTTTGTTCAAAATGTTTGGAATGAAAATCCTCCAAAGGGGACCCTTGCTCTGGTAACAGCTTGTAGGTGGGCTGCAGTGTGGTGCGACAAAATATCACACTCAGTTCCAGTGCAATGAAAGAACTTGTGTTGAAATAATGCAGAAAAAGTTCACAGATAACCCTGTGGGAAGGCAGCTCAAATGGGAAAACTCACAATTCCAACAGCATGCAGAGAACAGAGTGTAGCTGAATTGTCAGCGTCTGTAGAGGGCACAAGAATGCGGCCTGTTTGTCTTGTGCCCAAAAGGCAGGTGTCCAGAGACAGAGCAATCCCTACACTAACCTAGTACGATCTCTATCAGGTGAGGTACTCTACCAACTTGCAAATGAGTGCCAAACCTGGGTTCCAGGGCCTTAAATAGGCTCGGCCTTATCCAAGATGGCTGCCAGAGTCACATGAATTGGCAGAATCCAAAGGGATGCTTCCCCAGTGACCCAAGAAACCATAGAGGAACTATTGCTCTTGACTTCCTGCCGTGGAAAAAGTAGACTGCACCTGCCTACAAGCTGTCTAAGAGGGAAAGTCCCACCACTTTTTAGAGATTTCATTTAACTTATTGTTGGGTCTTTAGGCAAAATCTCCTTAACAGAAAAAAATACAACTGGTTTTAATCTTTGGGTACTATCCAAAACCAAAATAAAATATTTTGGTCATACAGTACATACGCTTTAAATTAATATTTTTTTGATTCTGACCACAATAAATAAAAGAAATACATTTTATACAAAAGCACTATAAATTTAATAAAGGTCTCCTGTTCTGTGTTTGTCAATGTTGGGGAGGCCATACCCATTTTTCACACTACACGCATTATGAGCAGCAAGATAAGAGAGGTAAGTTACTCCCTGACTGACTTGTTTGAACAGCATTGCTCGCTGCACAAAGTAAGATATTGGATTTTTAATTGTATTTCATCACAGATAAAGCTGTTTTTAACTCTTCTTCAGTGTTGAGGCCATCTAACTGATGTTTCCCGGGTCTGGAATATACTGAATATCCAATTCAATTACACAGATCGGTAAATTGTACCCAAGCAAATCCATATATTGAAATGACTTCAGAGTTAGAACGCATTAAGAATAAGTCGATATGGGAGTGAAATTTCACAAAGGAGGACAGAGGTCTGATTCAAGGGGCCAGCCCAATAAAAAAAAGTCTATTTTGTTATGGGTGAGCAGCAGTGTTCCAAAGCATTAATTAGCTTTTGGGACTTTGTTGACTGCAGTGGCAAGATCTAATTTTTGGAGTGCTGACCTTTCCTTACTCTTCAGTCCCCCTTCCTCAGCATGGATGATTAACCGCTTGCCATCCACTCTATAGCAGTTTTATTGCTACAGGGTGGCAGCTATGCACCAATTCACATATATATATATATATAAACACGATTCTGCACATATGGGTAGGGGGTGCACGTGAGCACAGCGGAAGCCAATGGGTGGATGCCGGGTACTCATTGTCTTTTGGCTCCTGTCGATCCTCAGGCAAAGAGACAGAACTGCGAACTGCCTATGTAAACAAGGCAGATGTCTATGTAAACAAGACAGATGTCTATGTAAACAAGCAAATCGCCGTTCTGACAGTTGGATAGGGATGGAGTTTGTTTCCCTGCAGAGTAGGGAATAAACTCCATCTCTTCCCCTAGTAAAATAACCTCATACAGTATAGTAAAACACAGGTTAGGCACACAGTTAACACTTTGATCCCCCTAATGTTAACCCCTTCCCAGCCAGTGTCATTAGTACCATGACTGTGGATTTTTTTTAGCACTGATCACTGTATTCATGTCACTGATTCCCAAAAAGTCAGTTAGTGTCAGAAGATCCGCCTCAATATGCAGTCCAGCTATAAGTCGCTGATTGCCGTCATAACTAGTAAAATAATTAAAGAAATAAAAATATCCCATAGTTTGTAGACACAGTAACATTTACACAAACCAATCAGTATGTGCCTATTGGGATTTTCATTAGCAAAAATATGTAGCAGAATACATAATGACCTAATTTTATGAAGAAATTCGATTTTTCCAACTGTTTATTGGATATGTTTTATAGCAGAAAGTAAACAATCTTATTTGGGCACAGTGTTGTATGACCGTGCAATTATCAGTTAAAGTAACACAGTGCCATATCGTAAAAAATGATCTGGTCATGAATTTTCCGGAGTTCAAGTGGTTAAAGTGGACCTGATTTAAAATTGTGGAGATAGGAACCATCTAAATATGGCAGAATCCTTAATGAATTGTATTTTTTTCCCTCCTGTATAACAGTCTCTGTTCCTTAAAAGTTTGACAGGGTCTCTTTAAGAAGACAAAAAACAAACAAAAAAAAACAGGAATTTAGAATGATGCATTCATATTCAGAATCGTGTAGCTGTTTTCCTGTTATTCTTGTTGAATGTTCAGAGTTTATTCTCAAACAGTAAAGGCTAGGATCTGATTGTTGCAATGAATAATAATAATCACTAAACTTTAAGAAAAAAATAATAAAAAATTAAACAATTTGGAGGCATAAAATTATAGAGCAGACACAGACTGCTCCTTGTAATTCACGTATTGTTTGTTGCAAGTTTTAAAGTATGAACCAAATTTGATAGAAATACAATTTTATTAAAAATATATGTTGAAAAATGGCACCGCCCTTCACATCTGGTGCCATATTAGCCCATTTATTTCTATATTAGATACAGTACATGCCGGTTATGTGGCTCTCAAGGCAAATTCTTCTCTATAGGCTCTGACTCCCTATTAATAGATGAGCCCATGTCCTGGCTTAATATTGGACATTTATGGGAGGCGCGTTCTTCTAGCATGCTTATCATTTCATCAAATGACAAATGCAAAATGATCTTAGCATCTTGTGAGTACTTGAGCAAAAGTTTCCTGTAACATTTTGGAAGTGCTTTGGCATCCGGCCTCCTGGAGTATTTTTTAGCTGTTTGGTTGTTTTAGCTTGTCTCTGAATATCATCAACTGGATCTTCTCCTGCACTGCCATTTGCACACCTGGTCTCATTAAAAGACTTTAAAATGAGGTCAGAGCTAAAGCCTGTGTCTGATCATCAGGTGCTGCTGGACTTTATGGCCCATACACACGATCCGAAAATCGGGCGACAGATCGCCTGACTGTTTTCGCTTAATAGTTGCAAGTATAAATTGAATAGGTTACTAGAGTCACGAAAATTCTCATACGACAGAAAAAAATCGTAAGTGATGTCATGTGTCGAAAGACAATTGTACTGACTAAACGAAAATCGTATGATCTGGTATCGTACAAGGAAAATGTTTGTGCTTGTCAAATCGAATAATATCGAATGAATTGTCATGATCGGCTCTTGAAAGCTCTGTACTAGCAATCCGATTATTGTATGATCGTGTCGAAAGCAGTATTTTTAGTCCGATTTTTGGATCGTGTGTACGGGCCATTAGTCTTTTGCACCAGTTTACATTTCACCTGTGATTAAGGCTACTTTCACACTGAGGCGCTTTGCAGGTGCTATAGCGCTAAAAATAATGCCTGCAAAGTGCCCTGAAGGAGCCTCTTCTCTCACTCCAGTGTGAAAGCCCGAGTGCTTTCACACTGGAGCAATGCGCTGGCAGGACGCTCAAAAAAGTCCTGCCAGCCGCCTCTTTGAGGCGCTGGCAAAGCTTTGCGGGCAGTTTTAACCCTTTGTCTGCCGCTAGCAGGGTTAAAAACGACAAATAGAAACGCAAATATTCCCAAATACCTTCAACTCATCACTTGTGAAACCCAAAGGAACTGATAATGTAGTATTTTATGAACAAATGGAGAAACAAAAAAACATATCTACCGTATATTGGGCTCATATGTGAATATACCAACACCAGTGATAAAGCATGACCCACCACTTGTGCAGCCTCTTACCAAATAATCTATCTAAACCACATATCATTACATTCTAGGTAGATCAGCAGATCAATATACTTTGGTGTTCCTCCTCTTGGTATAACTCAATAGAAAATTACCCAAAATAGTGTAATACTGTAAAGATTAACACTGCAAACTACATGAATAAATAAATCATGCTCACATTGAAAAAAAATCATTGGACTCTTTTTATCTCTCTCTGTGCAATTAACACAGTAGCTCTCTGCAATTCCTTATGGACTATACTAATGTTTATATGTGTTTGCACTTTAAAATAGCACACTAGGAATATTTTAGTGTGTTGTGTATAGCGTTACCTCTTGAAAAGGTAACCCATATTGTCAGAACCATTGACGTATCTCGGCACAGTGCCTACATATACAGTCAGAATGTTTATACTGAAATATAAAATATTATTGTGTTCATGGAAATATGTAAATCTGTGCTTTGGGAGATATACAATTTTCCTACAATACAAGAAATCCAAAATTATTTTATCCGTGGTATTTTGAGGACAAGTAACACAAATGAATATTTAAAATATATATATTTATTAAAGACTAAAGATATAGTGCAAAATTAAAATCAGGTACAATTCGTGATAAAACAAATAATTGATATACTTCTACAATCAGAGACACATGATGGTTGAATGTTCAGATAATATTTACATTAGATGACAAGGTAAATTCACAGCTCTTATTTAAATCATCTTGGTATATTTAAAACCTGGTATCTTGTAAGATGACCTTCCCGTGATTTCCACGGACTTTAGTAAATGGCTTGTGTTTACCTTGACACTGTGTTATCTCTTCTCAAATCAAACCGTTCTCCTCTTCTACTTCGTTAATGGTACAGATCAAAGAACACTGTACACAAGCTTGGCAAAACAGACAGGCGTATTTAAATTTAGAGAGGATTTATTTTCACGGACATCACCCTAAAACCAATATACAACTGTTGGCATTTAGCTTTTTAAAGACAAACATAATGTGTGTATGTCTCCTAATATTTGGAATATAATTATTTCATACTGCAGTTAAAAATAATATAATCCAAATTATTTTTGCCAAATATATTTAAATGGTTTTAGTTATGTGTATGAGAAAAACATCCAATTACCTAATGGGTAATAATCAAAATTATACATTACCAGTATTTAAGAGTTCTTTCTATTTGAGAAGGAAAGTCCTAATGAGGGACCCTCTTCATCATTGCTACATGTTTGCGTTCAATCTCTCCCTTCCAGCTTCCTTCAGAGATAGGGAGATAGCCTTCAGAGATAGAGTGAGAGCTCTCCCATCAGCGACCCTCCAAGATCGATCAGAGTCTCTACCCAAAGATGATCAGCCCTCTCCTGTCCTCTGCAATCACTTTTTATCTCCCCAAAAGTGGGTGTGTATTTCACTATCACGTGACTGACGATGTCACATGACAATATGTTTTGATGGGTGACCATAGCAACTACGGATGTGGCCATCTTGAATAATGCCAATATTAACCTGTAGGGGCGGTGGTGTATAAGGAATAATTCCTATTTTTAGGGTCGTCCAGGGTTAATCATAATTTATGATCCCCTTTGACACTGGCTTGGTAGAACACCATATTTTGTTTTATATGTCAAACAATTGTCAGACATTCTGGCATTTCTCAGTTTATGATTGAGATAAGGTTTATGACCAACACAAATGGTTTGGGAAGGTCCTTTGAACTAATACCGGAATTTAAGCTAAGCAGTCTCTAATACTTTTAAAGTGGAGTTCCACCCATAAATATAACATTACATCAGTAGTTTTAAAAAAATGTCTTTAGTCCTTTAAGAATTTTTTTTTTTTTAGATGCCTTCAAAGTGTTGTTGCTAGGCAGAATAGTTAATCTTCCCACTTCCTGCACCTAGGTGCTTAGGCTTCCTAACCTACACCGCACAGACTCCTGGGAATGTAGTGGGTGTAGCTTTCCAGGAGTCTGTGCACTCCCCAGTCTCGAAGAATCATGTGACTTGGACAGTACAAGTGCTGAAACCTGATCTGAAACCAATTACACTGCTTGTGCAGCACTGAGCATGTGCGAGATCTGCAAGGCTGAAATCCAGGAAGTCATACAGTCTGGCTTCATGATGCCCACACTTAAGATGGCCCCAGTCAATTTCTATTTTATAAAGTATCTAAATGCTGTAACAACCTAACAAAACGGACCTTAGTTTACAGACTAACTTTACTAGAATACATTAAGCTTGTGTATTACAGGGGTATTTATATTTAAAAAGTGAAATTGTGGCCGGAACTCCGCTTTAAGCTATTATAGGATTTTATACTTGGGACCCTGGTTACAAGAATGTCTATGTATTAAACAGGTTTATATAGGGATATATAATTAATACATAGATATACTGTGCAGATATATTTATAAGGAACATTATTTTAAATGGACAGTACCACAGTAACTATGAATCAGCTCCATTGCATCATTATATAAAGACAATGCCAGTTGTTTGGTGTCATGCTGTGCAAGGCCTTTCATCTTGTTTATCTTACTGGGAGTCCAAAACTTTTGAGTTACAACCTGGGAGATGGCAAAGCCAGGCTCCTTGCATAACATAAGAACAATGTCTATTCATGCCTAAGAACCTAATTTAAACTTTAACAGGGAAAATGGCTGTCCTTCTGTTCATAATATACATGAATATGGAACACTATGAAAAATATACGATGTGCGACTTTATATGTATTCTTTTAACCCCAAAGCTCAAAATATGTAGGGCGGGCGGGAACATTTCCTCTCCCTGTGACCTGTCCACTGCCCTGCCCCCCCAAACTTATAGCCAATCCCCTTACTCCTGCCTTCTGATGATACAATTTTTTTTAACTCCAACTAGCCCAGCCTACCTAGGCACCTTCTCATGGCGCCCTGCGCTTATTATTATTATTATTATTATTATTATTATTATTTTGCTTTGGGCTTACTTTGTGTTTTGTCTTGTATATGCTTATATGTAAGAAAGCATACAGACATCTGTAACAAGAGGGCCCGTGGAACCCAGAAGCTCTTAAAAAGTATAAGATACCCGTGTTTCAGATTCCCCAGACCCTCTTATGTCTAAAATCATCCTATGTCTACTAGGGGCATAGGATGACTGAGAGATTATTCACAATATTTTCCAGGATATCTGTAAAGAACTATTTACTGTTTGTTAACTCAATGGGTTAATTGAAAGAGTGACTCATTCATAATGTTGGGACACATACTGTTAGATGCTAATGTCACCAACTCCAGCCCACCTGTCTGTCTGTTGTAATTTAAATGAATCTAGGGTGGCTTCTGAGGATCTTTCATTGTGCTTGTGCTAACTGACCCTGTATTGTGTGAAGGAGTCCTGTGATAATGTGTTTTGTAGTTTAGGGGACAGCAAGGCTAGCCTAAAGGTCATGTGTCTGAGTCATCAGCTGTAGTTAATTAGCTCACCTGTTGTCTGCTAAGGGAATAATGTGTATTGGTGACTCATTATGTAACCATTGTGTGATGTTGTGGGTGGATCCGATTTATATCTCCTGTGGTTATTGCAGTATCCTAAATTGTATATAAGAGCCTGTATTTCTCAATAAAGTATCAGACCTGCTTGAACCTCATACAGAGCTGTGTCTCGTATCTGGGGAATAGTTATTCTTATGGGTCTCGTTCGCCTGGCTGTGGAGTGTCGGTAGCTTGTGTTCGGAAAGGGAATATCCTAAACGGCGTCAACCCCTTTTGCATTTGGGGTGCCGTTACAACATCCAACCCTCAAAATGGCCACCTGGGTACCTATGGTTCTGGCATCTTATGTATCTTCTGATGCTTTTCATCTGTAGACTTTGTCAAACTGCTTGTCGATTGTCATTGCCATGCTTTATGTAGGTGGTACTCAAAAGTATGTGAAGCATAACATGGGCACCATCAAGTGAAAGCTCAGGTAAAGACCTAATGCTCTAAAGTTGAACTCAAGAGGGATACGTCACCAACCGTTGATGCATAAGGTCCACAAAACCTAACAGGACATAAATTAGAAGACTCATATGGCAGCATTTAAACTTCCTTTACAGGGTCCAAGGCAAAAAAAAACTCCAAATATCTCTTACCTACCACTGATGACATAAAAAGTCCACACAAATTTGTTACATAAAGAAGCCTACTAAAAACTTCCTGAAATAATTAAATTACTAAAATCTTTGTTTGGATGTACACTTAGTCCATGCATATCCTTTTAGTCTTTCCTGCCTGCTATATTATATTCAACAATACCACTAATGTCATTAATTACCAAATTAGAAACTCAGTCTCCTATTCAGAAAGAAGCTTTTTGATGTCATGCGAAAGGGAACATTAATCTTTATGCCCGTCTATTATCTTCGTCATCAAAGCAAACAGTGTGCAAACGGGCAGACTAGTACTTGTTTGATCTTCCTCAAACATTAAATCTCCATCACATGCTTTAAAAAAATTATATTGTCCCCAACAAAACACTGAGACTTTTTGACTTTTCCACAAGCTCTTTGATACATTACCCCATTACATCTTCCTTCTAGGATGCTGTGTGCCATTGCATTTGATGTATATAAATTGGAGGAGGGGGCTTTTGACCTGGGGCTTTTTTTGTGCATTAATAGGATAATAAATGGACACTATAATTTTGTACACAAAGGACGACACTGTCAGTGACAGGTTTGAAATGACATCCACTAGGCATTAGGAAAAGTTTTCATAAAAAAAATCAATGGAACAAGGCAATTTGAAAGGATGAAAGATCGTTTTGTATCTAATCTTTGCTGCTGTTTGGAAAAAGATCAAAAGAAATGTTTCGTTCTTGCATTGAATGTAATGTCTTGGTTTGCATTTATGAATAAGGTATTGGAGGTAGCATGTAAAAGAGGGCAGAGGTGAGGCTTGAGCATGGTGTTCCATACAAGAAGAAATTTAAGCTGTCATAAAAGTCGTCGAAATGAGAAAAATACTGTAGACTAGAGATGAGTGAATAATGGAAAGTGCGCTGTGCTGGCAACTCATTCGATGTGCTCTGGTAATCTAAGTTGCTAGTAATTAATGCCACAGGGTGTTTTCTTTCTTTGTTTTTTTTGGGGCTTTTTTAACAATGCTTTCAAATAATGAAAATAAAAAAGTAATGTGTGATTCTTTCTTCCACAAAGAATGTCAGTACTTAGGTATAGTGATGGGCTTGATGTTTGAGTCGAACGTAAGCTTGACTCGAGCATCAGCTGTTCATTTGTTTATAGAAAAAATATCCCGCAATGTAAATTCACCATCAATCACGTCGCCCGACGCACCTGAAAAATAGCAGAAATGAAAAACGCTCTGCCTCCGTGGGAGGCCTCCCGCAGACTACTGTCTCTTCGCTTTGACAGATCTTTCATAGACAAGGGCGGAGCGTGATTTACAGTGGATTTACACTGCAAAGAACAAGGAGAAGCACACAGCTCCAGGCAGAATCAGGTGCAAGGTAGATCACAGGTGCAGACCTCGGCTCACCACCGTGGAAGACGAATAAAACAAAAACTTGGTTGCACACTGGAACTCCAACTTATCTTGATGTCATCTTTATTGTCAAAAGGGTCAGAAAAATACAGGCAATAGATTGCTTGTTCACAACAAAAACGTGTCTACCATTGCCTGTATTTGTCTGACCCTTTTGACAATAAGGATGACATCAAGATAAGTTGGAGTTCCAGTGTGCGACCAATTTCTTGTTTTAGTGGATTTACATTGCGGGCCTCTTTTTTTCCCCCTTATTTAATAAAGGACTTGTCAAAAACTTGAGGTGCTTTAAAAAAAAATACATTGAAATACAGGCGTCTGGCGCCGTGCATTGAGATTGGGGGCCGAGTATATGCATTAGAGGGTGACGCCCCTGCACCCCTAATGAGCGGACCTGCCACTGCTGAGGAGGGTGGCCCAGGAGTAGTTCCCTAGGTATGGAGGTGTGGGCTTTGCCTCCAGGCTGTACTCGGGCTGGCTGGGAATAATTCTATCAGCATCCAGTTTGAAAAGGAATCTTACCTAAAAGCAGCAAGGAGGACAAAGAGGGTACATCAGCAAACCCTGCGGTTCACAAGGGGAGAGACTGCCACATGTAGCAAGCTTTCAAAGGGGAGAGTTGTGTTTAACCCTTTTATCCCTTGTCCTGGCAGATCTTTGGTGCAGCCAGGTGGACTGGTAGACAAGCAGCCAGAAGGGCTGGTAGTACCAGCAAACAATAGAGTTGGGAGCAATCTTGCTCTTACTCCTGCATGCAGTTTTTGCAACATGTTGTGCTATTTTCCAAAAGGGACTAAGAGCTCCTGGTCCGCAGGGGACTTTTGCCACTGTTCATTAAAGACTGATTGTGTCCGGGAAGGAGAACAGTCCAGGATATATTCTCCGTACACACTGTTGTTTCATTTAAGTTGGGCATCCCAAAACCCCTCTATCCCATCCAGGTTGTTATACCTAATAAAAACAACAAAAACAAGCTCAGGGACTGATTGCTTGTGTCCGGGTGCAAGTGGAAAATGGATGTTGCCTGGCTGTGTTGGAATAGGAGAGCCAGTCACCAGCAGCCCCTGTGGGGGTAATGCTGCAAAGGTATAATGCTATATTTGCAGGACTGAAGTTCTCCCCAGTGACCTTCAGAAAGAAAGAGTTTATGTACCATATCACATGGCTTTACAATGCAGAAAGGTACAAGGCAGGTACCATATACATGAAGGACCAGGAATAGTGACTGTATGGATGCCAAGGGTTCAGTGAGTGGGACTTGTAAAGAGGGGCTTTGTGGTTGGCTGAATTTGCTGCCAGAGCAGAAATCCCCGCTCCTATCCTGCTAGAATACTGTCCGTGCTGCAGAGGCCGAACTCTCCCCCATCTTGTGCCTTGCTCCTTGCCATAGGCCTCCATGGACTATGGCAAGGATTTGCTCTGATATGCACTGTTAACTGTGGAACCTTATATAGACAGGTGTGTGCGGCGAGCACGGCACTTCACACCAAGGGGAATGGCTCGCTACACTGTGTGAAGCGACTGAGAGAAGAACAGGATGTGAGATTTTCTAAGAGGAAAAAATAACATTTAGAAGCAAAATCGAAGTATAAGGTAATTGAAGGAGGACTGGCTTAGGTTCAAGGAAGCAATGTAGTGAAAAATAATTTTACCTTTACAACCCCTTTAAAATATTACAATCACACAATAGGGACATCCCTGTGATCTCATGTTATGTAAGCATGTTCAAGACTGATAGCA
Organism: Rana temporaria; assembly: GCF_905171775.1. Taxonomy (NCBI): domain Eukaryota; kingdom Metazoa; phylum Chordata; class Amphibia; order Anura; family Ranidae; genus Rana; species Rana temporaria. The sequence goes on along the minus strand of NC_053496.1, from coordinate 43,817,217 downwards.
CTGTGCACTTCAGTACTCCAGTATATGTGATTTTGAAGTATATGTGCTTGTTCCTTGTCTCCCTCCAAGGCTTGCTGTTTAGAGCATCATGAAACACAGATATCAAGGCAAACTCAGGTATGTGGGTAATGCATGCACGGAAAGGCACTCATTTTGTATGTTGAGGCATACTGCTTTAAAGTGGTTGTAAACCCTAACATATACCTGAGGAAGTGACTGGCCTCAGGTGATACAGTCGTCTCTTCTCTACAGCCATTCAAACTTTACAAATCAAAGGCTATGAGCTTCCTGAAGGCAGGGGGCTTCCAGAAAGCATGCACAGCACAGAGCAGAGTGTAATCTAAATTCTGAGTGGAGGGAAACAGCTGAGGATGTCAATTTCCTGCTGTATTCCTTTTGATTGCCTGGTGTTGAAATGAAATGTCAGAAGAGACTCATATAGAGACTTTGGGGTTTATTTACTGAAGGCAAATCCACTTTGCACTACTTGGAAGTGCAGTCGCTGTAGATCTGAGGGGAAGATCTGAAATCAGGGGAAGCTCTGCTGATTTTATCATCCAATCATGTGCAAGCTAAAATGCTGTTTTTTCTTTTCCTTGCATGTCCCCCTCGGATATACAGCGACTGCACTTTCAAGTGTGCTTGTAGTGCAAAGTGAACTTGCCTTTAGTAAATAACCCCTTTTGTCGTATTAAAGTAGAAGTCCGCCCTAACACTAAACACTAAAATCCCTGCATCTACAGACATCCAAGATCTAACACTAACCAATCTAGCCCTGTAAAGAAATAATCAGCATACATACCTTTGTTTAAGCCAATCCGATCTGGTCTTCAGTGGCAGAAGCTCTGCAGAGGACACAGTCAATAACGGCTGTGAAATGAATGGGGAGTGACGTCACCCATACAGTTACTAAGGGTGTTCCGCTGTCGGCTCAGCTGACAGCTCAGCGTGGGATCGCATTGGCTTCAAAAAAGGCTTGTATACTGATTTCTTCTTTACAGGGCTAGATAGGTTAGTGTTAGATAATGGATGTCTGTAGTTGCAGGGATTTTAGTGTTAGGGCAGACTTCTACTTTAAGAAAATATAGATAAGGATTTGGAATCATGATGTCTTTGTAGGTATTAGCAAATGTCCAGCTTCTTGCTACCCTGTGCAGCCTGGAGCTTTAGCGCATTGGGTTTAATAAAACATTTCCCTGACTCGGCTTTGCCCACTGAGATTTCGGTTTATGATTATTTATAAGAACTAACACAATTTTAATTTAATGAATTTCACAGTTTCATATTGATGCGGCACAAAATAAATAGTGTTTTTATGAGTCAAGCAAATTGTGTTAGTTGTATGTATGTACCGGCAGCTTCTCCCGGGAGATAGCTGTGCACAGCAAAAATTTTAAATAAATACAAAATAAATGAAAGCCTTTGAAGATACTCTGGAGTCAATCAAGCCAGTTGATAAAAGGACCCAAACAACATGCTCTAAAATAATCCCTGATAATAATGATAGAGGAAAAAAGAGGTTAGCATGCCTTGTAGTTCAAAATGAAGTTACCATTAGTCCAAATATTTCCAGCCTGAACAATATCTGTATGTTTAATAATATGGATGGCTCTGGGGGTCTCTAGGATGAGATTGTACATCTTCTTACAGGACAAGCCCAGACATGGTCTACATCACTGGAAACTTGTAGTTTTTTTGATCCACCCAGGGAATGATCTTCAACAGACGCCAGCAAATATGTTTTAACTTTTAATGCAAAGATACAGTACACATAGTCATGTCATAATTAAAAAATGTCAAGCAAGCACTGGTTCTTCTTGGTGATCTCTACTGGAATGAGTCTGCTTTTACACTAAATGCAGCGGCCGTTAGCGGTAAAGCGTGGCTCATTTTAGCGCTGTTTAAACTGCACTTTTGCGCCACTTTTTGGCCACTAGCTGGGAACTTTTAACCCCAAAGGATGGGTTAAAAACACCCATGTTGCAGCGCTTCCAAAGAGCTTTGCATGGGCTACGGAAGCGCTGCCCATTCATTTTAATGATTAGGGCATTTTGGGAGCGCTGTCTGCAGACGCTGCTTGCAGGACTTTTCCTAACGTCGCGCAAGTGCACCGCCTCAGTGTGAAAAGACACACTGAAATGAATGGGAGGCGGTTTTCAGGCTCTATTTAGGGGCTCTTTCTAGCACTAAAATGCCTGAAAACTGTCTCAGTGTGAAAGGGGTCTTAAGCTGGGTTCCCCGCACTCAATTTTGCATAGCAGGAGAATGTGACTGGCTTCCTAGTGAGCCGTTTCACATGTCTCTGCAGCGGGTCTGGTGCGGTGTGCCGGATAAACGAGTGCCTTTTTTTGGTGCATTTTAGGTTCGATTTCAGACCAAAATTCGGGCTGAAATCAGACCTGAACCGGTGAACTAGCACGCACCGGGCCCCTGCTGTGCGCCACTTGCGGCGGCGGTGTGAACCCGGCCTTAAGGATATTTTTCAGGTCTCAGGGAATCCCTGCTCCTTATCCCCATCCTCTCTGCTCTACTGTACTTTTTGAGATGGAAATCAGGGAAACATATTAGCAAAAGTATGTAGGCATAAGATATACCCCCTTTCACACCCCCTTAAAGGAGAATTGTACAAAAAAATATTGGTCAAACCCACAAGGGCTTTTTTTTTTACTACTACTATTCCTTTATACTGGCTTTTGAAATGTAAAAATGCAGCAATTTAGAAATTGGATAAAAGGTTTTAGCACGGTAAAACACGTTTTGAATGATAAATGGTGCATTTAGATCAGACCAAAATGAGGAACAAATGAGACGGAAAGAGGGACGAAGGTACATTGCTCCAAATCACGGACAGTCCCTCGAAATCAGGGACAGTTGGGAGCTATGCATTGGTAATCAATTGGTTAAAATGGGGTTTGGAATGCCACCCTTACAGACAGCTAAAAGGATCATTGCCCATTGGCTCTGCCAAGTGGCATTGGTCCAGTCACCATGCAGGCACCATCTGATGGGAGGCCTCTCAACCTTAGACCCAAGTCTGTTAAAAATAATAATAATAACAAATAGAGTTATGTTTCCTCACTCCTATACCATCTGTTGTTCATATTGTACTTTCTATGTACTAATTAACGTTTTAATATTTTTTACTGATGTTATATTCATTATTTAAATGACAATTGATATTTATTTCACAGTAACATAAATTATTTACCATGAAAAACAAATGTAACATATTGACACATACATTTTTTTTTTTTTTAATTTAGCAGCTATATAGAAAGGTCATTTGTTTTAACTTGAAATTTGGCTGATTATTTTTAAAGAGAAAGACTTTTCAATGCATAACATTCTGTCCAATTTCAGCTCACAGAGCCTAAGGCTGCTGTCATACATGTGATCCAGTCACTGGTGAAAAGACAACTTGCCAGCGTCAGGATTGCTCAAAACTAAAAATACTCATCTGCTTTCATGTGTTGTTTTGTTGCTGGCTGGAGCATGAGGTCTCCAGCAAGAGTGTGAGGTCTGGTTAATCTAGCCATAGAGAAAGAGTTACATGGAAACAGGCATGTAGGCAGGTGCAGACTCGTTTTTCCACTGCAGGTGGCGTTGAACTGCAGTTGCACTAAAGAGAGAGAGGAAGTCAAGAGGAACACGGTTCTTCTATGGTTTCCTGGGTCACTGGGGCAGCAATCCAGACCCTCCCACAGGCAGAGCAGCCATTAGAGATTACCAAACTGTGGGGCCCATACAGACTGCCTGACAAGTCCCCTCCCTGCCTACTAGCTTATCCACCCCACACAGAAAAAGGATTTTAAAGGGTTGCAAGGGTTAAAAAAAATTGTGGCTCAGGTAAGTAAAATAGGGGGGCTGGGGGGGGGGGCTGGGGGGCCCGAGGGTACAAGGTGTTTTTTCACCTCTATGCATAGGATGCATTAAGGTAAAAAAAACACGAAGCTTTACAACCCCTTTAAGTACCTTATTGCGCATACACACAGTAATCCTAAATTGTGAGTGTGGCCACATTTTACTAACAAGAAAAGGTGCTTAAAGGGCCATACACAGCACAGATTATTTCACAGTACTTGTACCTACACATATTGCATATTCTACAGGCTACATGCACAGAGTACAACCAAAAATGAGCCCCTTCTGCCAGTACAAATCTTTTCCCTCAAGCCCATATCCCCCTGTACAAATCTCAACTAACAGCCCCATATCCCCCTCCCCATTACATATCTTCCCCCACAGCCCTGAATCCCTCCTCTCTGTCCACCCCTTCAATACAGACCTTCCCCAGTAAAGACCCCCTCCCAGCCTATCTCTTTAGTACAGACTACTCACAGTTAATACACCTCAGTGCATATTTCTCCTCCCAGCCTAATGGCCCATACACACAATCCGATTATCGTACATCTTTTTTCACTTAATAGTCAAAATTGAATAGGTTATTAAAGTCCCGAAAATGTTCACACAACAGAAAAAAAAAATGATGTCATGTGTTGTAATGTATTTGTACTGTATTTTTGGACGACAAGTGTACTGATTAAACGAAAATTGTACGATCTGGAATCGTACGAGGAAAATTTTCGCTCTTGTCCGATCAAATAATATCGGATAAACTGTTGTGATTGGCTCTCGAAAGTAGTGTACACACGATCTGAAAATCATACAATTCTTCCTTAGATGACAGTTTTCGTCCGATATTCAAATCGTGTGTACGGGCCATAACCCTTCAGTACAGATACCCCAGTGCAGACCCCCTCCAATGCAAACCCTCCCCAGTACAGACCCTCCCTCCCAGTCTAACCCTTCAGACTCCCCCAAGGGTGACTATTTCTCCACCCGTTTTAGCACCATGTAGTAATTGTGATGCTGGATTACCAACAACAGGATCTCTAGTGTGGCATGGCCCTAACATTATCTTTTGTTCCATAGTAAAAAGAAACTATAAAAACAATTTGCAGATATTACACAAATATCAGGTTTACTGATCAAGTAAAATCAATTAGGAACAGCTATTACAAAGCTTATAGAAAAGACTTCAACCCTTCATTACATGGTCACGTGTTGGAGAACCTTCTAGCATTTGACTTGCCATTTTCAGGCTCATACATTAGCTAGTGTCACTAAAGTGGGTGTAAGCTCTAGTTTTTTAGAATAATAAACAGATTTATACTTAGATGCTCTGTGCAATAAAATTGCACAGAGTGGCCCCGAACCTACTCTTCTTGGGTCCTCTGGCAGCGCTCCTGGCTCCCCCTTTTTTCGGTATCAGTCTATGTTGAAAAATTCAAATTTTTGTGCTTGACTGGATTGAACTTTTGCCATGAAAGCAGTTCATTACAGCTTGTTGAGGGTACCTACCTTGAGGGGCCTACATTTTAAATTTTCAGTAGTGTTTTCTTTTTTGCTTCATGGCAGATTCTCTTTAATCTGATTCTGTCACTGAAGAACTAAAACTGCAATAGCAGCACTCTGCAAACGAAAATTAGGGCCCTTTTTACACGGGCCGGATCAGTAATGATCCGCCTCCGTGTGTCCGTCAAGCTCAGCGGGGATCCTCCGTAAAATCCCCGCTGAGCCGTCGGCTGACAGGGTGGTCCCCGCACACTGTGCAGGGACCGCCCTGTCTTTCCTCTTCTCTCCCCTGTGGAGGTATCGGATGAACACGGACCGTATGTCCGTGTTCACCCGATCCGATCCACCAGGCGGAAGAAAAATAGGATTTTCTTCTGTCCGAAAAATCGGATCATTGCGGAGGCGGGTGATTACGGGTGTCAGCGGATGGTCATCCGCTGACACTTGCAATCACATAGGGACCAATGTATGTCCCGTTTTCATCTGCAACGGATGGATGAAAATGCAGACATACGATCCGCACGTCTGAAAGGGGCCTTACTAATACTTACCTTCTTGGCAGGTGGTGACTCTAAGGCCTCGTACACACGGCCGAGGAACTCGACGTGCCAAACACATCGAGTTCCTCGGCCAGTTCAGCACTGAAGCCGCCGAGGAGCTCGGCGGGACGAGAGCTCCCATAGAACAACGAGGAAATAGAGAACATGTTCTCTATTTCCTCGTCGAGCTCCTCGTCGGCTTCCTCGGCCGAAAGTGTACACACGACCAGTTTCCTCGGCAGAATTCAGCCAGAAACTCGGTCGGAAGCTGAATTCTGCCGAGGAAACTGGTCATGTGTACGGGGCCTAATATTCACTCTCTTACAGAGCTTTTGCCACTACTGTTATCCTACAATTCTGTGTTATTAGGACAGAGTTCCCCAACAATGTATACTGTGGTTCCTAGCTGACACAGCTGATACATCTAAAGTTGCAATTAAATGAAGAGAGTGGCTGATATGTCCTTGTTAGATACAGCCCCTCATCCCAATGATTATAGAACAAAGGAAACAGAGAGAACAGGGATTATGGCGGTGCAAGAACAACTGAATCAAAATCTTATTTTATTAATTTTTTTTTATAAACAAATAGTACATACAAAAATTCCTATTAAAGTTTGACATGCGGAAACAGAGCACATAGTGTTTACTATTGGCCGGAATGGTGTTGGCCTATTATGATTGTGGGTCAGGTCTTCCCTACACGTTTTACCAAGACATTGGCTTATTCAGGGCAATGAGATGTGACCAATATAATAAATACAGCTCTACAAAAGAAAAATACAGAACATAGCATAATTTAAGTATAAAAAGTTACAAATGAACACAATAGAGAGATGGTGCGTGATAGTGGAAATTGGGGTGACAGGGCACTAAAAATCTATCTAAGGTTGCAGTTTTCTGGACACCAGGCACCCTATTTTGGGGTGGGGTTTGGAATGCCACCCTTACAGACAGCTAAAAGGATCATTGCCCATTGGCTCTGCCAAGTGGCATTGGTCCAGTCACCATGCAGGCACCATCTGATGGGAGGCCTCTCAACCTTAGACCCAAGTCTGTTAAAAATAATAATAATAACAAATAGAGTTATGTTTCCTCACTCCTATACCATCTGTTGTTCATATTGTACTTTCTATGTACTAATTAACGTTTTAATATTTTTTACTGATGTTATATTCATTATTTAAATGACAATTGATATTTATTTCACAGTAACATAAATTATTTACCATGAAAAACAAATGTAACATATTGACACATACATTTTTTTTTTAATTTAGCAGCTATATAGAAAGGTCATTTGTTTTAACTTGAAATTTGGCTGATTATTTTTAAAGAGAAAGACTTTTCAATGCATAACATTCTGTCCAATTTCAGCTCACAGAGCCTAAGGCTGCTGTCATACATGTGATCCAGTCACTGGTGAAAAGACAACTTGCCAGCGTCAGGATTGCTCAAAACTAAAAATACTCATCTGCTTTCATGTGTTGTTTTGTTGCTGGCTGGAGCATGAGGTCTCCAGCAAGAGTGTGAGGTCTGGTTAATCTAGCCATAGAGAAAGAGTTACATGGAAACAGGCATGTAGGCAGGTGCAGACTCGTTTTTCCACTGCAGGTGGCGTTGAACTGCAGTTGCACTAAAGAGAGAGAGGAAGTCAAGAGGAACACGGTTCTTCTATGGTTTCCTGGGTCACTGGGGCAGCAATCCAGACCCTCCCACAGGCAGAGCAGCCATTAGAGATTACCAAACTGTGGGGCCCATACAGACTGCCTGACAAGTCCCCTCCCTGCCTACTAGCTTATCCACCCCACACAGAAAAAGGATTTTAAAGGGTTGCAAGGGTTAAAAAAAATTGTGGCTCAGGTAAGTAAAATAGGGGGGCTGGGGGGGGCTGGGGGGCCCGAGGGTACAAGGTGTTTTTTCACCTCTATGCATAGGATGCATTAAGGTAAAAAAAACACGAAGCTTTACAACCCCTTTAAGTACCTTATTGCGCATACACACAGTAATCCTAAATTGTGAGTGTGGCCACATTTTACTAACAAGAAAAGGTGCTTAAAGGGCCATACAGAGCACAGATTATTTCACAGTACTTGTACCTACACATATTGCATATTCTACAGGCTACATGCACAGAGTACAACCAAAAATGAGCCCCTTCTGCCAGTACAAATCTTTTCCCTCAAGCCCATATCCCCCTGTACAAATCTCAACTAACAGCCCCATATCCCCCTCCCCATTACATATCTTCCCCCACAGCCCTGAATCCCTCCTCTCTGTCCACCCCTTCAATACAGACCTTCCCCAGTAAAGACCCCTTCCCAGCCTATCTCTTTAGTACAGACTACTCACAGTTAATACACCTCAGTGCATATTTCTCCTCCCAGCCTAATGGCCCATACACACAATCCGATTATCGTACATCTTTTTTCACTCAATAGTCAAAATTGAATAGGTTATTAAAGTCCCGAAAATGTTCACACAACAGAAAAAAAAAATGATGTCAAGTGTTGTAATGTATTTGTACTGTATTTTTGGACGACAAGTGTACTGATTAAACGAAAATTGTACGATCTGGAATCGTACGAGGAAAATTTTCGCTCTTGTCCGATCAAATAATATCGGATAAACTGTTGTGATTGGCTCTCGAAAGTAGTGTACACACGATCTGAAAATCATACAATTCTTCCTTAGATGACAGTTTTCGTCCGATATTCAAATCGTGTGTACGGGCCATAACCCTTCAGTACAGATACCCCAGTGCAGACCCCCTCCAATGCAAACCCTCCCCAGTACAGACCCTCCCTCCCAGTCTAACCCTTCAGACTCCCCCAAGGGTGACTATTTCTCCACCCGTTTTAGCACCATGTAGTAATTGTGATGCTGGATTACCAACAACAGGATCTCTAGTGTGGCATGGCCCTAACATTATCTTTTGTTCCATAGTAAAAAGAAACTATAAAAACAATTTGCAGATATTACAAAAATATCAGGTTTACTGATCAAGTAAAATCAATTAGGAACAGCTATTACAAAGCTTATAGAAAAGACTTCAACCCTTCATTACATGGTCACGTGTTGGAGAACCTTCTAGCATTTGACTTGCCATTTTCAGGCTCATACATTAGCTAGTGTCACTAAAGTGGGTGTAAGCTCTAGTTTTTTAGAATAATAAACAGATTTATACTTAGATGCTCTGTGCAATAAAATTGCACAGAGTGGCCCCGAACCTACTCTTCTTGGGTCCTCTGGCAGCGCTCCTGGCTCCCCCTTTTTTCGGTATCAGTCTATGTTGAAAAATTCAAATTTTTGTGCTTGACTGGATTGAACTTTTGCCATGAAAGCAGTTCATTACAGCTTGTTGAGGGTACCTACCTTGAGGGGCCTACATTTTAAATTTTCAGTAGTGTTTTCTTTTTTGCTTCATGGCAGATTCTCTTTAATCTGATTCTGTCACTGAAGAACTAAAACTGCAATAGCAGCACTCTGCAAACGAAAATTAGGGCCCTTTTTACACGGGCCGGATCAGTAATGATCCGCCTCCGTGTGTCCGTCAAGCTCAGCGGGGATCCTCCGTAAAATCCCCGCTGAGCCGTCGGCTGACAGGGTGGTCCCCGCACACTGTGCAGGGACCGCCCTGTCTTTCCTCTTCTCTCCCCTGTGGAGGTATCGGATGAACACGGACCGTATGTCCGTGTTCACCCGATCCGATCCACCAGGCGGAAGAAAAATAGGATTTTCTTCTGTCCGAAAAATCGGATCATTGCGGAGGCGGGTGATTACGGGTGTCAGCGGATGGTCATCCGCTGACACTTGCAATCACATAGGGACCAATGTATGTCCCGTTTTCATCTGCAACGGATGGATGAAAATGCAGACATACGATCCGCACGTCTGAAAGGGGCCTTACTAATACTTACCTTCTTGGCAGGTGGTGACTCTAAGGCCTCGTACACACGGCCGAGGAACTCGACGTGCCAAACACATCGAGTTCCTCGGCCAGTTCAGCACTGAAGCCGCCGAGGAGCTCGGCGGGACGAGAGCTCCCATAGAACAACGAGGAAATAGAGAACATGTTCTCTATTTCCTCGTCGAGCTCCTCGTCGGCTTCCTCGGCCGAAAGTGTACACACGACCAGTTTCCTCGGCAGAATTCAGCCAGAAACTCGGTCGGAAGCTGAATTCTGCCGAGGAAACTGGTCATGTGTACGGGGCCTAATATTCACTCTCTTACAGAGCTTTTGCCACTACTGTTATCCTACAATTCTGTGTTATTAGGACAGAGTTCCCCAACAATGTATACTGTGGTTCCTAGCTGACACAGCTGATACATCTAAAGTTGCAATTAAATGAAGAGAGTGGCTGATATGTCCTTGTTAGATACAGCCCCTCATCCCAATGATTATAGAACAAAGGAAACAGAGAGAACAGGGATTATGGCGGTGCAAGAACAACTGAATCAAAATCTTATTTTATTAATTTTTTTTATAAACAAATAGTACATACAAAAATTCCTATTAAAGTTTGACATGCGGAAACAGAGCACATAGTGTTTACTATTGGCCGGAATGGTGTTGGCCTATTATGATTGTGGGTCAGGTCTTCCCTACACGTTTTACCAAGACATTGGCTTATTCAGGGCAATGAGATGTGACCAATATAATAAATACAGCTCTACAAAAGAAAAATACAGAACATAGCATAATTTAAGTATAAAAAGTTACAAATGAACACAATAGAGAGATGGTGCGTGATAGTGGAAATTGGGGTGACAGGGCACTAAAAATCTATCTAAGGTTGCAGTTTTCTGGACACCAGGCACCCTATTTTGGATAAAGACAGTAGAAAAGATCTAAATAATTGAATTTTTTTTTTAAAAAAATACAAAAATATATACGTTTTGGGGAGAATTAGGCTTCTTTCTAACCAATACAGTACATTCATATTTGTGTTTCAGAGTGGAATTCTACAAACATTTTGATCGAAAAAAGCCCCCTTCCCATTTTGATAAATTAGGACATTAGTGAATTTAATGCTCAGCTTCATAGAATCTCATCTAAAACGCGTCACAGCCTGCAGTAAAAGAGAGAAAGAAAAAAAAAATAATGGCATGAAAACATCATCTGGGCATTGATGAAATGGACAGCTCTTTCCCCGCAATACAAAAACACAAAGAGCTGTCCGTGGTCCTGAATGTCCCACGGGGGACGAAGAATTGTTCTAAAGCCATGGCAGGTTGTACATTTTCCACACCGGCTACAAACTCCATCCTCTGTGCGTTCCAAAGTGTATTAACTTAAACAACAGCTTCAGCCTTGGGCATGCAATGCATCAGTGGCACAGCCAACTCCATCCGGAAAACCGGTCAGCTGAAAATGGAGACAATGCAGGCTTGTAATTCTGCTGGCTGATGCAGAACTCGATTCACACAGCCGAGGAACCGTCTCAAAAAGTTCAACAAATTAATTAAGCACTTGCTCTGCATCAGGCAAGTTGTACTGGCCGGTAAAAAGTTCCCTGAGGAGTGCTGACTCAAGAAGCCTGTATTTTTCCTATTGTTCTATTTTGACTTTGTATCTGAAGCGTCCGTATTCTGACTTATTCAGAAGACGACCCATCAGCCCATCAATTTTAAACTTTTCAAGAAGTCATCATTTGGCTTGGATATAACTATTTCTTAACCACTTCAGCCCCTAAAGAACTTACCCCCTTCCTGACTGGAGCATTTTTTGCGATACGTCACGGCGTCGCTTTAACTAAATTGCGTGGTCGTGCAACGTTGCCCCGAAACAAAATTTACGTCCTTTTTTTCCCACAAATAGAGCTTTCTTTTGGTGGTATTTGATCACCTCTGCGATTTTTATTTGTTGCGCTATAAACAAAAGAAGAGCAATAATTTTGAAAAAAATATATATTTTTTTTCTTTTTGCTATACAAAAAATCCCCCAAAAATGTATAAACAATTTGTTTTCCTCAGTTTAGGCCGATACGTATTCTTCTACACATTTTTGGTAAAAAAAATTGCAATAAGTGTATATGGATTAGTTTACGCACAAGTTATAGCGTCTACAAAATAGGGGACAGTTTTATGGCATTTTTATTATTATTTTTTTTTACTAGTAATGGCAGCGATCTGCGATTTTTTTATTGTGACTGCGACATTATGGCGGACACCTCGGACACTTTTGACACATTTTTGGGACCATTGTCATTTAAACAGCAATCAGTGCACTGATTACTGTGTAAATGACCCTGGCAGAAAAGGGGTTAAACACTAGGGGGCAATGGAGGGGTTAAGTGTGTCCTAGGGATGTGTTCTAACTGTGGGGGGATGGGCTACCAGTGACACATCCCTATAAACAGGCAAAAAATTTGTGCGAACATCGTTAGTCTATGGGACACAAATGTCAAAAATGTGCTCATTTTAAAGGCTTATTTGCAAGTTATTGCCATAAAAATGTTTGGGGACCTGGGTCCTGCCTCAGGGGACATGTATCAGTGCAAAAATACGTTTTAAAAACAGATGTTGTTTTCAGGAGGAATTATTTTAAGAATGTTTAATAGAAATTTTTAACCTGTGTGTGCCACCTTCTGTGTCTGTACCAAGGCCCTACATTCCAGGGTATGTAAACTTTTGATCAGGGCCATTTGGGTGAGTTCTGTTATTATTATGATTTTAAAAGGAGCAAAAAAAACTATGTGATAAAAAGATGGCTTTATTTGTTCACTATACTTGAATAAAAGACACATTTTTGGCATGACTAGTCATATTTTCAATATAATTTATTTTCTATTTTATTCTTTTTTTTTTTTACATACTGTGACCAGAGCAGTATAATGTCACCATAGTGATTAACAGTGCTCCCTCCCACCCATTTTTATTTTGTTTTTTACTATAGGCCTAGCGGGTGAACATATAGGTGGATTCAGAAAGAGTTAGGCCGGCGTATCAGTAGATACGCCGACCTAACTCGGAATCTGCACCGTCCTAAGTTTAAGTGTATTCTCAAACTGAGATACACTTAAACCTAGCTAAGATACGACAGCCTGCAATATTTAGGCTGACCGCTAGGTGGCGCTTCCATTGAGTTTGGCGTAGAATATGTAAATAACTAGATACGCCTATTCACGAACGTACGTGCGCCCGTCGCAGTAAAGCTACGCCGTTAACATAAGGCATTTTCAGGCGTACAGTTATTCCATCAAATAGCTGGACTAGTAATGTTAAGTATGGCCGTCGTTCCCGCGTCGAAATTTGAAAATGTTACGTTGTTTGCGTAAGTCGTCCGTGAATAGGGCTAGACGTAATTTACGTCCACGTCGAAACCAATACGTCCTTGCGGCGTACTTTGGAGCAATGCACACTGGGATATGTACACGGACGGCGCATGCGCCGTTCTTAAAAAACTTCAATCACGCCGGGTCACAGTTAATATGCATAAAACACGCCCCCCACATCCTCATTTGAATTAGGCACGCTTACGCCGGCCTATTGACGCTACGCCGCCGTAACTTAGGAGGCAAGTACTTTGTGAATACAGTACTTGCCTCTCTGACTTACGGAGGCGTAGTGTAAATACGCTACGCTACGCCGCCGCAAAGATGCGCGCCCCTACCTACTCCAGCTAACAGCCTTTAAGCAGAGGTTATATAGAAATGGGTTTTATTAAGAAAACAATTGGTGAAGTTGATCTATCCTATCTATCTATCTATCTATCTATCTATCTATCTATCTATCTATCTATCTATCTATCTATCTATCTATCTATCTATCTATCTATCTATCTATCTATCTATATATCTATCTATCTATGTAACTACCTTTATATCTATCTGCCTGTCATCAATAAGTGATATTTATTTATTATATGGTATAAATCAGACATAAAAATAAATACTCAACGTTAAAAGAAAAAGAACACACATTTTACATGTCTCAGTCACTTGATAAATCTGGGTGCTATGGTAATTGACTCCAAGCTCTGATCTCCAGCATAACACACAGATCTGGGAAGCAAATGTCTTTTTAATGGCATTTATTTGTACTGTGTGCAATTGCTTGTCACCTGGTGGGCAATGTGCCGTGACGGAGGTGGTGCTGGTACAAGGATTTCATGCACTGACACTGGGCCGTAGTACTTCTGGGTAGAAGCTGTGAAAATGTGTCAAACTCTTTATTGGTCATAGTCATGGGAAAAAGATGTAGGTTTATTTTATACACTATATTGCCAAAAGTATTGGGACGCCTGCCTTTACACACACATTAATTTAAATGGCATCCGAGTCTTCGTCCGTAGGGTTCAATATTGAGTTGGCCCACACATTGCAGCTATAATAGCTTCCTTTCTTCTGGGAAGGCTTTCCACAAGGTTTAGGAGTGTCTATAGGAATATTTGACCATTCTTCCAGAAGTGCATTTGTGAGGTCAGGCACTGATGTGGATGAGAAGGTCTGGCTCGCAGTCTCCGCTGTATGGGCCAACTCAATATTGAACCCTACAGGCTAAGACTGGGATGCCATTAAAGTTCATGTGTGTGTAAAGGCAATACTTTTGACAATATAATGTAATAACAATGAGAATACAGTCAGGTTTTATTCACACCTGTTGCATTGCGGGAACACGCGTAAAACCATGCGCGTTCCCGCAGTGCACAAAAATGCACTGCTCTTTTACAGTTACGCAACAGCGCCATTGTCTTGCTGATGCCACCTTTTTTGTCGCAGTAACATATATTTTGTTGTGGCCTGATTTTTTTTTCTGTAACGGGGTTGTAAACCTTTGTGTTTTTTCACCTTAATGCATCCTATGCTTTAAGGTGAAAAAAACACCTTGCAGTGTCCAGCCCCCAACCCCCCCCCCCCCTGTTTTACTTACCTGAGCCCTACATTTCCGTGGGCGCGATCCGGCGTCACTCTCTCAATGGCTTCTCGGCTCTTCATTGGATAGATTGATAGCAGTGTAGCCATTGGCTCCCCCTACTGTCAATCACATCCAATGACGAAGGTGCCGGGGAGTGGGGCTAAGTCATACAGCTATGGACGCCGAGTGTATGACATGGGAGCACACCCACAAGATAACCCCTCGGGAGAGAGCTTCCCAGAGGGGGTTATTTATTGCATGGAGGAGTCGAGAGAGCTGCCATTGGACACCAGAACAGGATGTTCGGGGCCACGCTGTGCAAAACGAACTGCACAGTGGAGGTAAGTATGACATGTTTGTTGTTTTTTTTTTTTTTTAAATGGGAACCTTTACAACCACTTTAAGGTTTCAGGGCACCTTTTTTGTGCATTTCTTGTGCAATGGGGAGCACATTGAAATGATCTGGATTTCCCTAAATGAGGCATGTGGGGACATGGGCAAAATGCTCAAAAAAGCATGCACGCTTGGTTTTACCTTCATGGTGTGAAGGGAGCCTTATTGAAACAATGTGCCTGGTAAAATAATGAACTACAACAAAACCATGTCATATGTACATGAACAGACTATTACATTTCACTCAAGATTCAAAAAAAATTCTACATAGATCCTGAAAAGGGGTGAACGTTTTGTGATTCTTGGGTTAAAACAATGGTTCCAAAATATGGCTCAAGGGCCAGACGTTGGCATCTGCTTGCTGGTATCTGGCCCTTGGGTCACTATTCCTCCAACTGACACCAATGATTGGCCATCATTCCTCCAATTTACACCATCAATGGGGCACTATTGCTCCCACTGATACCAACAATGGGGCACTATTCCTCCCACTGATACCAATCATGGGGCACTATTCCTACCACTGATACCAACAATGGGGCACCATTCCTCCCACTGATGCCAATTATGGGTCACTATGCCTCCCACTGATACCAATGATAGGGTACTATTCCTCCCACTGATACCAATGATGGGGCACTATTATTCCCACTGATACCAATGATGGGCACTAATTCTCCCACTGACACCAACATGGGGAACAATTCCCCCATGGGAGTAAACCATAGCTCATAGTGCTTGGAAAGGTTTGAGACGCTTGGGTTAATGCACTGATAAAAAGATAATTTACAATTGAGAGATAGATAGATAGATACTGTAGATAGATAGATAGATAGATAGATAGATAGATAGATAGATAGATAGATAGATAGATAGATAGATAGATAGTCCTGGGGGTGATAGGGGGAGGCAGATTCTCTGGGTGCAGTGCACCCCCCCTACACACACACATTTCTGGAGTAAGGCCCCGTACACACGACCAGTTTCCTCGGCAGAATTCAGCTTCCAACCGAGTTTCTGGCTGAATTCTGCCGAGGAAACTGGTCGTGTGTACACTTTCGGCCGAGGAAGCCGACGAGGAGCTCGACGAGGAAATAGAGAACATGTTCTCTATTTCCTCGTTGTTCTATGGGAGCTCTCGTCCCGCCGAGCTCCTCGGCGGCTTCAGTGCTGAACTGGCCGAGGAACTCGATGTGTTTGGCACGTCGAGTTCCTCGGCCGTGTGTACGAGGCCTAAGAGACAAAGATAAATACTGGTAGATAGATAGCAGGGTCGGCCCGTCTATTAAGGGTGCACAGGCTTGCCCCCCTATCCATCGTTGCCTCCCCTTATCCATGCGTCCAGCCCCTTGCAGGACGCCGGATGCAGAGGCTCTAATAGGCTTCAAAATAGTGTGGGTTCAGGGCGCAGAGAATGCAAATGGAGCTCACCCATGTAAACCCAGGTAAACCCAGGTACAACAGCGAATTAATATTCACTGTTGTAACACTGATCCTCCTCCTTGCCAATTAGGAAGCAGGTTTTGAGACAATCACCAGATTGGCTGAAAATACAGGCGATCCTATTGGACACCTAGGAGGAGGGGAGGAGCTGCATGGTGGAAGCCGCTGATGGAGGAGAGGACATAGAGCCGCTACCTGCTGCCCGCCACCTGCTACCCACCTTGATGTGGCAAGTGCCTGGCAGACAGCCGCCACAGATAGATAGATGCTATTCTAGAATTCTATAGCAAACCAGTCATAATGTATCAAGAAAATCTGATTACAAGATTTTTGTGACATTTTCAAACCTTCTCCATTACTTCAATACAAATGATTTCCAATATTTTTATGATTGTTTGTCTCCATAGATTGTGAGAGATGTTGTTGAAATGAATGGGCCTGGCTCCGCTCACTGTCTAATAATATCCTCTAGACTCTTCATTTGTGCTATAAGGCTAATGGCATTTATCGCAAAAGATTTAGCTACCGTATATTCTTATTTTATCATCTAGCTCAGTATTGTTCTTTTTAAAAGACAGAAGAAAAAAAATAAAAATAGAATAACTCAATGACACACATCTTGATAAATACTACCAGCACTTGTGTGGTGTTCAATAGCAAGAAGATACATTTCTTTCATTATACAGGGAAACATCTTGAGGTTGATTGTTAGTGTGAGCGGTAGCTCATGAATACTTTGTTGACTGAGCAGTTCATATAGTTAGATATTTGAAAGATATGTATTTAAAAGGAAACTCCTGGTTTATTGCAAGGATTTATTGATGATGGTAATGTGCATCTGATCTGCAGTTGCAGAGTCTGGCCAATCCAGTGCATTTACGGAGGAGACAGCTAAGTAACAGTTATGGCGCGTACACACGGTCGGAATTTCGCTGAACACACAAACAAAAGGGGCGTTTGGCAGGAAGTTTTCTGAGCGCCCCATAATGCATAATGAACCACAGCTCAGGGTTGTCAGGAAAAGGCCCCATGCCCCATCAACATGGGGACAAGGTGCTTTGGGGTGGGGGTAGACCCTCCCCCGGTGGGGGGGCAGACCCTCCCCCACCCCAAAGCACACAGCCCCCATATAGAGGGCATGTGGCCTGGTATGGTTTAAGAGCAGGGTGGGCTCTCGCTCATCCTGACTTGCCGGGCTGCGTACTCGGATAAGGGTCTGGTCCCCTAGCGGGGGCTGGTTTAGAATTACACAGGTCAGGTGTGGTAGATGGCAGAACTGTATAGCTGGCAGGATTGGAGTTGAGGTATGGAAATAGAAGTGATGACAATGGACAGTTCCCTTGTACTTCTGTGAAGGATGTCGGAAACCATGTGAGTGGGCTGGATTAATTGGCTTTTACCATCTTTCCTGATCCAATTGGCTGGCTCATGTGACAAGGGACTCTAGTAGTTGAACAACTGCTCCACCCAGGCCTTTTCTGGAACTTTTTGTTTACAAGTTTAAATTTGTATTTGTTTTGCTAGAAAAATACTTAGAACCCCCAAACATTATATATATTTTTTTAGCAGAGACCCTAAATAAAAAGTCAGCAGTATCCCCTTATATGCGGATATATGATAAAAGGCCAAACATTTAGCCACAACATATATGCATTAGCAATGAATCAGCAACTGCTACTATCCCAATTTCCAGGATACCAACTTGAAAGGTAAGTGGTAATTCAGATCCTGGGTGAACCCTTCTTCATGAATGGACTTAATCCGGCCAGGAATGCATTTAGGTATCTTATTCACCAATTTATCCTACTGTGTCAGTAGAGTTATACCAAGCCTGCCACACTTTAGGAAACTTCTTCCAACATCCTCTGGCTAAACATGTGGCCTTATAATACGGCATCATGGAGTTCACCAACCACTTTCAGAATACCACGCTAGGAGCCCCCGGCTTCTTCCATTTTAGAAGTATGGCCTTTCTCCCATAGAAAAATAAGTCCTAAGAGCCCTAAAGGGTACTACCTCATCCACTACGCCCAATAGACAGACCCTCACAGTCATAGGTATCGGTATTACCAAAAGATCCGAAATACAGGATGTGACCTCAGACTAAAACTATTGGATTCCAGAAAACGTGATCTGCATCAGCAAACGTGTCTGCTGCTCAGCCCATTCCCCATGTGCCCGGCAGGGCAGGAGATTCCCACGCCGCACCCAGGACATTGGCTGCACCTGCCATGAGTCCTCCACCTGGAGTCTCCAGTTGCTATCGTTGCTGCACGGCTGCTGTCCCTCGCCACCTGGGCTCATCAGGGTCATGGCCGGACCTCCACCCCTGGACCTCTCCCTCCATCATAATCTTGCCTCACCAGCCGCCACCATTCCTCAAGGAGATGGATGTCGTCCGCCGAAAAGGTTAATGCCCAGGTCGCCAATTATGTCCGGAAGATCGGGGGGTTCATAATCCGGCACAGGGATTTGGAGGGTGCTAATGCTGATCTGCTGTGAACGGCTGGCGTTCACCTTAATGATATTGGTTTAGACAATTTCAACCTTGGCTTTCAGCGTGGTGTGGAACAGGCGCTGGCTGCAGTGGAGCGCACGTCAGTTACCTACTGACGTGCGGATGGCAGTTTCTTGACCTTGCCAGCACTAAAGTTGCTGTAATAGGCTAAGCCCTTGATGGAAAATGGGAAGAAGACTGTCTGTCTAGCACTTATGATAAGGACAGGCCTCCCCTTTTGGAATTACGTGCTCACAGTGCATCTGTGACTGGCACTGGGTTAAAGTGTTAACGTGTTATGTGTTGGAATTTATATAAAGCTGTGGCCTTGCCCTTTCCAACCTAATGGTTGTAAGTGTGTTTATTAAATGGGGTGAGGGGGCAAGAATGTGGGGGGGGGGGGTTTACCCTCCCCATTATGTTACAGTTGATTCGTACCTAGGCCCATTGTGCCTCAGCAGTCATGCAAATAGGTCTTACACATTGAAAGTTGTTTACCAAATTGTAAGGACACAATCTTGTAATCATTTTGTACTTTGCTCTGACTAAAATCAGCACAATTAGACTTCAGAGGCATTCAATGCAGCCACCTCTGCAGCAAAATCCTGCCAGTTTGCACGTGTTTCCATGGTATTTTGCCTAGATCTCCATTATGGGAAGAAGAAAGAACTGGTTTATTTTGACCGCCTAATTAGAAACATATACACAGGAGGAAGAGAGGCATACAAATGTTATAATCAGGCAGAGAATACTCTCGTACACAGATTTCAGAGCTATGCGATGGTGAGGGATAAACAAAACCAAACATTTGCCTGATTTGCTCCCGTTGTCCTAATTGATGTATTACACCAGAAATTTGGGGTTGATATGTTGGCAGGTATGGAGTTACTTTTTGCTCATCACCCCTAGGGCTACCTGATAGAACCACAAGCCATTCATTCTTCCCTACAGTCACTGCAGATCCATAGATAATAGCTCAATATACAGTATTTCTTCTACCCGTAGTTGAAAATTACCTAATATGGGCACAAACACTTTACAGGCCAGAAGCCACTTCTTTACTGTAGCTACACAACACACTTACAAAGAAACATTCCCTCTTCTCTTCACCTGGTAATTAGGTATCTTCCTACCTTCCTCATCAATTGACTCCTTGACATTTTGAGAAAGTAATACAGAGTATGTCCTTAGCTCCACCAGGTTACCTCCTGTCCTCACTTTAAAGATTTGTTATATATATTACGCTCTTGGTCACACATGGAAGCCACCGTACTTAATTTCAGAAAGGCCAGTATGGAGAACAAGCCACTATGTGGGGAACATAAATGTAGCACTTACCCCCGAAGGAGCTGCTGGTTTGTTTTGGGTGGCATGTTACCTCATGTACTGTATCTCCGCCATCTAGGGTACTTATTGAGAGTTGTAGTAAATGGAATGTCCAAACAACAGGTGTATTTTCTGTGCTTTTATTACCCAGCCGAGGTAAAAACAGTAGAAACTTGGTGAAGAATGAAGAAATAGTAGAAATGAGGAATAACAGATCCAGGTGTATGTAGATGGGAAACAGTCCTGCTTCCAACGACAACTTCTATTTCACCACTCCAGCCGGAGTGGGTATAGCGCACCTGGACAGGCCTCTCTCACAAGCCTGGCAGCCAGAATGTCACTCGAACGTGGGGTTAAGGCCCCATACAGACGACCGAACATGTCTGCTGAAACTGGTCCGCGGACCAGTTTCAGCAGACATATTCGGTCGTGTGTAGGCCCGAGCGGACAGGATTCCAGCATACATTTGCCCGTCGGGCCTTTTCCCAGTGGGCAAACATTTCCGGACTTGTTTTAAAACAGCCCGCTGGAATCCTGCCCGCTTGGACATGTTCGGTCGTCTGTACAGACCTACCGTACATGTCTGAGCCCCCTCCATCCCTTGCATGCGTCGAATGACTTTGACGCATGCGTGGAAGAATTGAACTGGCAGGGCCGCCCACGTCGCCGCATCATCGTTGCAGCGACGGCGCGGACACGCCCCGCATATTGTTTACGCGCGGATTTCTGTATGATGGTGAGTACAGCCACCATACAGAAATCCCCGGGCATACATGTACGGTGAAAACGGTCCGGCGGACCGGTTTCATCGTACATGTATGCTCGTCTGTACGCGGCCAAAGTCTCTGCCACAGACCCTCTCAATGGTTGAAAATAATGGAGATAGTAGTGGTGCAGAATCCTCCTTAACAGGTTCAACACCCGAATCTCCTTAAGGGAGTTTTAGTTAGGTTACCGACTGATAGGCGACCGATGTCCAGCCTCTCAGTACCCGGCTCCCTTGGTCCCCGATGGATAGTCAGGCCCCTCTTGGAACACCAGCCTCTCTTGGCACTCCTCAAGCAAACTCTCCAATGGACAGCTTTCCTCTGACATGACTAACAGCTCATGACCTCATCAGATTGGGGACCCAGTCGCATCACTGGGCCCCAGTGACAGATCGGATGTTCCGGGCCAACGTGGAACAGGGAACACTGCGTATCATGCACACCCCGGCCCGGAAGGCCATTTTGCCGGGGTGCCGTGGTATGGCTACCCTGAAGGTGGGCACCACCCGGGAAGAAGACCCAAGAAAATGGCATCTGCCACATAAATACTCCTCCCAGCATACACAGCGAGGAAAACCTCCTCCTGATAGGTTGCCGAGAAGAAATATCCAAATCCTTGACTCCAATGCTGAGGAATCCGCTGCAACTTTAGGGGTGCGCGCTATACGCGGGAGCGAGCTATACCCCAATAAATACGGTACCTTTATTTCTATTACAAGGAATGTAAACATCCCTTGTAATAGAAATAAAGATGTCAGGTCCTTTTTATGGAGACATCTGGGGTCAAAAAGACCCCAAATGTCTTTTTTACCTTTAAAAGCAAAAGATCAAAAAAATATATATATTTTTTGACCTTTTGCTTTAAAAAAATTGCCACCTTGGACTGGAAGTGACATTATGACGTCCATGAACTATTCTATAGAGTTTTAAATCTATTTTATTTAATTGTCTTAAAAAACCTCTAGGATATACCAGTATCTACATTTTTTGCGCCAATAACCTATGTCTATTTCCTCTCACACTGAGCTCCCCCCTCAATAATGTACCGGTGTGCAGACTCACTGGAGGCAGTACTGGGACAGGGCCATCCAGCACCCAGGACAAGAATCCTGAATTTCCCCCCCCCCCCACCCCACTGTTAATACACACTGCAGAATAGGTGTAAAACCCTTCTCCTATTCTTTGCCCCTTGCTTCACTGTGCCTTGGGCAGCTGTCCCTGCTGCCCACCCCTTGTCCCAGCCCTGAATGGAGGTTCTGCGGCCACTTGGCATTTTTATTTTCTTTCATGTTGCATGGTGCTGTAGGGCAGTGCTGTACAGAACAAATAAATAAATGTCAGGTGGCCACAGCGACTTCTCTGAGACTGGCTTTACACCATTGCAAATTGGATTCCGGTCCTCCGCATCCAATTCATAATAGCGGGACATTTTGATCAGCTCTCTTTGGAGCCGGTTCACATATCTTCGCTGAGGCTCCGGTGCAAATTTGCACAGGAGCCCTGTGGGTCTTTTAGTCCATTTGAGATCCGTATTCAGCAAAAAATTTGGGCTGAAATCGGACCTGAAACAGTGAACAGGGACAGACAGGAAACCTGCTGGGAGCCACATCGGTATTAGTTGTGAACCCAGCCTAATGGGGGAGCTCAGTGTGATTGAATGCGTTCTACAATGCTCCACCTATATAACAGAGCCAAGGGGACCATACCCCTCTTAGTACGCCACTGTTCTTCCCACTAACCACCAATGTAGGAGCCGTTTTTCCAACTGACCCCCAATGGACTGGTTTTAGCAGCGATTCTCTTATTTTATGGGTTCCTCCAAGATAAAAAGATTGAGAAAGACTAGCATCAGTGGCGGCTGGTGGTAATTTTTGGGGGTGGCAGCAAATAGTTCACCCCCTCGGTAGGTCGGGTCACCATTACCCTCGCTGTGCGCCCCTTATACATGGGCCGCCACTGACTACCATAATATGCTTTTTGGTAAAGCTGAGCTCACATTTTAATAAATGTATTAAGTCGTGTTTTTTTATAGCTGCCTGGAGTTCAGCTTTAAGTTGCCAAGAGCGATACATATAACTACCTATATTACCATATTATGTAGAGTGCATTTCTATAATTCTTCTTCATGTAAAATTAAACAGCTCTCACAAACGTTATCTTCCAAACTGTCCCGGGCAAAGGAAAAATCTGCATTGTCTTGGCAATCATTGGAAGCAGAAGGGGGGACGAGGAGAAAATGAATCAATGAACTTTAAAGCTAAGTGAACTTTAATATTCAAATAGTGAAAAGTTTCAAATGATAAAACATTGGGACATTTAGCAAATTTGAACTTTAAGCACAAAGGAATTGCTGAGCTTGCTGTTGGCTCTGTGTTAGTTATTTGCGTAACGCTTTAACTTAAAGTTGAACTCCAAGCAGATGCAAATTAATTCAACTCTTTGTTCAATATATACAAGTAGTGCAAGTATTTGTTAATATCCCCAATACACCTCTGTACAGCAGGGCTGGAGTGTGATGGGGAGAAGCAGTACAAGAGGCATGTTTATAGGAGGAGCAAGCAGAGTGGCAGTGAGATGAGATCATCACAGCAAGCAGATCACTGTCCAATCACAGGCTGGGGCAGGTCTTGGATGGCCAGGAAGTTGGGAAGCGAAAATTGGTTTATGATGCTGGCCAACACATGGAGAACATCTAGCACCAGAAATAAAGTACTACAAGGATAGTCTCTAAATTCAGCAGTAAATGTGCAATAATTAAATTATTTAAAACAAAATTGAATAATTGTGCAACTTTAAAGGTTGATATCCTTCAACAACTACCATCAAATCGTTCCTATACACTTGTTCAGTGATACAATAACAAACACCGCATGTGTCCCAATAAATTACCAAATAATAAAAATAAAAAAAACAATAAAAGACCAACAATTCATTTGGAGAGAATCCAAGATTTAGAAAAAAATAGATCCAGATATATTATGTATTATAGTCCCAGGGCCAGATTCTCGTAGATCAGCGTATCTACGAGCGGGGCGTAGCGTATGCCATTAACTCTACGCCGCTGCAACTTACTGGAGCAAGTGCCGTATTCTCCAAGCACTTGCTCTGTAATTTGCGGCGGCGTAGTCTAAATGGCCCGGCGTATCCCCGTGTAAATCAAAGGGGGCGGCTTGTATTTAAATTAATCGCGCCCCATGCCGAACGAACTGCGCATGCGCCGGCCTTAAACGTAGGCCACTGCGCATGCACCGTAGTACGCCACAAATACATTGGTTGCGACGTGAACGTAATTAACGCACAGCCCTATTTGCGACGAGTTACATAAACGACAGAAAAACCCGACGCTTTCCCGACGGCCATACTTAACATGGCATACGGCGGACCGACGTAAGGTTACCCCTCATATAGCAGGGGTAACCTTACGCTTACGGAAACAACGTAAACTACGGCGAAGCGGCGCAAAAACGTTTGGGAATCAGCGTATTCGGCTCATTTGCATATGCGACGCTGAAATCGACGTAAAAGCCACCTAGCGGCCAGCGTAGTATTGCATTTAGGATCCGACGGTGAAAGTGACTTACACCAGTCGGATCCTAGCCTAATTCTGGCGTATCTTGTTTTGAGAATACAAAACAATGATACGCCGGCGGGATTTTCGAATTACGCCGGTGTATCTGTAGATACACCGGCGTAATTCTTTTGAGAATCTGGCCCCCAGTGAATATCTTCAGTGCAATTCAACTGTAAATTTGTAAAATCAACCATTAATCCGTGACTCATCACATCCGTGTTTGCACCACCACCTTATAAGAGGTAAACTATATGTACACCTTTGGTTCATCTAAGGCAGGGATCCTCAAACTACGGCCCTCCAGCTGTTGTAGAACTACACATCCAATGAGGCATTGTAACACACTGACATTTACAGACATGACTAGGCATGATGGGAATTGTAGTTCCTGAACAACTGGAGGGCCGTAGTTTGAAGACCCATGATCTAGTGTAAGGCCGAGTACTCACGGCAGGACATGTCCGATGAAAACGGTCTGCAGACCGTTTCCATCGGACATGTCTGGCCGGGGACTGCCCGGGGACTTCTGTTCGATGGCTATACACACCATCGAACAGAAGACCGCGCGTAAACAATACGCGGGGCGTGTCCTGTCCGCGGTGTCGACGCGTCGATGACGCGGTGTCGCCGCGACAATGACGCGCCGGCGTGGGCGGCCTGCCTTGAAAATGCTTCCACGCATGCGTCGAAGTCATTCGACGCATGCGAGGGATGGCGGGCGGCAGGACATGTACGGTAGGTCTGTACAGACGACCGTACATGTCCGGGCGGACAGGTTTCTAGCGGACTGTTTTAAAGCAAGTCCGGGAAACAGTTGTCTGCTCAGAAACGGTCTGTCAGACAATTGTTTGCTGTAATCCTGTCCGCGCGGCTTTACACACGAGGGAACATGTCTGCTGAAATTGGTCTGCCGACCAGTTTCAGCAGACATGTTTGGTCGTGAGTACGGGGCCTGAGGGATAACCACTCCACTTTCCAGGATCAGCCTGAAGCCCTCCCTAGTCAGCGTATGAGCAATATCAGCGTGTCATCAATTAGCTTTTTATATGTTATTATCAGGAGCTCATGGAGAAATGAATAGCCATCATTGCGCAGTCTGCTACTTTATTTTAAAAAATGAAAAAAAAATGACACTTACATTTTTAGTGCCCATAAGCCGGCAACAAGCCTTTCCAGTAGTATAATGGAGCTGATGTCTTCAACAAGTGTTCCCCTATAGTGGCGTGTGCACCAAGCCTCACTCTCACTCGGGTACTAGCAGGAAGTGATGTTGTAGTATCCCAGCAAAGTAAGTGAACACACCTTCCCTGTTCATCTGTGTGGCAGTGTCACTGATCGTCTGTTCCCTGATATAGGGAACAACGATCAGTGATGTCACACCTATAGCCACGCCCCCCTACAGTAAGAATCACTCCCTTAGGGCACACTTAACTCCTTAGCGCCCCCTAGTGGTTTAACCCCTTCACTGCCATTGTCATTTTCACAGTAATCAGTGCATTTTTATAGCACTTTTCGCTGTGAAAATGACAATGGTCCCAAAAATGTGTCAAAAGTGCCACCATTACTAGTAAAAAAAAAAAATATTAATAAAAATGCCATAAAACTATCCTCTATTTTGTAAACACTATGGGTCAGATTCAGAAAGAGATACGACGGTGTATCTCCTGATACGCCGTCGTATCTCTGAGTTCTGCCGGTCGTATCTATGCGACTGATTCAGAGAATCAGGTTACGCATAGATATCCCTAAGATCGGCTAGGTGTAAGTGTCTTACACCATTGGATCTTAGGCTGCAATTCCAGGCCGGCCGCTAGGTGGCGTTTCGTTTTTTTACGCAACGAATATGCAAATGAGGATACGTTGTTTGCGTTCGGCTTTTTCCGTCGTAAAGTTACCCCTGCTATGTGAGGGGTATCCTATGTTAAGTATGGCCATCGTTCCCGCGTCAAATTTTGAAATTTTACGTCGTTTGCGTAAGTCGATTCAGAAAAGGGCTGGACGTAAGTTACGCTCACGACTAAACCAATGACGTCCTTGCGACGTCATTTGGAGCAATGCACGCTGGGATATTTGACGGACGGCGCATGCGCAGTTCGTTCGGCGCAGGGATGCACCTGATTTAAATTTTACACGCCCCCTACACACGGAATTTGAATTCCGCCGGGGGATTTACGCTACGCCGCCGCAACTTTACAGGCAAGTGCTTGAATAAAGCACTTGCCTCAAAAACTTGCGGCGGCGTAACCTAAATGAGATAGGTTACGCGGATCTAAAGATCCGCTCACCTATCTGAATCTGCCCCTATAACTTTTGCGCACGCAAACCAATCAATAAACACTTATTGTGATTTTTTTACCAAAAATATGTAGAAGAATACTGTAGTCTATTCCCAGAAGTGGGTGAAAATACCTGTATTATACAGGTATCTGCACCCCCTCCCCCCTGAAAGGTGCCAAATGTGACACCAGAGTGGGGGAGGGTTCCGAAAAAGCGGAGGTTCACTTCTTCTTTGGACCTCAGCTTTAATATCTTGATAACCTATTTGCAAGGACCCTAGCCAATATCTTGACATCTGAGGTAAGGAGAGAGATAGGGCGATACGATTCGGGTAACATTGGGTCCTTACCCTGTTTTAGAATCACTAGTATTCTATGTTCCTGCATTGACTCTGGGAGTTTTTGTTTTCTAAAAGCATAATTTAATACTACCAATAATAATGGTAATAAGATTTTGCCAATTTTTTTATACATTTTCATCAGTAGTCCGTCCATCCCTGGCACTTTATTATTATGGGTCTGTGCAGATGCTTGTTTTAGCTCTTACAGGGATATGGGACCGTCAAGAAATTATCTTTCTGTTGGTTTAAGATTTGGAAGATCCAAATGATCAAAAAATTGTTTAACTTGATTTGTTAACTTTGACATCTTAGACTCACAGAGTGAGGTATAACAATTAACAATTATATTGTAAATACTACTTGTATCGTGCATCACCACCCCTCTTGCATCTTTGAATGTTGCGGTAGCTATTGGGTCCTCTTGTGCTTGATCTATCACAGCCAAAATGAGTCCCACCTCTTCCCCCATCTCATAATGTTTTTGATTTTGAAATAATCGGCTATTTTCTGCTTTAGCTAAAGCTAAGGTTTAATAAATTTGCTGGGCCTTCTGCTATGCTAAACGACTTTCTTCTGTAGGGTCTGTGATATAATCCTGCTCTGCCTGATTCACCATTTGCATTACTTCCTCCTCTTGCCGTCTTGATGAACGCTTATTTTTTGTTTTTTTTAATCTGCCAAATGGAATTCTATCAAATCCTCCTCTGACATCAATGACAGCTGCTGTGGATTACTTTTCCTTGGTAGGGAAGATAATTGTCCCTCAATCTCTATGGTCAGTATAAGTGGGGAGTGATCTGAAAGCCCTCTTGGGCCATATTGAATTGAATCTAACCATGGAAGAAAATTATCATTCCCCAGGGCCAGATCTATTCTTGAGGAAGATTCATATGTGCTCGAAGAGCATGAATATTCTATTATTAATGAATGTCTAATTCTCCACATATCTATTAACCCCATCTCTTGTATATGGCCAGCAAACCTAGTTTTTTCATCCTCTGTTTACCTATTGTGGTGCTATATCTATCTTTCTCCTCATTCATTATGTTATTAAAATCTCCCATTACTAAGGTTGGTAAAGTTAGCCATTGTGCCATTTTCATAAAAAACATCAACACTTTGTCATTATAAGGAGGAGGAACATAGACATTCACCAACATAACGTTTTTATCATTTAGTGAACACCATAGCACAATGTAACGACCTTCTGGGTCCTTAAAGTTCTGTTTACATGAAAACCGTATTGAGCAGGAGATCAAGACACTAAGGCCCCTTTTACAATACTGTGACTTAAAAGTTGCCTGAGTTTACCGCAATTTCACAGCCGCGATTTTGCTGCGATTTCAGGGAATGCCTGTGTAAGTGGCATCAAAATCGGACCAAAGTAGTGCAGGGACTACTTTGAAGTCGTACTAATATGAAAAATATGTGTCTCTTTTCTGTAATTTGGGATGTGGTTGATTTAATGGTAACTAGGTATTCAAGTAAAAAAAAAAAACATCCAAAAGGGGTTAAAATGCTTACAGTGAGGGTCAGGTGGGAGATATCAGCAAAGCATCTGTCAAATGTGGGAATGACCTACGTATGCGTTCACTACTGCACCTGAGCATAAGGGGACAGGGGTGCTTTAAACATTTTTGTATTCTTTTATAACATTTTTAATTTTTACACTGTTTCTTTCACAAAAAAATTATCTCTTTTATTGCTATAACAAGGAATGTAAACATCCCTTGAGATAACAATACAGCATGACAAGTCCTCTTTATGGAGAGATCTAGAGGGTCTAAAAGACCCCAAATCTCTCCTCTACCCTTAAAAGCAAAGGATAAAAAAAACATGTTTACATGGCCCGAGAACCTGATCTGACGTATGACGTCATCCTCCAAGGGCACCCGTCGCTGGATACAGACAACGTTGGAGCAGGAAGCCGGGAACAAGTGTCACCGCTGGATTTTTTTTATTTTTTTTATTAATAAAGGACTTTTTTCTACGGTGTGTGTTTTTTTTTTAACTATTTACACTTGCTTTGTGAAATGGTAGGGGTACAATGTACCCCATTACCAATTCACATAGGGGGGGGCAGGATCTGGGGGTCCCCTTTGTTAAAGGGGTCTTCCAGATTCTGATAAGCACCCCGCCCGCAGACCCCCACAACCACCGGGCAAGGGTTGTGGGGATGAGACCCTTGTCCCCATCAACATGGGGACATCCTCCCCATGTTGAGGGCATGTGGCCTGGTACGGTTCAGGGGGGGGGCGCACTCTGTCCCCCTCTCTTTTCTGCGGCCGGCCAGGTTAACGTGTGTGGATAAGGGGTCTGGTGTGAATTTTTGGGGGAACTCCACGCCAATTTTTTTTAAATTTGGGGTGGAGTTCCCCTTAAAATCCACACCAGACCTGAAGGGTCTGGAATCAATATTTGGGGGGAACCCCACCTCATTTTTTTTAAATTGACGGCGGGGTTCCCCTTAATATCCATTCCAGACCTGAAGGGCCTGGTAATGAAATTTGGGGGGACCCCCACGCTATTTTTTTTTTTTTTTATGAATGAATTCTCTCTGAATTGCCATAGCCGACAATTCATTATAGCCGCAAAGCCGGTTTTAAAAGACTTTTTTTCCTTTCAGAAATTACATTTTGTGCAGGGGCAGTTCTAAGTACGGGAAACATGCGCTATTTCACATGCTAACTTTACACCCCCCCTAGGTACGAAATTTAAAGGAATATTTCACTTTTATTGTTTCACTTTTAGCATTATTAAATTCACTGCTCCCGAAAAAACGGCCGTTTTTAAAACTTTTTTTGCATTGATACATGTCCCCTGGGACAGGACCCAGGTCCCCAAACACTTTTTAGGACAATAACTTGCATATTAGCCTTTAAAATTAGCACTTTAGATTTCTCCCATAGACTTTAACAGGGTGTTCCGCGGCTTTTCGAATTTGCCGCGAACACCCCTAATTGTTTGTTGTTCGCCGAACAGGCGAACAGGCAATGTTCGAGTCAAACTCGAAGCTCATCCCTAGCGCTCAGGAATGCACAAAACAAACGTAAATCAATTTAAAAAGTGTAATTTGCGATTTTATTAATCACATATTTTACAGTATTTTATTATAGTATATTACTAGCAACGGAACGGGTGACAAAAAAATAAAAAATCTGGGTGGAATTCCACTATAAGTGGATAGAAGTACTGGTTGTCAGCTCACACAGGAAGTAAGAAGTTTCTGGCAGACCCACAGGTATTTTCCTGTACTTTTAACATTTAAAAAAAGAGGAAACTATGGAAATGAATATATATTAAAATGATTTACTGATTTTTTTAAACATATTTTTCCCCAGACACTTTAAACTTAAATGCTACAGTTTGTAGGAAGAATAGCTACATCACAAAATGGGCCCATATGCTTTTCTTTTTTAGTTTGTTGTTAGCAATTTTAACTTTGAAAAAAGCACAGCATGAGATTTCTAACATCTTAACACATCCCTTTTCTGCCAACATTCACAGGAAGCTTTTTCAAACACAAAGTATTTCATTTATAAGCAACTTACCAGTGTACAATCATTTTACAAAAATTTGGTTCCATCCTATCCCCAGGGACGCACTTATTTTCCCTATTGGGGGCCACCATCTTGCCTGTTGCACAGCTCAGAGAAGGTGAAGCCAGGCTGTTAATCACGGTCCATAACATCATAAATGTCCCCCGTCTGGTATCACTGCTTTCTGCATTCATCAGTGGCCAGGAGGCGAGGTAATGGATGGCGAGGACAGCTTAGCTGTTGGCATCTGAAATGTTGAGTTGAATTTTTCCATATCGGTAAAATTGAGGTTTCCTGTGCAGGTTTTGAGGAACTGAGTTTGAAAGTGCTGATTTAATCAGTGGCATTAACTTGTGTATTTAATTTCATATTCCTATGCTTTGACAATTTAAAGTGTAGCTAAAGCCCAAAATTGTATTTTTCAATCTTGGATTAAATACTGAGGAGGTCTCAAATTTTGACTGCTGCTTGTGTCTCCGTTGGGTAGATTCCTGCTTCCTGTGTGTCTTGGTGAACATTGGCACTAAGACAGAAAAAGATAAAAAAAAAATTTAAAGTTGGCAGCTGGACCAGAGATGGGGTAAATTTTCCAACAACGACATGTTTTCCAATGATGTAAGGCAAACCAGGACCAAAAAAACTGTGTACATTGAGCCACTCATACTTCTAGATTTACCAGACTTACTGTAAAGCTTCTTACACACGATAGGTTAACCAGAGGACAACTGTCTGAAGGACCGTTGTCTTAGGTTAACCGATGAAGCTGACTGATGGTCCGTCACACCTACACACCATAGGTTAAATAACCGATCGAGTCAGAACGTGGTGCCGTAAAACACAACGACGTGCTGAAAAAAACAAAGTTCAATGCTTCCAAGCATGCGTCGACTTGTTTCTGAGCATGCGTGGGTTTTTAACCAATGGTTGTGCCTACTAACGATCGGTTTTGACCTATCGGTTACCAATCCATAGGTTAATTTTAAAGCAAGTTGGCTTTTTTTTAACCTATGGTTAAATAACCTATGGGGCCCACACACGATCGGTTTTGACCGATGAAAACGGTCTTTCAGACCGTTGTTCTCTGGTTAACCTATCGTGTGTACAAGGCCTAATGGTTCACTGTGTGCACATGCACATACGCATGTGCACATAGCAATTGGCGAGTAACACACTTGTTCCTGTTTTTCCTGAGACCTGATCCATTGCATTCGCCTTTCCAAGTATTTCTTAGTTTGCCGCTGGACTTTACCTCTTCTTCTTGCCTCAACTCAGCTCATCTGGATACCTGTGATCCTGTACTGCTGTGCTAGGCTGTTACTGACCTTGGCTTGCTTCCTGGACTTACCCTGTCTGCTGATTTGGTAACATGCTGCCCGGCTGTTACTGACTTTGGTCTACTTTTTGGTTTCCTCTACTAACTCCTGGTCTGGTACCAAGCTGTTCCTGCTTCCTGTCCTGAGGGCTGCAGCTTTCCAATTCTACTCACCTGCAGCGGGGATACCATCAGCCAGCTATCACAGCCACTCATGCCACTTTGTGCCTTCACATTCTCTTTCTCCACCTTCAGGAGTGTTGGGCAGATGGTGCAAGCGAAGCCCCCACAATGTTTCAGTCTTCGCCAGGTATGTGATAGGTGACAACTGTCCTAAAGCCTAATTACCATCACTCCTACATCCTGTTGCATCTCTGGTATAGGAAGTAAAAAGGCTGTATAAATAGAGACATTCATATTTTCAATCAAATTAACATGTCTGTTAGAGGCACTAGAGAATCAATCTTTAAATATATTTTGAGAATAAAGAACTTGAAAATACATTTCTTCATGTGAATACCGGCGACTGATAAACCTTATGCCAACTGTGGATGTCCTTAGAAAAAATTCAAGGAAAGTATTTGCTGATGGGATAATATTTGTTGACCTTAGGAGGAGGGGCCGGGCATTGCATCATTTGCCGCACACGATTGCGGCAATCTTTTCCTGGAAGTGGTAGTAGATACCTAGATTTGAAAGGTATTCGCTCCCCCCTCCACCCTGAAAGGTGCCAAATGTGGCACAGAAGGAGGGGATGAATCTGATCCATGGAAGTTAAATTTCTGGGTGGAACTCCGTTTTAATGACCAGGCCATTTTTTTGCGACACGGCACTGCGTTACTTTAACTAACAGCTGCACGGTCAAGCGATGCTGTACCCAAATTAAATTTATGTCCTTTTTTCCCAAAAAATAGAACTTTCTTTTAGTGGTATTTGATCACCTCTGTGTTTTTTTTCGCCATAAACAAAAAAAGACCGTCAATTTTGAATGAAAAAAATATATTTTTTACTTTTTGCTATAAAACACATACAATAAAATGTTTTTTAATAACATTTCTTCATCAATTTAGGCCAATATGTATTCTGCTACACATTTTTTGTAATTGTTATGGCATTTATTTATTTTTTACTAGTTATGGCGGTGATAATCAATTTTTAGCGGGACTGCGACATTGCAGTGGCGAAATGCAGTAACATCATTACAGTGATCAGTGCTAAAAATATTCACTGTTACTGTACTAATGACACTGGCAGGGAAGGGGTTAACACCAGGGGTGATCAAAGTGTGTCCTAGGGGGTGCTTGCTAACTGTGTGGGGGATGGACTTACTGGATAAACACAGAGATCCGTGTTCCTGCTTAGCAGGAAAACTAGATCACTGTGTTCTTCCCTGTCAGAATGGGGATCTGCTTTATTTACATAGGCAGATCCCCGTTCTGCCTCTCTGTGGAGCGAATGAGGGTGGACGGCAGACAACGCGTCCACCAGACCCACTGATTGGCTTCCCCTGGCTATTGCACGAAATAACAGGTACGTTGTTTTGCGCAACAGAGCTGAAATGCCACAGTATATGTACTGCGGCTAGTTGACAAGTAGTTAATAATGTAAGTACTTTTATAAAGTATTTTTTTATTGCTGTCTGTGATCCCTTTGGAGAAGGTTCATCACACTTCTTGTCCCTGTGCATTCACATGGATAAGAAGACACAGAAGATACCACAGATAGGGGCAGATCCACAAAGGTATTACGCCGGCGTATCTCTTGATACGCCGCGTAATTTCACATTTTGCGCGTCGTATCTTTGTTTTGTATCCACAAAACAAGATACGACCGCATCTTGGCTAGATCCGACAGGCGTACGTCTTAGTACGCCGTCGGATCTAAGCTGCAATTTTTCGGCGGCCGCTAGGTGACGTTTCCGTCGAATTCCGCGTTGAGCATGCAAATTAGCTAGTTACGGCGATCCACGAATGTCCGTCCGGCCGGCGCATTTTTTTACGTCGTTTTCGTTTGGCTTTTTCCGGCGTATAGTTAAAGCTGCTGTTATGAGGCGTACTTAATGTTAAGTATGGCCGTCGTTCCCGCATAGAAATTTTGATTTTTTACGTTGTTTGCGTAGAAAGACGTCACCGTCGTGAGCTTTGGCTTGTTCCGGGTTAATTTTGAGCATGCGCACTGGGATGCCCCCACGGACGGCGCATGCGCAGTTAAAAAAAAAATTGTTTACGTCGGGTCACGACGTATTAACATAAAACATGCCCCCATTACATCAATTTGAATTCCGCGCCATTACGCCGCCAAAGATACACTACACCGCCGTAACTTACGGCGCAAATTCTTTGAGGATTCGGAAAAATAAAGTTGCGGTGGCGTAGTGTATCTTAGATACGCTGCGCCCAGCGTATTAATGCGCCGAGGTGCGTGAATCTACCCCATAGAGTTTTTCATCTTTGCCCATTTTACTGGAAAAAAAAATCTTTGTTCACACTAGAGAGGTTTCCCATCATTGCCTTTCCCCCTTGGCTGGCAAATTTAAATAGCGACATGCTTCCCCACTTTGTCGGAAATAAAAGAAAAAGGGGAGAAAGACTACATTATATGGGCAACCTGGCCATCTCCCCCATGGGTTCTACTCCAAAATCATGGGCATTAATATGGAACCCCTCTTTACAGATATTACAGTCTTCACACTTCTAAGAGGGTTTTCCCACAATATTTTTGAGGAACTCTTTTAGAATTTGTGCCTATTCAACCAAAAAAGAGCATTTGAGATCTCAGGTACTAATGTTGGATGAGAAGACCTGACTCACAATGTGTGTTCCAATTTATCTCAAAGGTGATCAGTAGGGTTGAGGTCAAAGCTCTGTACAGGTTACTCAAGGTTCTCCTCGGCACATTCATGCTAGAACAAAAAAATGTTTTCCCTAAACTGTTGCCATATGGTTGGAAGCTCACATTTATTTGCAATGTCTTTGTATGCTGTAGTATAAACAGTGCCCTTCATTGCAAACACCTGGACTCAATTATTTAGACAAGTTATCCACATTCTGTAGATATGCTGGTCAGGTGACCATATACGGTGCTGTATTTATTAGGTACTACACATGAGTTTAAAAATGTATAAACTCAAAATAATAACAATGTAAAATTGAACAAACTGTACAGTA
This sequence comes from Rana temporaria, assembly GCF_905171775.1. NCBI lineage: Eukaryota > Metazoa > Chordata > Amphibia > Anura > Ranidae > Rana > Rana temporaria. The sequence continues at coordinate 43,781,833 of NC_053496.1, read as the reverse complement.
CTATGCTTATTCTTTAAGAAAAGCTATTTTGGGGTTTTTAAAATTCAGATCCATGGAACTCCAATTATGAAACAGTTCCCTGAGTGTCATGTTGACGTGACCAAATCAAATATTGATTTGCATTTTTCTGCTCAAGTGTTACCTAAAAAAGGGAGCAGACATCCCGCATAGAAAGCATGTTAGAGAAGCAAAGATTCTGGCTCTCTGCATTCTGATGAGCTGATTAATAGGCACACACTGAGAGCATGGGAAGAACTATTACTGATACTATGTGCACTGCTTAAACCGTGCAGAGTTATTGAATTTTCATCCCGCAGTCAAAGACAGCAATTTTGCCCGTCAAAATCAGATAAAGTATATTGAAAAATACAGGCAGGAAATTCCTTTGATAAATTTCGAATGTCTCCGATTTTTTTTTTTTCAGAACAAGGACATATTGGAAGAAAAAGGAATATGGAAGATAAAGCTTCTATGATGTAATTTGGGAATTATTATTTTACCCAGCTTGCCAAGCATGCATGATAACCAATTAAATTACCCGATAACATTGAACTGCGTCACTTAGACTGATACAATCTGATCGCAGCTAACTAATATCCTGTTTACAGGTCCAAAAACTAATGAATTTAGAGGTTACTTTCAATATAGATAAATCCACACAGCACTGTGAAACACGGTCTCTTTCATGAGGAATTATGTAGGGAAGGATAAAGCCCAATTTAATCCACAAAGAATATTTCAGCTCTTTTTTTAATAGAAAGTTCAAACACTAGCTTGCTGATATAGACTTTGTGGTCAGATGATTGTGAAAAACTGACCATCATGCAAACTATCTGGCTGGAATTTTGCAAACACCCCTCTTCATTGCTATGTTCAGGTATTTCCAGCGAAGGGTATTGTTAATACTACAGCATACAAAGTATTTTTAGACAATTGTGCATATTCAACCTTGTGGTAACAGTTTAGGGAAGATTCTTTTCGATTCCAGCATGACCTTGCCCCTGTGCCTGTCAACACCATAAAGACATGAATTCTTGACTTTGGTGTGGAGGAACTCAAGTGGCCTACACAAAGCTCCGACCTCAACCCTAATGAACACCTGTGGGATGAACTGAAGCAATGATTGTGAGCCAGGTCTTCCTATCCAACATCAGTACCTGACCTCACAAATATCTTTTTAATCTTAAGAGACACAAATTCTCATTGACACACTTCAAACTTTTGAGGAAAACCTTCCCAAAAGAGTGGAGCCTGTCACATTAATAAAGGGAGTAACTCCATATTAATATTAATGGTTTTGAAATGAGATGTTCAACAAGCTCCTATAGGTTTGATGAGCAGGTATCTACATAATGTTGATCATTGGCTTATCTTTTGGCAAAAAAATCTATACAATTCACAGGCCACTCAACAACCATAACCAATTGCAAGACAAATGTTGACATCATGTTCCAATGATAGATTTTCCACTATGTAGAATAATCAAATAACTAAGTAGTCCAGCCAGGGGCGTAACTAGAAATCACAGGGCCCCATAGCAAAATGTTGTATGGGCCCCCCCTCCAAAAAAAAATGAACTAATGCCATTGAACAACACATTACTACCAGGGCCGGATTCCAGACAAGGCCAACAAGGCCAGGCCTCGGGGCGGCAGTGGGTGCAGGGGTGGCACTGCGACTGAGAGGAGAGGACACTTTTACTTTCATATCGGGAGTTCCCCCCTGTCATGCAGATGGTGAGAGGAGAAAAAACAGAGGGAAGAGGAGGTGAGATAGTTCTTGGCAGCAGCAACTCCCCTCCCGGTTCTCAATGTAATTTTGTCATTTTCGGCAGCAACACCCCCCCCCCCCACTTCTCAGTGTCCTGCCGAAAAAGTCCCCCGGCGGATAATGTCCCCCCTGTACTGCGCAGGCGGGGGCGGCATTGAAGGACCTGGCCTTGGGGCGGCAAAGGGAGTAAATCTGGGCCTGATTACTACACTCATGTGGCACAGTACCCAAGCAACAGCTTATATTAATTTTGAACAGCAAAACAAAAATTTAAATAACCATATAATAAATAAAATGCAAAATTCAAAGTATTGTGTGCACTACTTTTACTCTTTTATACTCACGATTTGTAAAGGGCAAACAAGGCAAACAGGGGGGGGGGGATTCTTCTGGGGCTGAAGTGGTTAAAATGACTAGGCTAGCATACTTTAGTAAATCCTGACAAATACTGTACATATGATTCACATAGTGGGAATGACACAGTATTTGAAATCTTCAATACGTTTGTAGAGAGATAAATGTATGACGTTTACCATTGCCACTATTGCTATTACTGCTGATTTTTATTTTTTTTTGGCATTTTTTCTACAAGGACACAAATAAAAATTCTCACTCGAATACAGGGTATTTCTCCCCCCCACAGGACACCTTACGGATACATCAAACTGGCAATGTTAGCAATCTAATCACAAACCTGTAATTCTGTGAACAACAATTTCTTATTGTGAACAGTATTGCAGCTTGTATGTTCATTTAGGTCAACTGAAGATCAGTAAGGGCTCTACAGCACACTGAGTCACCTACCTTAGCAGCCTCAGCCTTAAGTTGGTTTACGGTCACAGCAGGGCAGGCACTGGCAGTCAGAGGAGCCGAGGAGAGCCGTGCGGCGGCCGAATTGTAATTCCCGCCGTGGAGCCTGCAGCGCCTATGATGAACGTCCCGCATCCCGCCATTGGCGCTGCAGACTCCAGAAGGCGGGGCAGCATCCAAGCACATTTTTAGCACCGAGCGTCTGGGAGTCAGGACCATCTGATGCTGAAAGTGGCCAAAAGTGGCCGAGTGCCGCCAGCGCCGAGTATGGCACTCGGCTGTACTCGGCAACCTTCGGCATCAGATGGTCCTGACTCGGATGCGACAAACACTTGGGGTCGGCTTACATTCTTCATCCTCACCGGGCCCCACTCGGCTGCGTGCCCCATAGCGCCCGTGTGGGTCGCTATGGCGGTAGTTCCGCCACTGAGTCCAGCTTTGTGAAAGTGGCATTGCAGTAAGATGACGAGACATATATACGGATAAGGAGGAAGTCTACATATTATGATATAACAAACTAATGACTGATTCAATGCACCATTATCAACCTAAAAACTGGGATCGAATTGCTCTTAAAGCACAACTAAATTCAAATAGGTATGATGTCAGATACATAGACTAACATCTTCCATAGTTATATTTGTATCTCAACTTTCCTGTTAAAGCAGTTGTTAATGGAATCTAAATATGAATCTTTGATCCAAAATACATAAGCGTTAGACCCAGAGCACTCAGTAATTAGACCTAGTTAGACACACCCCCTCTCATCCTCTGCATCAAAAAAACTATGGTTCAGGGTGTGGTTGTTACTCAGCTCTGCAAGCACAGAGCACTGATGTAAGGGCAGGAAGCAGCATTTTCACTGATTGAAAATTGTATTTTTTTATTTTAAAGCTAGGGTAGATGGCTGCTTGATAAAGGGTTATAATTGATCCTATTGGGCATACCCAGGCTTCAACAAACACAATACTGTATGACCCAACAAAACAATTTAGCACAAAACACACTTAGTATGGCAACTAATGCCCTAGGGCAAATACCTTTTCTCCACTGAAGGCACAATAAATGAGCCATAACCCCTACCAAGAAAATAATACCAGAAGTGCTAGGAGGACATGGGAATGGGAGTTTCTGTCTCTTTGGGTTTGATACAAACATCACAGACCTTGGAAAATGTATTAGGGCATCATCTAGACTCATATGTATATTTATACAGTGGTACCATTTTATCAACTATCGACTTCCAGGAATCAGATGTAGGAGCCTGTGGGGATTTCCATTTAAGGAGAATAGACTTACGAGCTTAGAACAGTAATGGATGCATTCAACAGCTAATCAATAAAAGAATAACTACATTTTTAAATCTGAATTCCAGAATAGTATTAAAGTTTTCCCTTCCTCAAAAAAAACAAGCAGATGGCTACTTAATAAATGATTATAAAGGATCCAAAGTGTAAAAATTCTATGAAAACCATGAGTTTATTGACATGACATGACATGTTCTGGTTTGTACATAACTTAAATGCATTTAAGAGCTAATTAATAACAAAGGAACTATGGGCCAGATTCACAGAGGAAATACGCCGGAGTATCTACTGATACTCCGGCGTATTTTCAAATTTGCCGCGTCTTATCTTTATTTGTTCTTCACAAAAAAGATCCGACGGCTTTTGGCTAAGATCCAACAGGCGTACGGCTTCGTACGCCTTCGGATCCTAGGTGTAATTTTCCAGCGGCCGCTGGGTGGAGTTCGCGTCGTTTTCCAGCGTCGGGTATGCAAATTAGCTGATTGCGGCGATCCACGAAGATACGCGTGTTCGTCGCAATCTCTTACGTCGTCGCTAGTCGGTTTTTCCCGTTGCAAACTTAGGCCTGCTTTTTCATGGCTTATCTTTAGAACAGCCATGTTAAAGTATGGCCGTTGTTCCCGCGTCGAATTTCAATTTTTTTTTTTGCGTAAGACGTCCGGGAATACGAAACGATGTAACGCACGTCGCCGTTCAAACAATACGTTTGGGCGCCGTAATTTTGCGCAAAGCACGTCGGGAAATTTCCTAACGGAGCATGCGCACAACGTTTGGTGCGGGAACGCGCCTAATTTAAATGGTACACACCCCATTTGAATTAGGCGGAAATGCGCCGGACGGCTTTACGTTACACCGCCGTAAGTTTACACGCAAGTGCTTGGTAAATCAGGCACTTGCGCTGAAAACTTGCGGCGGTGTAACGTAAAGGGGATACGTTACGCCGCCGCAGATAACTGTGAATCTGGCCCTATATTTTTAAATCCGAATTCCAAGATACTATTAAAGTTTGCCCAAAACTTTCCATTCCTTAATACAACCAAGTAGATGGCTGCTTGAGAAAGGGTTATAATTGTTACAATGGCGTACCTGTATTTAAAAAAAAAAAAAGTCTATTGAAAACTTTGTGACATTATTGCTTTGCTTAGCATACTACAGTATGTCTGAATTGTTGAGTTAAATTTTGAATATTTATCAGCCCAATCAATGACTGAGGAGCTTGTAAAAGTGGTGTGAGCTGGACTGGTAATTAATCTTTGACACAACCCTTCCAGACAAGTTTTTCTTTTCCTGGGTGCCTACCGGTGGTGATGGCATGCTGAATTTATGTGTCACCTGGGCTGGGCTTTGGCCTAATTGTGTGTCGGAGGAGTCTTCCCTTCTGGAAGGCTACTGCAAGATGCTTATCTACTAAGGGAAAAAGGTACATTGCCTTGGGAAAGCACCTACAGATTTTCCCCACAATCTTCTTCTAGAAACATGTACCGATACATCACTAAAGCCTTGGTCTCAAAACCTGTTAAGAAAGAAGAAAGAGCAAAATAATTTAAGAGGACATCATCCTTCTGGAGAGAGAAGCAGATGAAGGCATTGCCAAAGGGAGTACTGTGATCTACATACCTAGAAGCGATTTTCTTACACATTACTTAGCATGCCTGCACTTAAAGTGTAACTTTACCTTTGGAATGAAGCATTGCTGACTGCAAGGGATTTACTGCAGAAGAGACACTGTAATACCCTGTACACACGATAGATACGCAGCATATTTCTATCCTACAATACAAAATTCTTACCTGCCTAAAATTTTTCATCTTATTACTTTGATTTTTCTTGTTACTGTGGTCAAAAATGAACATCAATTAGACCTCATTATTAAGTAGAAAATAAAAAAAAGGTGCCTAAAACTAACATTTTTGCACAAACTTCTACTAGAGTGTAGCCAGCCTTAGAAAGATGTCTCTGAAACAGGTGACCCTATTGGAAGGTTTCCCCTCACCTCTGGGATAAACTAAGTTTCACCATATTTTTCTTGGTGATAACTGTCACCAGTACAAGTTGAGTGTATATCTCTGTGGGCACAGAAAACATAAAAAACTTGATAGAGAGTGTAACCTCTCCCCACGCTATCCAAAACAAAACAAAGTTTTACCCATAGGTATAATTTAACTTGCACGCACGTGTGCAGGAGCTACATCATCCTGGGCCAGCTAATTAAGATGGCTGAAGACATTTAGCCCAAAAGAAGACTGGAGGAAGACGGAAACGCCAGGGAGAGGAGGCGAGTGTAATGGAGTTTACTTCTGCTTTAATATTAAAAAAAAGTTTGCCACTCTCCCAGTCCAGCCTGTGTTGATAACATGAGTGAGATGGCCTCAGCCTTACACCACTCTAAAAGCCACACACTTTGATATGTTTCTCTATATATGTCAAATGTATTACCACTGTTTAACCACTTCCCACCTGGTCACTATACATAAACAGCAAGATGGGACAAGTGGCGTTCTAACTGGATGTACCCATACGTCCTGTCAGAACATATGACCATGCATGCCTCGTGGCCGCGCAGCAGCATGATCCCATGATCGATGTGTCCCTCGGACACAGCACATCACAGATCAGAGTCTACTCTTGAGCTCAGTGAGAGCTCAGTGAGGGGAGGGGGATCACAGCAGCCTGTCAGCGATCTGTGTGTAGCTGATGATTTTAATGTTCAGCTACACACAGATCATTGGATAGAAGAAGATCCTGGATTGCCACACTCCTTAAAACAATGTCTTTATTGTACAAATGAAATCCAACAAACAACTAAAGCAATGCAGTCAAAATGAAGTGAACAACAGGAAAAAGGTGTCTGACATGTTTCACATCATGTGATGCTTACTTGGTTGTTTTTGGATTTAATTTGTACAATAAAGACATTGTTTTAAGGAGTGCGGCAGTCCAGGATCTTTTTCTATCCAACACACCTGTGCATAACCAGCACCCTTTTGGTTTAGTGGGATGGAAACAAAGCCAAGGGATCAGCAGTTTTTAGAGCAGTATCATCTCTCCCTACACACAGATCATACGCTTAAATGGAGCGAGAGAGAGCAATGGGATTGTAGTGGTGCTAGAAACATATAAACAATTTGGACAATATCCATAAAAGTAAAGTACTTATTTTATTAATATATATATACAAAAGGTATTCATATTAAAAACAAATATTAGAGCAGATACTGCTGATCATGGGTCGCTGGTTTCCCAAATTTCAAAAAGTGGTTGTCTCAGGAGAATGTCCCACCCCTACATGTTTTGCCGTTTCAGGCTTCCTCAGGGAATTTAATCTGGGACCACCAGTCCATAACCCAGCTCAAACATAAAATTTAAAGACCCAATAACAAACATTACAAACTGCATATACAAACATAACCAAAGTAACTTTTTAATTAATACATACAGTATGTCCCGCCATGGCTCGTGAAAGTCCAGTGAGTAATGTTATACAGTATATACTTTGAGTGCCTACTTTAGTGTTTATTATGTGGTAGTATGCTGCCATGGATTGGCACTAACACTGGAAAATCATGTTACGTATTTAAAGTGGTTGTAAAGGCACAAGGCTTTTTACTTTCATGCATTCTATGCATGAAGGTAAAAAAAACTTCTGTGTACAGTAGCCTCAATACTTACCTGAGTCCCCTCTCAATCCAGTGATGTCCATGAGAGCCTTGCCTCTCCCGGCACTCGCACTCCTGTTTGGCCATTGGCCCCTTCTGCTGTCAATCACAGCCAGTGAGCCAATCAGGAGACGGAGGGGACGAGGCCGGGTTGAAGCTCTGTGTGTAAATGGACACACAGAGCCATGGCTTGGTAGTGCACCTGCTTGGGTGCCCCCAGAGCAAGCTGCTTGCTCTGGGGGCACTTGGCAGGAGGGAGGAGCCAGGAGCGCCAGCATAGGACCCGAGAAGAGGAGGATCCGGGCTGCTCTGTGCAAAACCACTGCACAGAGCAGGTAAGTATAACATGTTTATTCTAAAAAAAATATGAAAATAAATGAACATGAAAAAAATATATATATAAAAATAAAAATAAAAATAGAAATAAAAAGTAAAAGGAAAAAAAGAAAGAAAGAAAGAAAAAAGGAAAAAAAAAGAAAAACATGAAAAAAAAATTGGAATGAAAATAAAAGAAATATGAGAAATAAAATTAAACTGAAAAAGAATAAAAATAAGACACGTGAAGAGAAAAAGAAAAAGCAAAAGAAGAAAATAAATAGATACCGAGATAGACACGCTGTCAAGTGCAAAACGTTGCGTGTAGCTATCACACCAAAGGCTCTGGCTAAGAAAAAAGTACATACTGTAGCATAAAATTATACCCGATGGGGTATCACTCAAACTGAACATTGGCAATGAAATGCTAACTGGATACAGTTAAACCTACATACACGTGTTATCAGTGTGTTATATACGATTGAGGAGAAAAATTATAAATAAAGAAACTATCATCTATCCTCAATAAAACATGTGAGAGATAGATTAGTGTTAAGTCCTCCAAGTTGTACCGTACCTAAAGTATATATCCAAAATGCCTCATGGCGGAGGAGTAATCGATCACAATCACCCCCCTATTGGGTAATTTGACATGTTCAATCACCATACCACGTAATTCATGAACCTGATGTTTAGCTACCACAAAATGTAAGGCTACTGGTTTGTTAGGATCCACCTGCTCACCTTTCTTGGTCTTAGTCAGTGCTACACTGATATCGCTTCTATGTTTCTGAAAACGCTTTTTGAAAGGACCAATGCTCTTACCGACAAACTCACCACAAATAAGCGAATTGCACACATTGCAATTATAGCACTTAAAACATCCAGTCTTCTGAGATATCTTTGGTGCGATTTTAGCATACTTATGCCAAGGATCTGCCTGTACCAAATGGTCACGCAGTGTCCGTCCTTGTTTATACGCCATCATTGGTCTGATTTTATTCGCAGATCCCAAGGACCTATCTGATTGCAATATGTTAAGATTACATTCAGTAGCACGTTTGATAGTACCTGACTCTTGATTGAATGTATGAACAAACAAGGGGCGAGTAATAGGACCAGAGGTCCTACTATTACCAACCAGTGCCTTATCAAGAGCCTGATCGAGAACCGATCTGGGGTATCCACGTTCCAGAAATTTGTGATACATGGTATCAAGTTCTTTCTTTTTATTTTGTACTGCATGACGTGACGGGGAGAGAGGGGAGGAGGGGGAGGTATGGGTGGGGAGCAGGAGGAGTAGGGGGAGGGTGTGCTTATGTAAGTTCTTTCACATGTTCTTATTGGGTGTTGCACTGACCTTTTTATCACTTGCCTGATGAAGAGGTCCTGCGTGGCCTCGAAACGTTGCAATCCTTGTGATGTTTTCATTGCATTAAAACTTTTGGACGTTTTATACGATCCGTGGTGTGCTGGCGAATATGTTCATATAAGTAACCTCTGGACTCTGCCAAATGAAGGTCCGCCCACAAGGCTGATGTCAATAAAAAAGCTAATGCCAGATGCAGGGATACGTTTCAGGCAGTTCCTCCCATTCTTCAGCATACTACCACATGTATGCGGTCACCGATTGGCTAAAGGAAAGGAAAATTACAAGAAGAATTTGATATAATTTTTTTTTTTCTATAAGATGATTGAGATCATGGCCAGGATCCTGAGGTCTCTGTGGCAACATCTTAGAAATAATTCATTGCAATTCTTGTCCTGCTGGCCATGCAGGGTGTGAGGAAAAAACACAAAGAGAGCCAAAAAATCCAACATAATCCAGCATAACTTAGAACTTCTGTGCAACTCCTGCACGTACCCATGTGGTGCAATTTTCCAGCACATTCATTTGAATACGCTGAAATGACACCGTAACGCGGGGAAAGTGATATATACACTACTTTTAAAGAATGTGCTGCACCAAATATAATGGTGCTGTAGTACCATGCAATTTGTTACCCAAAACACGCTGCACTTGCAATCTGTGTTTGGTGGTGCAATTAATAATATTTTGACACTTGGAGCAGATCACAAAAGCAGTGCGTTTTGAGTGCAGTGTGTGAAACAAGCCTTTACCCGCACTGTGTTCTGGTGTAAACCAGCTGCTGAAAATGCTTAAATCTATGGGTTTATTATCCTTTTTAATTTCAGCTTTTTTCTCTTTTGCATTGCTAACCCCCTGTTGATGTTCCTTTGTGTTCTCAGCCCTGTCTAGTCCTCCTGTTCTAGCATACCGTCTCTGGATTTATGATTTGTCTATTATTGTTCTTTCTTACCTAGATTAGATAGATGATTTAGCAGTTAGAGTAAATTGTTTATCTGTACTTTGCACAGTACCGTATAATCTATTTTCACTTAATAGATTAATGCCCACTGGTTTAAACTTACATTGTATATTCAATAGGAACCTGAAAAATCAGGTAGTTTTTTTTAATTTTTTTAACCACCTAAATGCTTGGCACCTTTTCCTGCCCAGGCAAATTTTCAGCTTTCAGCGCTGTCACAATTTGAATGACAATTACTCTGTCATGCAACACTTTACCCATATGACATTTCTATAATTTTTTTCACGCAAACATTTTTTTCCCGATTGTTTTTTTTTCACGAAAATCTTTTCTTTCTAGTATTTAACCACTTCCCTACCCGCCCATAGTCATATGACGTCCACAGATGGGATCTCTCATCCTGGGTGGACGTCATATGATGTCCTAGGCTTCCCAGACGTCTAGGGGGCGCCCGCGGCAAAGCTCGGGACCTGGTGCCCGGCTGCCGCGATGTCCGGCGGGCACCCGCGATTGCCCGCAATCATGGTAGAACCGTGGATCTGTGTGTTTAAACACATAGATCCATCTCCAGTGAGGCCCGGAATGAGAATGACAAGAAAGTAATGGAGGGCTAAAGCATGACCGTATGCAAGGGAGCCTTCACAGGGTTAATTTTTTAGAAGGAGGTTTTTATTATTTTTAATAATATTTTTATTATATTATTTTTGTTTATAGCACAAAAAAAAAACACAGAGGTGATCAAATACCACCAAAAGAAAGTTCTATTTGTGGGAAAAAAGGGAGTACATTTTATTTGGGAGCAATTGGCTTGTTTTTCAACTTGCTTCACAACGTATTGAACTCTTTGTTTCCATAGTTCCATTTATCTACCATGCATGGGATCACCACTTAATTTTTTTTTTTAACATCTCAGATTTTTGGAGTATTTTTTCTACTAAAACACCACATAAGGATGTTTGTAGGGTCTCATTGAATATTTGTATAGTGTGAGGGGTTGATGCATGTTTTTAGGTGTGTATGATGTGGGCTTGGTACCATTTTAACACAATACACAAATTATATGTTTTTGTTATATGTGTGACTAATAAAATGTGAATTTATTCTAGTCCAGTGAGTAATGTTATATATATATATATATATTTATATATATATATATATATATATATATATATATATATATATATATATATATATATATATATATATATATATATATATATATTTGATTTAGTTTTCGGGTAGTTGAGTTTAAATCAGGTCTTTTAACTCAGTTTTTCTAGCATTCTACCACATGTACGGTATACTGCTATGTTGGCACCAGAAAAATAGAAATTTTTCCCAATTCCACCCCTACCACAGTGTTGGTTGGTATTGGTTAGTAAGGACACCATTGTTATTAATGGGGCAACACTAAGATTTGGGAGTCAGGGGATAGCTGGCTGGCTGTTACTTCATATCCGAGCATGCATGGAAGTGATGAACTATCACAGAAACAGTTGACAAAGGTTGGACACAAGTTACAGTTACACTATAAAAAGACAGAACAGCAGAATTCTCAATAAGTGCCAAATACCTTACATGCAGTTGTGAACATTTTGTCTAGCCTTTCATGTAGTTTTATTTCATTTTAGTTTGTAGGTTGATGGTCCTTTAACCATGAATCATAGAGACCCACCGACAAAGTTCTCAGTGTTTCATTTAACATTCAAGGCTAAACTTTGTGGATGTTCTGGGAAATATTGAATATGAAAGACTGTGAAAGAACAAGAGAGGTTTTTCTAAAGATTAATTTGCATCAGAGAGGGCCCAGCCTGGCATGTGATAAAGGGGGTGAAACATGACTGTAAGCAGATTGTATGAAGAGCTCTCTGACTATGCAATGCAATGGTTTTCTGATGGCTAATCAGAATAAAATAAAAATATCATATTAACATTTCCAAGCCAGCTCTTTCTTTCTTTCTTTCTTTCTTTCCTTCTTTCTTTCTTTCTTTCTTTCTTTCTTTCTTTCTTTCTTTCTTTCTTTCTTTCTTTCTTTCTTTCTTTCTTTCTTTCCTTCCTTCCTTCCTTCCTTCCTTTCTTTCTTTCTTTCTTTCTTTCTCGCTTATCCCTCTTCTTCTGCCCTTTCCTGTCTGTTTAACTAGCCCTTCATCCTATTTATAGGATAAATTCACCTTTTACATAAACTAGCCCTTGCAGACAAGGGGACTTAGTAGTTTAAAGTACACTATACTGTGCTGTTTATATACATGTTGTTTAACCACTTCAATAACAGGCCTGGCCAGCAGGAGATCAGTGTCTATGGTGAAGAAAACAGGGTCTTCTTCAGCTCTTCCAGCCACGTTCTTCTAAAAGGCCCATAATTCCCTGGGGCAACAAGGTTTCTGAGCTCAGGCCCAGCCCATCCCCTATAGTTTGACCAATTCTTAGTGACCATACAAATTGTCCAGCACCTGGCCATGCCCCTATCAGTCAAGACTCTCTTTCCCTAAGAGGTTCAAGAGGCCTTCACCCATTTCCCACAATAATATTTCTCTGATTCATTCATTCATTCAGCATTTTCTGTACTGTAAACACTAAGCCATGCACATTTTTCGATACAGGAGTTTTATTGGTAGCAATAAGTACTTATGGTAATGGGATTATAGTTTAGTCTTGCGCTTCCTCCCACCATCCCAAATGACACTTGTGGGCTTCAAAAAAGCCTTGATTGTACCGGTGTACAGTACGCTCCTACTGTGTCTCTCCATGTGGCTTCTTCTACTGCCTCTCCTCCTGTAGCTTCCAAGCTCTTGATAACGTGAAGCTATTTAACTCCTGTAACTTATTTTTTTCTATGTTCTTAATAGAAACTGTTACTGACTAGTGATGACCGGAATGTATCTGGGTGCAGTTGGACAGCGCTTGGTGAACATTAATCAAGCTAAATGTAAAAAATAAATAAAAAAATATGCACATTTTCTTGGCTAATGGTATGGGGGCTGGATACTGCCTTATGGAACATGTACAGTAGCAAAGCAAAAAAAAAATCTTAAAAATATTCTGTTTGAGTTGCGACCTTTGTTGACATTTTAGCCATTTTTAATTTGAGGGCACTCGCATAGTTGTGGGGCCAATGTGACTTAGTAGAACCAGTTGCATGGACCAAATGATCTTTTTAACTGTCTATGATGGTGGAATTCTAACCACCACTGTGCAGGCGTGGGGGGACAAGCCAACAATGTAAGGGTCATTTTGCCAACTACCACCAATAAATTGGTTAATGCATGGGTTCCATTAGCGTTTAACATGGTTTAAAGTGGTTCTAAAGGCTCAAGGTTTTAAACCTTCATGCATTCTAAAAAAAAAATCGAAGTTCAGCACCCCCCCCTCCAAATTCTTATCTCGATCCAGCGATGTGTACAAGAGCCTTGGCTCTCCAGAAACTCTCACTCTTTATTGGCTGCAGCGAGAGCTAATGGCTTCTGCTGCTGTCAATCGCAGCAAGCAAGCTAATTAGGAGAGGGAGGGTGCATGGCACAGATCTGTGTGTGAATGGACACGAACAGCCGCGGCTCAGGAGCAAGCCTACCTGGATGCCCCAGTGCAAGATTTTTGCTCTGGGGCACTTGGCAGGAGTGAGGGGGCAGGAGCACTGGCGGGGGACCTGAGCAGAGGAGGATCAGGGCTGCTCTGTGCAAAACCACTGCACAGAGCAGGTAAGTATAACATTTATATAACGTTTGTTATTAAAAAAAAACAAAGACTTGTAATATTAATTTAAAGAGTTCCTCTGAGGTGAAAAGTTTGAGAAAGGCTGTTCTAGCAGATTGTGGGTTGGATGCTAAAATCACAAAATACAAATGGTCACTTATACTTGAGATATAATAGTAAAGCATAGATTGCATTTGGCGATCAGGATAGAATTTTTTACCCATTAGAGTAAACTGGACCATGTTTTATGACAGTTTTCATTTTCCTTTTCATTCGGGTGTGGGTAAATTGGGTTGTGAGTGGTGTTGGGTTTGAAAACTTTTTGATGATGTAAATTTATAACATAAGTATTAATATTAGGCATCTCCTTTGGCCCCAGGTAATCATAAAACGCTAGGAGCCCTTACCTAAAGTACAACAGGTAATGAAGCACAAAGGAAATAGATCAGGTATAAAAGAATAGTTTTTAATTTTGAGTCGTAAACCGGCGAGTTTTACAGGTCCCATAAATGTCAAATGTCCAATTTCACTGCTCTGGTGAAATATAGATTAACACTGACTCAAGATAACACTTAACAGTGCTAGTAATCTGACAGAAAAACAAATGTATTATGCTAATCATTCTATTGATCTGTTCCTTTTCCGCTCCATTGGTTGTCTTTTTAAGCTATGAAAATGATGTAGTACAATTTTTGTGTCAACACAAGGCAATTGAATTCCCAATCCACTCAACAGTGATGTGTTGGCTAGGTGTGGAGCCCAGCGCCTCGGGTCAGGCCATGGTTTCTTGTATATCTTGGAGACGCCAGCAGTAAGACTTCCCTGTCATAATTCCCAACTCTGCTCATGTCTACCAAGGAATTTCCAATGTCCCTGTCCACCTTTGTATATTCCATCTCTCCTCCTACACCCTCCATAATATAAAATAAATAAATATCCAACAGAGATGCATATCTGCAGACATAGGAATTAGAAGATCTCACAGACAGAAACCGCAAGACATAAAAGAAGTAGAAATCAGGAAAACTATGCAGGCTTTTCTTTTGCAGTAAAAAATAATAATCTAAGAAGCTGGGGAAGTTCTGTAATGATTTATTGACTCACTGTGGCTTAGGGGTCACGTTGATCTGATAAGGAGGTGGAGGATCACGGTGATAACAACAGGTTGTGGAGCTCAATGTTTATTATTAGTCACCATTGGCTGAAAAATGAAATGAATTAAACAGTGGCTTGGAAAAAGCACAGCATTGAGCACCTTATGGAGCACTGGACAATTTTTTGCACATAAGCGCAGACACTTAAATTTGTATGAGTTTGAATATTATTTGATTGATTTACATAAAGTAAATTCAATACTTCCTCCCAAGAAGGAGAATTCCATGGCACAAACATACTTACATTTGTCCAAGCTGGACCAATAACTGTAAAAAAATTGCCATACCTAAACTTCAGCTTCAACCCTTTCGCTGCCACCAACATACACCATGCATTAGCAACAGCGGGTGAGGGGTTACATGTACTCCTAGCTGCTACAAAGCACCTACATTGCTGCACTTGCCGACATGAAAGCACTAATGCCAAACCAATGAACAGATTGTTTTAAAGTGTTCCCAGCTCAATTCACCAACCAGTCTGCTTACCAACTGAATTAACCTGTCTTACAGTATGCATTAAAAACAGGGGTTTAGTTAGCACACATTTGCAAATACATGCGTAAGCTGCAGAGACACTTCACGACACCCTATATAACCTGCAGTTCTAACACTTGTAAATTTATTAGCATCTCCAACAGTGGAAGCACATGCATTATAATGGATAGATGGAAAGCAGGTGGGTCTGGATGTAGCCCAGTCCTCCTTAAAGGTACAAGGAGCACACTGGACACCCAGCACAATGTCAGCAAAGAATCCCAGTATTTCCCCTCACCAATATTACATCAGTAACAAACAAATGATGCTAGTCCCCCCTACAGTATATCTGGCCTTCACAGCAAGGAGCACATGGAAGGGCAACGCATGCAAGACAAAGTTATGGTTAGACAGATTAATTTGGTTGGTATTGGTAAGCAGACTGATTGTTTAGTTGAGCTGGCCATTTGTTTGTTACTGGTGTATATTTGGTCAGGGAACACACTGGACACCTTTGCTGCCATTGTGCTATTTGCTGGGTGTCCAATGTGCCCCCTGTGCCTTTATAGAGGACTGGGCTACCTCCAGGCCCACTTGCCCTCTATCCATACATTAGAATGTATGTTCTTCCACTGTTGGAGACTCTGTGTAATTCCATTGGACAGAGCGGCCAGAAACTTGCTCTGTTCGAGTCTCTGACCGGTGCTCCTGGTCCCTCCCCTCTGCCCAGTGCCCTTATGGTCGAAAGGTACCTAACCACAGAGAATTTGTCCTCTTCCACCAGAGACCCACAGACTTTTCACCCCAAGACCAGACCCTCCCCACCTATAGGTAAGACTGCATCAAGGGATGGGGGTGGAGAGAGGGACCAAGGAGCAACTAGAGGAATTATCGGGACTACTGAAAGTGACCCAATTACATACATCAGTATATCACCCTCAAACAGACGGGTTAGTGGAAAGGTTTAATAAAACCTTAAAACAAATGTTGAGGAAGATGGTTGATAAAGACGGAAAGAATTGGGATTATCTGTTCCCTTGTCTGATGTTTGCCATATGAGAGGTTCCCCAATTGTCCACAGGGTTCTCTCTGTTTGAGCTACTGTATGGGAGGCACCCCCGGGGGCCTACTGGACATTGCAAGGGAAACATGGGAGAGTGAGAGTTCCCCTCATCGAAGTGTGATTGAACATGTGGCCCAAATGCAAGATAGAATTGCCCAAGTGATGCCGATTGTGAAGGAACATTTAGCCCAAGCCCAATTGGCTCAACAAAGGATTTACAATTGTGGGGCCCAGGTCTGTTCCTTTGCACCTGGTGATAGGGTGTTGGTGCTGGTCCCCACGGTCGAAAGTAAATTCCTAGCCAAATGGCAAGGTCCCTATGAAGTGTTGGAGAAAATGGGGGTGGTGAATTATAAAATTAACCAACCGGGAAGACGAAAACCTGAGCAGCTCTATCACGTGAACTTGCTGAAACCATGGAAGGATAGAGAATCCTTGGTCGCTAAGACTACCCGATTTTCTGCTCCATTTAACCTGGCTGTCCCTGAAGTTGGGATAGCGGAGACTCTATCCAAAACTCAGCAACAGGAGGTTAAAGAATTTGTGCTCCGTAATAAGGAGACGTTTTCAGACCTGCCAGGTTGGGTCTCCGGAGTTGAACATGACATTATCACCACACCAGGGGATAAGGTCAAGTTGAAGCCTTATAGAATTCCAGAAGCCCGGTGAGAGGCAATTCGCCAGGAAGTAAAAAAAAAATGCTTGAGTTAGGGGTGATAGAAGAGTCAAATAGTGATTGGTCCAGTCCCATTGTCTTAGTGCCCAAACCAGATGGAAGTTGGCAGTTTTGTAATGACTTTCGCCTCCTGAATAAAATCACTAAGTTTGACACCTATCCTATGCCCCGCATAGATTAACTAATTGATCGCCTAGGCACTGCCCGGTACATGACGACATTAGACCTGACCAAGGGTTATAGGCAAATTCCTCTCTCGGAGTCGGCCAGGGAAAAAACAGCATTTGTAACTCCAGACGGATCTTTCCAATATCGGAGGATGCCTTTTGGGTTACAGAATGCTCCCGCCACATTTCAACGCTCCATGGATAAGACTCTTCGGCCTCATCGAGCCTATGCTGCTGCATACCTCGATGACGTTGTCATCCACAGTGAGGATTGGGAATCACAGTTGCCAAAAGTTCAGGCTGTGTTGGATTCCATCTGGAAAGCCGGGCTTACAACCAATCCAAAAAAAATTACCCTTGGGCTAGAAGAGGCAAAGTATTTGGGGTATACCATTGGAAGAGGTCTAATCAAGCCCCAAATAAACAAAGTTGAGGCTATTCAGGATTGGCCACGTCCCACCAACAAGAAACAGGTTTGTGCATTTTTGGGGATCGCGGGCTATTATCGCTGCTTTATCCCCCATTTTGCCTCGCAGGCTGCTCCCCTGACCAATTTGACCAAAGGGAAGGAGTCTGTAATGACCAAATGGACTCCCAAAGCAGAAACAGCTTTTCAGGCTTTAAAACAGGCCTTATGTAGTCAGACAGTTTTAAATTCGCCTGATTTTTCATGGGACTTTGTGGTTCAGACAGATGCGTCAAATATGGGCTTAGGATCTGTACTGTCCCAGATTATCAAGGGGGAGGAACACCCTGTTATGTACCTCAGCCGAAAGTTGAAGGCCCATGAGGAGAATTATGCCACCATTGAGAAAGAGTGTCTGGCGGTGAAATGGGCTTTGGATTCTCTCCAGGACGACCTCATGGGTCGACAGTTTGAACTGGTGACGGATCATGCCCCAATGAAGTGGATGGCACAAAACAAATAGACCAATAGGAGAATAAATAGGTGGTTCCTGGCCCTCCAGGAATTTAGTTTTGTGGTAACGCATTGCCCCGGTGCTCAAATGGGGAATGCAGATGGGTTGTCTCGAGTGCATGCCTGTCTGGCAACCTGTGTCCCAACCCTAGGGTTGAAACAAGAGGGGGCGTTTGTGACAGGAAGTCAGGTAAATGAAGAGAGGAGATACATTTCTGCCTTGTTTAGACAATACACCAATTATTATCGGGTGTCGGCTGCAGAAGTAGCCAGAAAGGTTTAGGGGCGTTGGAAAACTTCAGCTGTTCAGAATGAGGCAATTAAGGCCTCTATAAGTAATCCAGAGGATTACTACTGATTGCTGCATCCTGAGGCTTTCTGAGTGAAGGAGTGCAGTGAGCTGAAATACTTCTGAAGAGGTGAAGTGCTGTTGATTTTTCTGCGTGATAAAAATCAAAAAGACTATTTTTGTTTTTCTGCTGTATGACCAGCAGTGTCTGCTCAGCAGTAGGCTGTGCCAGACTCCATAGATAGGTTCCTGTGTGGTGAAGGTAGACGCCCCAAGTGGCCAGGGTTTATTTTGTGTTTGATTTTGTTTATGCTGTTTGGATGCTTGCACTTGTTTCCAGCAAGATGGAAGAATAAACAAAATTCTTTGTTTTCAACCGTCTTCGGCTGTTTCTCTGTATCGTTCCGTGTGTAGTGAACCCATCCAGGGGGTCACACACCCGTGCTACCGAGCTAACCCCTTACAGTTTTTTTCCTTTTCAAAAAGTATAAAATGTTTTAAGAGTTTTAAGTAATCTTCAGGCCTAAAATAATGTTTTAATCATGTAAAATGCAAAACTGTAGCAGTGAAAGGGTTTAAAAAAAAAGCAACAACAAATCACCCTAATTCCAACTTCTCAATTGCCAAATTGGTGGAATTTGGTTGCAAAAGTCTGAAATGGAAGGAGTTACAGCATGAAGATTCATTTGTAGGAACATCATGTTACAAAAAGAAATGTTTAGAAATTGTATGCAGATATCCATTTACCTTTAGCTAGAATGACATAACAGGAACACCTGCTTCAAATTAATTCAATATGCGGGGGTGTCAGTGTGGTGGAGTTGCTGTTTAATATTACCATAAAGAACTGAAAGAAAGAAAGAAAGAAAAAAAAAAGCTCTGTCATGTAGCACACCGTTTAGAAAGAATATAAGAATATCGGATGATCTACGAGGAGACTTTCGGTGACACTACTGTCTCTTTAATGTTAAAAAGCTGCAATGTAATTTTTGCGGAAAGAAAAAATAAAATCCATAATTTGACAATCACAAAGCAATCTCAAAACCTGTGTATTGTACATCATTTGTCCTTGCCATTTCCTAAGTATCTCCAGCTCATTTTGTGTAGAAGCTGCATTAGGAACAAGCAACAAAGCTTCTAATGACCGTTACTTTGTTGACATGAAAAGAGATAATGGCTGGGAGGACTAATGGACACTTGTAGATAATGTGTGCAGATAAGCCTGTATTATTTTATTTGTGAAAGAGCATACACATTACCCAGCCCAACCCCCCCCCCAAAAAAAAAAAACTAGCACTTAGAAAGTTTATTATTCCAAAAATATATGTTTTTATGTTTTTCTTTTTCCCCCATGTATTTGTCATTCTCTTTCGCTGTTGGTAAGTTGAACTGGGAATTTTTTTGCCTTTGTTTGACATGCATTGCCCTTCCATGTGCTCCTTGCTGTAAAGGCCAGTTATATGTGGAGGCAGTGGCCATTTGTTCATACTGGTTTTCATTTACCTATTTTAATTTTTCACTATCTGTTCTTTTTAATCACTTTTTTTCCTCTTTCCTTGTTTTCCATTTATTTGTCACCATATTTCTTTTCTCTTCTTTCTTTCTTTTTCTTTCTCATTTATTTGTTGCCCACTTTCGTCTTAATTTTTTTTCTTTTCTTTTTCTTTATCTTTTTCTATTTTTTTTTATTTCCATCTATTTATCACCCACTTTATTTTCTTCTTGCATGCTTTAATTTCTTTCTTTCTTTCTTTCTTTCTTTCTTTCTTTCTTTCTTTCTTTCTTTCTTTCTTTCATTCTTTCTTTCTTATTCTTTCTTTCTTTCTTTCCACCCACTTTCTTCTTTTCTCTTCTTTTTGTTTTCTTTCTTTCTTCCTTCCTTCCCTCTTTTTTTTTCTTCCTGCTTTTGCATTGATTTGCCACCCATTTTATTTTCTTCTTTTCCTTTACTTCGGTTTTTTCCTTTCTCTTTTTCTCTTTCTTTCTTTCTTTCTTTCTTTCTTTCTTTCTTTCTTTCTTTCTTTCTTTCTTTCTTTCTTTCTTTCTTTCCTATTTTTTTGTCAGACAATTCATTCTCTTCTCTCCCCTTCACTTCACTTTTGTAGACAACAAGAAAAGTTAGCAGAATGACAAGATCAAAATTCTAAAGCCCTGTACACACAGCCCGGATTCTCGTCAGGAAAAAAACGTTGTTTTTCCTGACGAGATTTCTGGCAAAACTTTCTTGCTGGCCGAGTGTACACACATACAATTCAAAAGAACCGCCGTTCTTTTGAATGGCACGAACGCGGTGAACGTGTCATCGACCTCATCACCCTACCTATGCCTTGGACGCGCATGCGTCAAAGTCATTTCGAGCATGCGCGGGTTTCCATGGAGACAGGTAAGTATACAGATGCTCGGGTTTCTCAACAGGAAAACCCTGCCGAGAATCACAACGAGAAAATAGAAAGCAGGTTCTCTATTTTTCTCATCGAGATTCTGGGCAGTAAAGAAAGCAAGAAAGCTTTGCCAGCCGTTTTCTTGCTGTTTCTTGCCTAGAAAACCGTGTGTGTGTACAAGGCTTAACTGTGAATGTGTATTTCCTTCAGGAAAAATCATACATATTATAATGTACATTTTCTGGGAGCAAAAGAAACCTGTTTAATATGTCTGAATTTTGAAATGTCATTCAAGTAGCAGGAATGTATGACATTTTAAAGGCTTTTGAAATAAATTCTTTGACTTAATGATGGCAAGTCATATTATGGAAATAGAACCCCACGTTAACCTACCCATTTTCTTAAGAATGACAAGATGTAATGCTCTGGTGAACACTGACATTTTTGTACAAATGTTGAAACAAAATGTGTACACAATCACAGTTTAAACAATCCTTACTGCTTCATATCGATACACCATATCCCTAATAATCAACATAAAAACTGTGGGACTATGTACAGTCAGATATTTATTAAAAATATGTTATTTTTATCATAACAATATATTTCTATAGTTTGGTTGTGAGTGGTTGTATCGGCGCAAATAAATATTAAAAATTAAATATTACGTGTTAATATAAATTAAATTATTTGGTCTGCTGCAGTTGTGGTGTACTCCACCAGGTGGTGCAGTTGTGCAAAATATTAAAGTGTATTCGTACAGTTTGTACTCCTGCGCTGACCTTAAAATATAAATTAATATGTATACAGTATATCCGTGACATTCATACACCAGCTCTTGTGAATCGTTATCTCTAAATCTGTGATACATTCACATATATAGAAACAAAATGTAAAAATTATATAAAACACAAAATAAATGAACCCCTTCTCCCCTGCAAACTCTTAAGCGCGTCTGCGCTATTAATAAAAATACGGAACTATAAATACACTAAATAGTCCAGTGCAATCGTGCATTAATACAATGTCCTCAAAAAGCGTGCCTCCAGTAAGTGCAGGAATTTGTGCCTTGCTGCAAAAAAAATTCCGTGACTTTGCCACCTTATAGTGTCACCACCACCTCCTATTGCGCTATGCTCTCACCAGATTCAAAAAGGTAAACTGCATATAATCATATGGTGTACGGCTTCCTCTTCTGGTTCCCAAATCTCTGCGCTCCAACTCTCTATGGGTTCTCTTATACTCCAAAGAAGGAAAAAAAGGCCCATATGGTGTAGTACGTTTTAACAAGTTTTACTCATGAAACATTAAAAACGAATTTTACACTCACATGTTCCTGTGCCCAAGCCGGCACTAGCCTGTCCAGCGTCACTGCTACCTTTCCGGCGTGCGTTCCAAGCCTTAACCGTAGTGCGTTCCAGCGGACGAAAATGCCTGTGCGGTATCGTTCCAGGGGTCAAGGATCGTGTGGCGTGAAAAAGATGTGTGGTACCCCCGCGCCTCGACGCGTTTCGAATACTTAGATTCGTCCTGTGAATCAACCTTAAAATTATAAGGAATCGGGACTTATTGGTATGGCACACTAGACTTTTCACACTTACATGAATATACAGTATGAAAGACACTCTAATCCTTTCTCGGCTTATCAACAACAAAATAAAAAGTTTTGGATGGATTTTGGCTTTTACATAATTGTCATGGCTAGGAGCCAGGGCTGGCCAAGGTTGGAGTAGCTGGACATGCTTAGTGCAGAAAAGACCATGAATATTAATAATCAGAAGTCAACAAAATCATCCAATGACATTCCTCTACTCAGCAATGGGCATTAAACTTTCATATTTGTTTTTATTATTTTGTATAATTATCACAATCATTTATGTTCTAGGCTGCACGCTTCTTTCAGAGCCAGAATACCATTTTCAAATTCAGTTTGCAAATTCAGAATAAAAATATTGTTTGATTTGTGAAATGGCTTGTACATAACCTTCTAATCCCAACAGGTTTGTAATTTGAAAACAAAATATATATTTGTTATAATTCAGACTGTACAATATGAAGGATACCTGAACCATTCTTCATTGTTATACAGGCATTCATTTTTGAACTGTCATCTTCCAATGAAGATTTACATCTGATTGGTCTCTTTGATTTAATGTTGACAGTTTTTATGAAAAAAAAAAGATGACTGATGAATGAGATGTGAAAAACTCTTTACATAGCAAAATGCAGACTGTGCATTATTTGTCACAGATGAATGGCACTTAAACCTCCTAAAATAAGGGACATGACATGGTGTCCTTTGAAATGAGATGTGGAGAAAATAAATACAAAGGATATGGTCATGTATGATATTCATCACTTGGACAGGAATTCGATGTCTACCTTTGATCCATAGTACACATCAATAAAATCCTTAATGACGGATTCACACCTATGCGAATTGGTTGCGGCCTAAAACGCATCCAATTCGCATAACATTAAAAAATACATTGTTTTCAATGAGGCTGGTTCACATATGTGCGATGCATTCGCACTGCGCATTGCCGAAAAAACATATGCCTTTTCTAGGCATTGCGGTGTGGCTCAGGTGCGAATTCAGGCCCATTAACTTCTATGGGCACGCATCTAATTCGCAGATGTGTTCATTTCTCTTCAGGATTTGTCTCATTCACCTCAATACACTTCCTCCCTCCCCCTCCCCTCTCCAAGGTCTCCAAATTCGCATCTAAAATGGAGCTGTTCAGCACAGTTCTCTTATCTCTCTGAAATTCGCACCGCACTAGTGTGAATCCGGCCTTAAAAGCAGCAACACATTTCGAGGGCAACACCACTCCTACTTCATCAGGGCTAAAAAAAGTGGATTTCATATAACTTTTTTACCAATAATAAAAAGTATCTTGTACTCTTTTATCCGGTTTTGGTCTTACGCTCCTTTCTGTATTTTTCTGGGCTGAGCCCAATAAGGGAATCCTTGAAGTGTGGGCGCAGCCTCTCCAAAGCTGTTAAGCTTGTTTGAAGTTTTCCTTCATCAAAAAAGTTCCCAGCACCTCTATAACTACTTCAATACAGGGCATTTTCACCCCCTTCCTGCCCAGACCAATTTTCAGTTTTCAGCGCTGTCACACTTTAACCAGTTAAGACCCGAACCATCATGCAGGTTAAGAACCTTGCCCCTTTTTTGCGATTCAGCACTGCATCACTTTAACTGACAATTGCGACCTTGCTCCCAAACAAAATTGGCATCCTTTTTTTCCCAAAAATACAGCTTTCTTTTGGTGGTATTTGATCACCTCTGCGGTTTTTATTTTTTGCGCTATAAACAAAAATAGAGTGTCAATTTTGAAAAAAATGTAATATTTTTTACTTTTTGCTAAAATAAATATCCCCCAAAAATATATATTTTTTTTTCCTCATTTTAGGGCGATACGTATTCTTCTCCCTGTTCTTGGAAAAAAAATCGCAATAAGCGTTTATGGATTGGTTTGCGCAAAATGTATAGCGTTTACAAAATAGGGGATAGTTTTATGGCATTTTTATTAATAATTTGTTTTTACTACTAATGGCGGCGATCAGCGTTTTTTTTCAAGACTGCGACATTATGGCGGACACATTAAACACTTTTGACACATTTTTGAGACCATTGTCATTTTCACAGCGAAAAGTGCTATAAAAATGCACTGATAACTGTGAAAATGACAATGGCAGTAAATGGGTTAACCACTAGGGGGCGCTGTATGGGTTAAGTGTGACCCAATGTTTGTTTCTTACTGTAGGGGGGCAGGGCTGGACGTGTGATGTCAGTGATCGTTGTTCCCTATGACTGGGAACAGACGATCACTGACACTGCCACAGAGAAGAACAGGGAA
This sequence comes from Rana temporaria, assembly GCF_905171775.1. NCBI lineage: Eukaryota > Metazoa > Chordata > Amphibia > Anura > Ranidae > Rana > Rana temporaria. The sequence goes on along the minus strand of NC_053496.1, from coordinate 43,756,966 downwards.
GGTGTGTTTACACTCACCTATCCCCGTTCTTCAGTTCCTGTGACCCGATCGTGGAACACCGTTGTCAATTGGGTACGCGGGTCCCTTGCACGCGGTCAAGTATCTTCGGACCGGGTCGCAAACGCGCTGCCGGCGGCACGCTTGCGATCCACGACTGGGCTCTTAAAGGGAACGTATATATACGTCCATGTGCCCAGTTGTGCCATTCTGTCAACGTATATAGTCGTGCGGCGGTCCTCAAGTGGTTAAATGACAATTGCGCGGTCATGCAACACTGTACCCAAATGAAATCTTTATGTTTTTTTCCCCCCTACAAATAGAGCTTTCTTTTGTTGGCATTTGATCACCTCTGTGGTTTTAATTTTTGCGCTATAAACAAAAGAAGAGGGACAATTTTGAAAAAAAATAAAAAATTGTACTTTTTGATATAATAAATATCCCAATTTTTTTTATTTTATATATATATATATATATATATATATATATATTTTCCTCAGTTTAGACCGATATATTCTTCTACATATTTTTGTAAAAAAAACGCAAAAGGCGTTTATTGATTGGTTTGCGCAAATGTTATAGCATCTACAAAATAGGCTTATAGATTTATGACATTTTTTTTTTTTTTACTAGTAATGGTGGTGATCTGCGATTTTTATTGTGACCGTGACATTGCGACGGACATATCGGACACTTTTGGCACATTTTTGGGACCATTCACATTTATACAGCGATTAGTGCTATAAAACTGCACTGTTTGCTGTGTAAATGTGACTGGCAGGGAAGGGGTTGACACTAGGGGGCGAGCAAGTGGTTAAATATGTTCCCTGGGAGTGATTCTTGCTGTAGGGGGAGGGGACTCACAAGGGGAGAAGACTGATGTGTGTTTCTCTGTACTGGGAACACACATTGGTCTCCTCTCCTCTGACAGGACATGGATCTGTGTGTTTACACACACAGATCCATGGTTCTGCCATGATTGTGAGCAATCGTGGGTGCCCAGCGGACATCGGGGCCACCGGGCACATGCACCGGGTCCAGGGCGATGCGGTCCGAAAAGCTCAGGACGTCGTATGACGTCCACCCGGAGGTTTCCTGCCGACGTCATATTACTATGACTCGGTAAGTACTGTAAGTGGTTAAGTATCTCTTTCTGGAATCAATAAAATTCCAAAATTGTATTGATTCCATGGTATGTCTGCCAGTTTAAGAGCTCTAGGGGGCACGTGCCCGCGGTGCGGCACCGCAGCCTCCCATGTTTGCTCCTGACAGAGACAGAACGGAGATCTGTCAATGTAAACAGAAAGATCTCCGTTCTGTCAGGGGAGGAGAGATAGATCTACTGCTCCTAAAGATTAGGAACAGTGATCGGTCTCCTCCTCCAGGCAGTCCCATCTCCCCACAGTTAGTACATACATTAAGGGAACACATTAAAAGTGGAGGTTCACCCGAAAAGTTAATTTTTAACCTTAGATTGATGCTCATTTTGTCAAGGGGAATCGGTTAGTTTTTTTAAAATCTAAGCCGTACTTACCGTTTTAGAGATGCATCTTCTCCGCCGCTTCCGGGTATGGGCTGCGGGACTGGGCATTCCTACTTGATTGACAGGCTTCCGACAGGCTTCCGACGGTCGCATCTATCGCGTCGCGATTTTTCAAAAGTAGCCGAACGTCGGTGCGCAGGCGCCGTATAGAGCCGCACCGACGTTCGGCTTCTTTCGGCTACTTGTGACGCGATGTATGCGACCGTCGGAAGCCTGTCGGAAGCCTGTCAATCAAATAGGAACGCCCAGTCCCGAAGACCATACCCGGAAGCAGCGGAGAAGATTGCTCTCTAAAACGGTAAGTACGGCTTCGATTTTATAAAAACTACCCGATTCCCCTTGACAAAATGAGCATCAATCTAAGGTTTAAAAAAAAAAATTCGGGTGAACTCCCGCTTTAATCCCTTAATCGCCCCCTAGTATTATCCCCTTCCCTGCCAGTGACATTTATACAGTAATCAATGGCTATTTTTTAGCTCTGATCGCTGTATAAATATCAATGGTCCCAAAAAAGGGGTCAAAGGTGTCTGCTCTGTCTGCTGCAATGTCGAAGTCCCGCAAAAAAATGCTGATCGCCGCCATTACTAGAAAAAAAATTATAATAAAAATGCCATAAATCTATCTCCTATTTTGTAGACGTATTAACCTTTGCACACACCAACCAATTTTTACCAAAAATATGTAGAAGAATACATATTGGTCGAAACTGATGAAGACTTTTTTTTTGTATATTTATTATAGCAAAAAGTAAAAAATATTGTATTTTTTTTTCAAAATGGTCGCTCTTTTTTTGTTTATACCACGCTTCTCCCCATAGCAAGCGTCTGGCTGTGGCGGACGTAAGAAGAAGAGGAGGAGCAAAGATCGCCACCGGGGAACCCAAAAGAGGAGGATCAGGGACCATTCTATGCAATATCATTGCACAGAGCAGGTAGGTATAACATGTTTGTTATTTTAATAACAGAAAAATTAAAATAAATACTTTAGTAACACATTAAACTGTCAGTGCCAGACCAAATTAGTCCATGCGCTGAGGCTTAGTAAATTTGGAACTATTGTGCAGAGTATTGAAATTATGCGCCCAGCATCCCCAGCACAAATAGCAGGCATCCAAGCACTGAAAAGAGAACTCTGCAACTCAGTGAGTACAGTGAGTACTGTATACAAGCTGCTGAAAGATAGCAGGTGGTTCAGATGTGAAGTTTGCAATCGCAATGCTGAACAATGCCAATTACCAGCTGTGAAAGTTTAAACTAGAAATGATTCTAAGCAAGGATGACTTGTGGCAAGTGCTGAATACAGACAGACCCACAAATGAAGAGATGGAGGACTGGGACAAAAAAAATAGGCAGGCTTGTTAGTGGAAGATGACCAGCTTATCCACATAAGAACAGAGAAAATGGGCAAATGCATGTGGACTTCATTACAAAAACTGCATGAGCATTCAAGTCTAAACAGCAAGTTATTTCTGCTAAGAAAGTTGTATAAGATGAGACTAGAAGAAGGTCAGCAAATGTGTGATCATGTGAATGAGCCATTGGAGAGGACATCAAAAGGTAACCATATTGTTGCCCTGCTCCTCTGCAGCCTTCCAGAGACATACTGCTCTTATTAACACTTTAGAAATTAGACTCGATCAGGAGCTAATGCTAGGATTTATCAAAGGCAAATTAATTGATGAATATGACAGAAGGAAAGAAAACACGCAACATGATGACCAAAGTTCTTAAGATGTACAAAGGCACAAAGCACAAAATAGAAAAGAGAGCCTGTTTTTGCTGTAAAAAAACGGTCAGTTAAAAAAGGACTGTTCTATCTAAAAAGCAGAGGAGCGAGAGCTAGAGCTATCAAAAAAGAGAGTCAAAGCAGCCACAAAGGAAACTGCCGACACATCATGAAGTTGCACCCTTAAAGTAACAAAGAGCCACAAGCCATGCGGCTGGTTCAAAGACTCAGGAGCGACAAGCCACAAGACTAGCAATGAGACCTTCTTGACAAATATTGATTACAGTGCAAAAGACAAAGTTTTCCTAGCAAACAGGAAAACCATTACTGCCAAAGGTAAAGGCTACGGCTTCCTGAACTGCATTACACCACAAGGCAAGCAGAGTATCCTTGTAAATAAAGTGCTGTATGTTCCAGAATTAGAAGGCAGCCTTCTGTCAGTGAAAAGTCTTGCAAACAATGGTCTCACAATTATGTTCCAGGTGATGAATGCACAATTTCAAATAATAAGCGTTTCCTCGCAAAGGGAAAACTGGATGATCACCTATTCAGGATCATCACCACAGACCAGTAAGCCAACATATTTTCTAATGACCTACACGGCAGATGTATTCACTTATGGCACAGGCAGCTGGGGCACAGAAGTCCAGAAGCTATACAGGACATCATAAAGAGAGGCTTATGAGAAGACTTGACAATAGCGCCTTGACAAAGTGCTCATGAAATGCAAAAGCTGTATTGAAGCAAAAGCCACACATGTTCCCCTTTCACAGGCATCTCAAAGAAAAACCACCCACCCTCTGCAGCTCATACACAGTGATGTATGCAGTCCAATGAAAACCCCCACGTCAGGCGGGAACAGAGATCTATTGACGTTCATTGATGACTATTCCAGGTAGACAACTACTCATCTGCTGAAACACAGGCATGAAACAGAGAAACTTCAAGAGTTCATTGCCATCTATAGCAACAACAGGAACAAGAACATCAACTACCCTTAAATAATTTCAACCTTCATCTACAAGTGACTGGCTCATACACTACACTATGAATGCACTATTGTGAATATGTGGCCTTCTGTTCTCTGCACCCTGTCCCCTGGCACTGATATTGTTAATCGTCTGTTTGAGAAAATATTTGTGCTTGTTGATTTTGCCATTCCGTTTTGCTGACAATGATAAAGTGCATTGTTTTACACCAGTGAAAGCCCCATATGCTGCACAGCGCACCCACAATCCCTCAGGCTATTTGTGTTTTATTCAAGCTGTTGTCTTGTAATGAAAACAGCAGTGGGAATCTACAGGAGGTGGGTTATCCTTGTGGTATTGCTGTAAGGTCAGGAATATGTATGACTGGAAGTTCTTCAATTAGTACAACAGTACAGAAAAGTCACTGGAGAAAGAATGTGAAGCTTTATGGCATCAGCTGGTGTAGGGATGAGAAACTGATTTAGTTAAATTCTTGATTTAGTCTTCATTGCAATTTTGAAGACATGGGAACTAAATTTCACTCATTAGGATACTTAGTAGAAGTTTATCTGTTTACCATACTGGGTGGTAGATTTTAGGGTAGTTTTTTTCAAAATTTCCAGGATGGTTGAAAGGCGATTCCATACACCATAGGAAGGGGTCAAAGCCCAAAAGCTTGTATTTTGATAACCTATTTACAGTGATTCATTGCAATAGTATGTTGTACAATACTTGTAGGGGAGTCTACAGTAGGTCCCTTTAATTTGGGTTTCTGCCTATATGGTTTTTGAGCAGTGTCCCTTGTCAATTTATCTGGTTTTGTCCAAGGTATTTCAAGTCTGATGGGAGGAGGGTGGTTCTGTTGGTTGGCTTTGCAAAGAAAGGAAGTTTAGGAGGAACACCACTCATTTCGCAAACTGAAGTGATTTTTACTGGATTGTGTACTCCCCTTTGGGAAAACTTTGGGACTGCTTCCTGGTGGAGATGAAACATAAGGAGAGCATTGCCCCTGTTTTGGAAAAAGACTGCTGGGATTTGCTTTGTGGAACCGTGTGAGGATTCAGTCACTGTTTTGAGTTGCCTTTGCAGAGTATATACAAAGTGCTATCTGTAAAGAAATAACATCATTAGACCATTGAAGGAACCTTGTACTTTGAATACTTTGATTAGAAACAAAGTAGTGTGTAGACACTGTGAGGTCCTGGGGTGGAAGAACCCCACTGACCTTTGGGGATGGGAGAGTTTAGTGTTCAGGCTTAATGAAGAGCGAATGGGGTTGGGACTTTATAGGAGGCACAGGGTAATATAGACCAAATGCCTCCATCCCTAATTACTAAATAAAATAGGGAAAGGAATTAGGACTTTGTGTGAAGCATGCAACCAGGGAGTTAACATGAAAATAATGTGTCTGGCAGGTACATTACACATAAGAACAATATACAGTGCATAGTAATATAATGTATGAAAGAAAAATATGGTAGATAAAATTGATATGATGTGTCTCCACAGTATAAAAATATAACCATTATTTGTTGGTATACTCCAGTAAGGCATAATCGATAACATGTTGGTAATAGTCTTGGGATATAGGAAGGGGGAATCTAATAGCTCAATATGTTTTGTGGCTGCTGCCACTCATCAGGAGCAGATGTAAGGTAGTCATCTAAAATATTATAAAAAATGCTAGAAGTAAAAATTGTTGACTGGGTCTATCTATAGGAAGGGGAGGAAAAAAAAGCAAAAATAAATAAATAATTTTACCGAATACTATTTACAGATGCACTTGTGAATCTGGGCACAAGTGTGGAGAGCTTGAAGCTAGCTGCAAATGTCATCAGCCCTGGGAGCTGAGGCAGTACACCCATGACAAAACGACAGAAGACACAGTGAGGAGTGAGTCACCGTTTGAAGTTGCCTTTGTAGAGTAAAGGAATAACTTAATTTGACTGTTGAAGGAACCTTGTACTTTGAATACTTTGACTAGAAATCAAGAGTAGTGTGTAGCCACTGTGAGGTCCTAGGATGAAATAATAAACATTTCAAAAACAGAATCACTAAGTTGGAAAAATCCACACTTAAAAATTACTTGTAAACTCAATCAGGTGTAAATAATCACCTTCTCAAGGGCACACACAGCCATTTGACTTTCAACAGTGGTCATTTTAATTAACTCAGAATGAAAAGAGCTTTCCTGGAGCATTTCAGTCTCTGATAGAGTGACTATAGCAAACAATCAACTATGGGTGGCAATGTACTGTCAAAAGATCTCTGGGATAAATTTGTGGACAGGCACAAGTCAGGAGATAGATAAAAAACAAATACAAAGGCTTTTGATATGACACAGACCCTCCCTGGATCAGGACGTTGCTCCAAACTGAATGAAAGACCCAGGAGAAACTGGTAAAAGAGGCTACCAAGAGGCCTACAGCAACTCTGAAGCAGTTGCATGAATTTATGACAAAGATTGGTCATTGTGTGCATGTGACAAGAGTATTAAAAACTGTCTACAAATGTGGCTTGAAGGGGGGGTTGCAGGAAAAAAGCCACTCCTCAAGAAATGCCACATACAGTCATGACTGAGCTTAGCCAAAATGCACCTTGAAGATTCTGAGGCCACGTGGAAAAAGGTGTTATGGTCAAATGAGACTAAAAGTGAATTGTTTGGTCTCAACCCCAAACAATATGTCTGGTGGAAATCCAGTACAGCACACCATCCAAATAGCACCATACCTTTGATCTGTGCATGTAGCTTTAATGTGACACTGGTGGTAATTGCAGGTTAAAAAGTATTTGTAAATTCATATACTTTCACCAAACATGCCCTAAACAGTGCCTTAAAAAAGTATTCATACCCCTTTACATTTTCAAAATTTTGTCATGTTACAACCAAAAACGTAAATGTATTTTATTGGGATTTTATGTGATAGACCAACACAAAATGGCACATCATTGTGAAGTGAAAGGAAAATTATAAATAGTCTTCAAATAAATATGTGAAAAGTGTGGCATGAATTTGCATTCAGCCCCCCTGAATCAATACTTTGTAGAATCACCTTTCACTGCAATTACAGCTGCCAGTCTTTTTGGAGATGTCTCTACCAGCTTTGCACATCTAGAGAGTGACATTGTTGTCCATTCTTCTTTGCAAAATAGCTCAAGCTCTGTCAGATTGAACGGACAGCATATGTGAACAGCAACTTTCAGGTATTTCCACAGATTTTCAATTGTATTTAGGTCTGGAATTTGACTGGGCCATTCTAACACATGAATATGCTTTGATCTAAACCATTCTATCGTAGCTCTAGCTGTACGTTTAGGGCCATTGTCATGCTTGAAGGTGAACCTCCACCCCAGTCTCAAATCTTTTGCAGACTCTTAAAAAATTTTCTTCTAATTGCTCTGTATTTGGCTCCATCCATCTTCCCGTCAACTTTGACCAGTTTCCCTGTCCATGCTGAAGAAAAGTATCCCCACAACATGATGCTGCCACCGCTATGTTTCACGGTGGGGATGGTGTGTTCAGGTGATGTGCAGTGTTAGTTTTCTGCTACATATCGCGTTTTGCTTTTAGGCCAAAAAGTTCAATTTTAGTCTCATCTGACCAGAGCACCTTCTTCCACATGTTTGCTGTGTCCCCCACATGGCTTCTCACAAACTGCAAACAGGACTTCTTATGGCTTTCTTTCAACAATGGCTTTCTTCTTGCCACTCTTCCATTAAGGCCAGATTTGTGGAGAGAACGACTAATAGTAGTTCTGTGGACAGATTCTCCCACCTGAGCTGTGGATCTTTGCAGCTCCTCCAAAGTTACCATGGACCTCTTGGCTGCTTCTATGGTTAATGCTCACCTTGCCGGACCTTTGAGTTTAGGTGGACGGCCATGTCTTGGTAGGTTTTCAGTTGTGCCATACTCTTTCAATTTTCGGGTTGATGGATTGAACAGTGCTCCATGTGACGTTCAAAGCCTGGGATATTTTTTTAAAACCTAACCCTGCTTTAAACTTCTTCACAGCTTTATCCCTGACCTTGCTGCTGTTTTCCTTGGCCTTTGTGGTGCTGTTTGTTCACTAAGGTTCTCTAACAAACTTCTTAGGGCTTCACAGAACAACTGTATTTATTTTGAGATTAAATTACACACAGATGGACTCTATTTTACCAAATAGGTAACTTCTGAAGGCAATTGGTTCCACTAGATTTTAGTTAGGGGTATCAGAGTAAAGGGGGCTGAAAACAAATGCACACCACACTTTTCAGATATTTATTTGTAAAACCATTTATTATTTTCCTTCCACTTCACAATTATGAGTCACTTTATGTTGCTCTATCACATAAAATCCCAATAAAATACATTTTGGTTGTAATGTGGCAAAATGTGGACAATTTCAAGGGGTATGAATACTTTTTCAAGGCATTGTAGTATAAATCATAAAACACTATTTTAGGTATCTGGTCTTGTGTTAGCTTGCTTCTCTTTTTTCCTATTGAATGGAATAGGGAGTGATTAAAACCCTGTCATTTTTCTCATCCAAGACTTCACCTTTTTTTCCGTGATTGAATGGGAAATCCAGAACGTTCACCATACAAATCCTACATCTTACACCTCCCTATTAAAAAATACATAAACCCATAACATTTAATATTCCTGCTATGTGCCTCCTGTGCCATGAACTTGTATGAAAAAGTATCATGTTCTCTTTGTAAAGAAAGAGGAGATGTGGTCCATGGTACCATATGCGATGAGTCCATCCCAAAATAATTGGTCAAGGGTACTTTAGATGAGGCTAGTAAATGTATTACACAATGACAAGTAAAAAACAACAATTTTACAGACATGTTTCCATCAGCTGTCGGGTGCTGCAGCCACCATTGCGGGTAAGGGAACCCAGCAGTGTAGCCTTTTCGACTTCATGCCGGGAACCCTACTGCGCATGCGTGAGGCCCCCACTCCTCTCTCCTATTAGCCCGGCAGCCAAGGGAGGAGGAGGGAGCCCCGCGGTGACGTCAATGCCGCGTCACGGCCGCTGCTATACTCCCAGAAGTGGGAAAGGATACCTGTCAAAGACAGGTATCCTGTCCCCTCTCTGCCCCGAAAGGGGCCAATTGTGGCACCGGAGGGGGGAGGAATCCAATAAGCGGACGTTCCACTTTAGGGTGGAGCTCCGCTTTAAGCTGAACCATGTTAGATAATCATTGTGGTAACATGGAATTATGTAAGTATTCATATAATATCGATAACATTTACATGATAAAACCAAACAATGAGGAATGCATAATAACAAATGACATAGTGATCCAAAAAATTCTGGGCATTCTATAACTCCAATCGTTTCGTAAATTGCTTTCCACTTCCTCAGGAGAGGATGCTGAAAAAAGAGTGTAAAAGGTGATATATAAAAAGACCAAAGTAAAATCGTGTATGTAATATTCCAAGAGGGAGGCATTATAGGGGTGAAGCCCTAATACTTACATGTCAGCTCAATGGGAGGAGGAAAGGAAACTCAAGCAGCCCTGTGTGTAGGGGCATCTGGGAACGTCTACCCCAGGGGCTGAGGCAGCGGAACCCTGGTAAACCTCACAAAGAGGGGGGGGCAGGCATCTGTGTCCAAGTGAATCCACAGATGATGTGCATAAATAATGGCATATTGGCCCGTAATCATCTGTGAAAGAGTAATTAAATAACTGTGTTATCGGTTAAACAATCCCTATAGAGTGACATGGTGAATGGGAGAAACAAAGTGAAACCAAAACTAAGGCAAAGATTCCACAAACTGATAAATAAAATATCAAGAGCAAAAAAAGTAACATCAGAGAAGTGGCAGTGGGAACTGACCAAAATGGTCAAAGAAAAAAGTGTATACAAAACAAAAAATGGTGAGAGAGTAATCCCACAGAATCTTACATGTCAAGATCCTTGTTAGGAATATAAGTTTGCCGCGTCCACTGGTGAAAGAGACAAAGAAGCATCGGATGTTCTGTTTGTATTGCTTGCTTTGTGTGAAATACCTGCAGTTCCTGTCAGTCTCTCTGGTTTTCTGTTGAAAACCGACCAAATTAGGCATAAGAGCACAGCATGGTCAGTTTTCTGGCTGTGCTGGAAACTCAGTCCGCTCTCCATTGATCAGACATGTCCTGACACATCCACCTGCACAGCCATATGCTGGGAAGATCAGTTGGCTGCTGTTTCTCTTGCTCCAGCTCTTATGCATTACTGGATCACTTATAAAAAAAAAAGGTGGGAAAAGGTAAATATAATGTGGTTTTATATATCTATACACAAATGTTTTGCCTTTCATTTATATTTTAAACTGAATGGGTTATTTTACAAGGGTTTACATATACTTTATTGGTATGTAATAAGAGAAATTTTAGTAGCTGTAGGGGCTGGACATAAAGTGGTTGTAAACCTTTGTGTTTTTTCACCTTAACTTACCTCGGTTTCTGTGGGAGCGATCCCACCTTGCTTTCCCCAGGTCTTGTCGGCTCTTCATTGGATAGATTGATAGCAGCACAGCCATTGGCTCCCGCTGCTGTCAATCAAATACAATGACACGGCTGCTGGGGGGTGGGGCAGAGTCATACAATCGGCGGCTATGGACACCAATTGTACGGCATCGGAACACACCCGCAAGCTAACCCCCTCGGGAGAGAGCGTCACAGAGGGGGTTAGCTCTTGCGGGGTGGAGCAGTGAGAGCCACCGTGGGACCCCAGAAGAGGATGATTGGGACCACTCAGTGCAAAACGAACTGCACAGTGGAGGTAAGTACGATATGTTTGTTATTTAAAATAAAAAAATTAAAGCTTTAATACCAATTTAAAGCAGTCAGGGTCAAAAAGATTGTGGGACTGACACAAATCCACACTTTAGAAACTCTTCAGAAAAAGGATTTGGTCCTTGTGAAACTCAAAACTTCATGAGATGACAAATTCCTTTGTTAGACTAAAAACACATCAAACTAAAACCTGTAGATATCTCTTTTAATATGGAAACAAGCGGTAAGCAGTGATTAGCCTAATCTACCCAGCAACTTGGTCACATATACTATACCAAAAGCTTGCTCTGGTAGGGTGCGGTACAGGTCCAAGGGAGAGGACCCTATATACAAAAGGGACCCAGTTCTTGAAGGTTCATCATGACATAGCTCGCCGTGATGAGTGAAGATCGGACACTTGTTATGTACAGAGTTTTGTGGCGGAAATGGTAAGTCTGCATTTGTTTGCAGTTTGTCTTTTAAAAAAGAGAGAGAAAGAAATCTGACTGTGTGTTCTCCCAGTGGCCACTGGGAGCATTGTGCTGTTCAATCATGCTATGTGCTTCTTACTGATGCGGGCTGCTGTTTTCTCCCCCAACTGCTAGAGCGCACACTCAAGGCTAGCCTAGTTTTATATAGGCAGGAAGTGGAAGGGTGGCCATGCCATGTGGTAATAGGTTCAGATACAATCAAGGGTCAGATTTCGTCCTTGCCAGTGTTTTTTTCAAAGGCCGCGTGCTTCACATTCTTTGGCCCGGGCCTTTATACAAGGGGTAACACAGATGGCTCCGCCGGTTATGACACCCTTGGGCCCATGGGATTTTGTATCTGGTTCTGTCAGTTTTACAACGACAGCCTTTTGAGCCGATGCACAATATTTCCTTGCATCTTTTGACAAGAAAAGTGTTAGTGTTCTTAGGTGCGTTAACTTCTGCAAGAAGGGTATCAGCATTGGCAGCTTTTTTCTTGTAAAGAGCCATACTTAGTTGTTCATAAGGATAAGGTCCTCACCCAACCTTTCTGCTTAACCTCCCTGGTGGTATGATTCTTTCTGGTTTTAGGTGCTGAAAGCGGTACCATTATTTTGCAAGGAAATTTGGCGTTTTACATTGTAGGCCTGTAATTCTTAGGAATAACTCACATATGTCCGAACAAGAGTCTAGTAGACATCTCGGGTATGAAAAAGTTTGAAAAACAAAATCATAAATTATAATATAATAAATAACTATAAATAATTAAAAAAATAATAATATAATTATAATAAAAATTATTCAATAATGTAATCAAATCAAAAACACTGAAATTTGCTCAGTTGCAGAATTGTCGCTGTCATTACTTTTTTTTTTTTTATGATGAATTTCCCCACAAATTGCTATCGCTCAAATCTGCAAGTGATTATAATTTATTATCGCTGTTTTCTAGCTGCTCTAAAACATAAACAGACACTTTTAGGTTGCTATGGACAATCTACAGTTTCCAGGCAGAAATAACAATTTTTATTATACAAAAGTACATGTAGGGCACTGGGCAGACCACTAGGGACAAAGGGGGTGTGTTTTTTTACATACAGTACTGTAATCTATAAGATTACAGTATACTGTATGTAATGTGTTTATTTACTTTTTTGAATTTGGCGCCGTTCTCCGTCCCTGTGCGTCGTAACGTCGCAGGGAACGGAGATCGGCGGCACACAGGGACACTGTGTGAATCGAGCAAGAACGCCGCTCACTCACACAGCGCAGTGGCATCGCAGGATCCAGGGACAAGGTAAGTAACTTTGCCTGTGGCTGCTGCGAGGCGATCCCGAGTCTGGCTCGGGGTACCGCTTTTGGTAATGAAATCTTACCCCGAGCCAGACTCGGGAATACCGCCAGGGGTGTTAAGGTAGTGTCAGGTTTTCATCTGAATCAAGATGTTGCCCTGCCTTCCTTTTTTTTCCAGCAACTCATTCTGCGGAAAGAGAATTGTTACACTATCTCTGGAGTTTAGGCAGAGTTGCTCCTCACAAATTTACTTGCCAGGACAAATTTTCCTGGTTGATTGTTAGAGATCCATTGATTTTTCCCTAAGTTTGGCTGGGTTGCACTTTTCTCTATTACCACTTTGTGGCCGGGTACTTGGTAGTACTAGATATAAGAAGGGCAACCCAAGGTCAGGTTAAAGTGGTTGTAAAGATTAGTTTTTTTTTTTAAATAACAAACATGTCATACTAACCTCCATTGTGCAGTTTGTATTGCACAGAGTCGCCTCGATCCTCCGGTTCTGGGGTCCCACAGTGGCTGTCTTGACTCCTCCTGGCAATAGCTAACCCCCTCTGACAAGCTCTCTACCGAGGGGGTTACCTTGTGGGTGCGCTCCCGTGTTATACACTCGGCGTACATAGCCGCCAAGTGTATGACTCGCTCTCAGCAACCGTGTGATTGGATTTGATTGACTGCAGCGCGAGCCAATGGCTGAGCTGCTATCAATATATCCAATGAAGAACTGAGAAGCCCAGGCAAAGATCGAGTGCATTAGCGACGCGGGACTTTCCAGGGCTCAGGTAAGTAAAACGGGGGGGCCAATAAATGTCAGATGTTTTTTAACCTGAATGCATAGGATACATTAAGGTGAAAAAAGATGAACCTTTACAACCCCTTTAAGGGTATATGGGGTATCTCAGCTAATGGGCAGGGGTTCTCTTAAATCCCTTGGCCTGCTAGGAGAGCCTATATATTTGGGTGAGGTCAGGTAATCTATGTTCTGTGCCACCTGAACGGCTGTCTGGGTGGGCGTGTGTCTTATTGCCCAGGCTACTAAGCCAGAGGTGGGGTCTATCCCAGATACATCTGGCTGCTAGACTGTCTGAGGGCCTATCCAGAAGCAAGAGAGCAATCCAACCAGAAATGACTGTTCTGTCTCCAGTAAGGGACTATCCGTCTTTTTACAGGGGACCACAGTGAGTAACTGAAGCAAGTACCGGAGCAGTATTCTCACCAACTGAGGACGGTGAAGAATCTGGAAACTTCAGTGGGAATCAAGCCAGGGACCCAGCCAGCGGAAGTGACGTTTGCAGAGCAGCCTCGTGTGTCAAGCTAGAGACCAAGCAGGCCAATGTGGGTGAAGCTTGGGAGGTATCTACAGTAGGTGTTTGTGATATTGTGTTTTTAGCACGACAGCATCGCGCTGATTCTCGGCGACATGGTGCCGAGATCTCGCCGACATCGCACTCACTGGAATAGTGACAGCACATCCCAGCAAGCGCGTCATAGAAGCGACGGGAGATCCGACTTGGATTCCCGCCAATTCTACACGTGTGCGGCGTTTGTTATGAATCCTGAGGGGGAAGTCCCCGCCGGATTTTAAATAAAAATCCGGCATGGGTTCCCCCCTCAGGAGCATACCGGGCCCTTAGGTCTGTTATGGGTTGTAAGGAGAGCCCCCCCTACGCCGAAAAAAACGGCGTAGGGGGTCCCCCTACAATCCATACCAGACCTGTATCCAAAGCACGCTACCCGGCCAGCCAGGAAGGGAGTGGGGACGAGCGAGCGCCCCCCCCCCCCCTCCTGAGCCGTACCAGGCTGCATGCCCTCAACATGGGGGGGGTTGGGTGCTCTGGGGCAGGGGGGCGCACTGCGGCCCCCCCACCTCAGAGCACCCAACCCCCCCCATGTTGATGAGGACAGGGCCCCTTCCCGACAACCCTGGCCGTTGGTTGTCGGGGTATGCGGGCGGGAGGCTTATCGGAATCTGGGAGCCCCCTTTAATAAGGGGGCCCCCAGATACCGGCCCCCCACCCTAAGTGAATGAGTATGGGATACATCGTACCCCTACCCATTCACCTGCAAGAAAAGTGGTAAAAACACAAATAAACCACACAGGGTATTAAAATATTTTATTTTTCTGCTCCGGAGGCCTCCCCTGTCTTCTTTATTAGCTCTTTTACCAGGGGAAGCTTCTTCTTTGACGTCTTCGGGTGGGTGGGGGCCGCCGTCTGGTTCTCTTCCACCGCCGGGGGGGGTCGCTTTTAAAAAAGCCCCCACCCCCCGGCGGGTTTCCTCCGGCATCTTCGGCGGGGGGGCTTTTTCTTCCGCTATCCCGACGGGTCTTCTCCGCTATCCAGGGGGTCTTCTCAACTCTCCGGGGGTCTCCTTCTGTCTTCGCCGCTCTCCGCTGTTGACTCGGCGCACCCCGGTTCTTCGTCTCGCTGTCCGGTGTCTTCTTCCGTGCTGTACGTCTTCTCCTTCCGTGCTGTGATGAGTTCTTCTTCCGTGCTGTGACGTCATGTTCTTCACTTCTCTCCTTCTCCCGATGTTGACACGCCGGCTCTTCTCGCTGAAATGACTGATGCGCGCCTTGCATCGGACCTATATAGACCTCACAGTCCCATCATGCTCTGTACCTACCCATGTGATACCTACCACGTGGGTAGGTATCACATGGGTAGGTACAGAGCATGATGGGATTGTGAGGCCTATATAGGTCCGATGCACCCGCGCACCCGTCATTGCAGAGAGGAAAGGCGACGTGTCAACATCGGGAGAAGGAGAGAAGTGAAGAACATGACGTCACAGCACGGAAGAAGAACTCATCACAGCACGGAAGGAGAAGACGTACAGCACGGAAGAAGACACCGGACAGCGAGACGAAGAACCGGGGTGCGCCAAGTCAACAGCGGAGAGCGGCGAAGACAGAAGGAGACCCCCGGAGAGTTGAGAAGACCCCCCGGATAGCGGAGAAGACCCGTCGGGATAGCGGAAGAAGAAGCCCCCCCCGCCGAAGACGCCGGAGGAAACCCACCAGGGGGTGGGGGCTTTTTTAAAAGCGACCCCCCCCGGCGGTGGAAGAGAACCAGACGGCGGCCCTTACCCACCCGAAGACGTCAAAGAAGAAGCTTCCCCTGGTAAAAGAGCTAATAAAGAAGACAGGGGAGGCCTCCGGAGCAGAAAAATAAAATATTTTAATACCCTGTGTGGTTTATTTGTGTTTTTACCACTTTTCTTGCAGGTGAATGGGTAGGGGTACGATGTACCCCATACTCATTCACTTAGGGTGGGGGGCCGGTATCTGGGGGCCCCCTTATTAAAGGGGGCTCCCAGATTCCGATAAGCCTCCCGCCCGCATACCCCGACAACCAACGGCCAGGGTTGTCGGGAAGGGGCCCTGTCCTCATCAACATGGGGACAGGGTGCTCTGAGGTGGGGGGGGCCGCAGTGCGCCCCCCTGCCCCAGAGCACCCAACCCCCCCCATGTTGAGGGCATGCAGCCTGGTACGGCTCAGGAGGGGGGGGGCGCTCGCTCGTCCCCACTCCCTTCCTGGCTGGCCGGGTAGCGTGCTTTGGATACGGATCTGGTATGGATTGTAGGGGGACCCCCTACGCCGTTTTTTCGGCGTAGGGGGGGCTCTCCTTACAACCCATAACAGACCTAAGGGCCCGGTATGCTCCTGAGGGGGGAACCCATGCCGGATTTTTATTTAAAATCCGGCGGGGACTTCCCCCTCAGGATTCATAACAAACGCCGCACACGTGTAGAATTGGCGGGAATCCAAGTCGGATCTCCCGTCGCTTCTATGACGGCTCTGTCTCCATCGCGGCAAGCCAGCTCGGCGCTGGCTCCCGCAATGGGGCTCGTAGGTGCTCAATCTCGCCGAGAAAGAGAGCGAGATTGACACAAAATCGGGTTCACCTACTGTAGAGTGCCAAGCTAGAGACCCAGCAGCGAGGCGGAGGTGACACTTTAGGAAGGTACCACTGTGAAGATTTTATCCATTTATCCATCTTGAACCCACTATGCCTCACAACCCACCACATACAGAAGAAAGCCGGCTATCTCTAGCCCTGGAGGTTCTCATCACACTGGAGGAGGCCGGAGACCTTGCTACACAACTTTAACACCCTTGCAGCATTAGATGATTAATATTGGGAATCCTCTGATTGGTTTTACTAGTTGCCTAAAATTGCTCTTTTTTATCACTAAACGTATAAATTTTTTCTTTTCCAAAGCAATCAATCTCATTAAAATGCAAAGGAAACCAACTTTATAGAAAATGCAAGCTCTCTCTACCTTTTCCATATCAGGCACTAATCAGGAGCTGCAGCAGTACTGGTAGGATTGTGTGAAGCCGCCAACAAAGTCGATTAGTCCTAATGAACGTTATTATACCCTGCACCAGGTTTCGCGAATTTGCCGCATGTTTATATTTTCATTTGCATAGGACGGTAATATGGAACAAGTTCGACAATAACTTCTTTAATAGATTCGGCTGACCCAAGCGGCTTAAAATTATGCTTGGCGGTTTCCTATTTGTTCTGCATTAATGCTGATTAGTAAGATGTTACCACATACAGGATACCTACATGAAATGTTTGTGTTTTTGTTTTTTACAATTACGTTAGAATTTAAATGTTTCATGAGATTCATTACGCCCATAATCCCCCTCCGAGTTGCCGCAACTCATATCTTTGTTCCTGTACTTGTAAACATGTTTTGTATTGAAGAAGAGAACAGTTTGATTACATTCATAAATTAGTTCACACTGTCTAAGGACAAAGGGATAACGGAGACAGCAGGGCTCGATGTAGCTTCTAGACAGGGCTGCTGTAAACTTGGCGTTATGGTCTAAGAAATTTAAATTAAGTTTGCTTCTCATTCTTATTTTTTGTTTATTAAATGTAAGGCCACCACCGATGGACATCAAGATAACATGGACAAAAAAGCTATCATGGGTCATTTCTGGTACCATTGCTACCTGAGATACAACAGCAACTAGGAAATGTCCAATAATCACTAAGAACTCCCTTAAAATATTACTAAACCCAGGATCCTTCATTCACTATATCTGGTCTCCCATTGTACACAGAATATGGAAATGCAATTACTTTAGTAAATATAAACTGCTAAATAACTTCTCATCATCAGAAACAGTATAGCAGTCTTGTGGATTCTAACAGTGTCCGGCCAAGCACTAGTTAAAGCTTGTAGGAGGATTTTTCATTCTCCTCTGACAGTCCTATAAGGCTGCATGACCCCTGACCCTTTATTTGGACAGTGCCGATTGGTCCTCACATGCACCCTCCTGAAAAAAAAAAAAAGATCTAGCAATACACACCACACTGAGCATGTGCAGAGTGCCTCCAATGTTCTGTACTTTCAGGAGAGGGTTTGGGGACTGTGGAAGAAGGGGTGGATCAGAGAAGACATAATCAAACAGCCTTTTTACACAATGTGCAGGATTAACCCCTTAAGTTCCACAGTGAGTTTAACAAGCATGCTTTACTGCATATACACAGACTGATTTTACTGTTGAGGGTTTAGTAACACTGTATAGCTATTTTTGAGGTTTAGGATGGAGTAGATAACGTTTAGAACCCTTCTCATGTTTGAACGCTCTTTTAGGTGGATTCAGAGAGAGTTAGGCCGGCGTAGATACGCCGACCTAACTCAGAATCTGCACCATCCTAAGTTTAAGTGTATTCTCAAACTGAGATACACTTAAACCTAGCTAAGATATGTAAAAGATACGCCGCCTAAAGATAAAGATGCCCCCTAGGAGGCGTAGGCAATGTTAAGTATGGCCGTCATTCCCGCGTCAAAATTTGAAAATTTTACGTCGTTTGCGTAAGTCGTCCGTGAATAGGGCTGGATGTAATTTACGTCCACGTCGAAACCAATACGTCCTTGCGGCGTACTTTGTCGCAATGCACACTGGGATATGTACACGGACGGCGCATGCACCGTTCGTAAAAAACGTCAATCACATCGGGTCACAGTTAATATGCATAAAACACGCCCCCACATCCTCATTTGAATTAGGCACGCTTATGCCGGCCTATTCACGCTACGCCGCCGTAACTTAGGATGCAAGTACTTTGTGAATACAGTACTCGCCTCTCTGACTTACGGTGGCGTAGTGTAAATATGCTACGCTATGCCGCCGTAAAGATGTGCGCCCCTACCTGAATCCAGCTATTTGTGTCCCCGTTAGGCAGATCTGCCATCTTTATTAGTCCAGTTGACCATTTTAACTGAGCTAGACAAGGATGTGCAATCCAATATATTGTGTGCTTTAGGATGGAGTAGAGAAAGTCTAAAACCCTTCTCAGGTTTTATTGCTATTTGTGTCCTCATTAGGCAGATCTACCATCTTTATCTCTTTATCTGCCCTGTTGACTATTGTCACTGAGACATAAATTTTGCTAGAAAATTGCTTAAAACCCCAAACATTATATATTTTCTAAGCAGAGACCCTAGAAAATAAAATGGAGATCGCTGCAATACTTTATGTCACACTGTATTTGCGCAGCGTTCTTACAAATGCAATAATAAAAAAAAAAAACACTTTCTTGAATAAAAAAAAATAGCCCAATTTTGTGCATATTGTAAAAGATGATGTTACGCCAAGTAAACTGATACCCAGCATGTCACGCTTTACAATTGTGCATGCTCATGAGGGCTGTAGAGGGAGATGTGTGCAGAAGTAAAGGATGGGGAAGAGTGATGCAATGCTCAGAGTCCAGGAGGGATAGGAGTGTGATGTTGACAGCCTGTGAAAGAAAGCTGAACCCTGCACACTGAGCATAGCACACTCCCAAATCCAGCACTCTGTTTGTAGTGCTCTCTTCAACCCTGCACTCTGTACATTGCAGACCTCTGAAATCTGTAAGTAGCGCACCCCTGATCTCTGCACTCTGTGCATAACGCACTCCTAGTATTTATTGCCCCTTTAAGAGGCTCCCAATTTGGCCACATACACCATTCAATTTGGTTCGGCAGGAAACATGGTTGAGTTTCTGCCCCTTTTCTCAGAGAAAAAAACACTGGAAAATGTATCTAGCATTACAGATACAACCGGCCCTTTGAGGGCAACCATAAAGCTGTTACGGCCCATGTTGAAATTGAGTTTGATACCCCTGCTTTAAGTGATTACTTTATATCCTTATTATAATCATCAAATATTGTGGTAAAGGTATAGCTGTAGAGTATCCCCCCCTCCCCCCACTGATTGTCAGTGTTTCTCGGGCTTACCGTTTCCACCAGCTAACCCGGGAAATAATCCAGTACAGTCGGCTGGTCAAAGAGGCAATAAAAGACTAGGTCATCGTTGATCGCCTCTATGGCCTTGGAGGATGGGGACGACGACATGACATCACTTCTGGTCTAGGGTGGAAGTATTTTTTTTTTTAAAGCAAAAGATCAAAAAATTTTTTTTTCAAATCTTTTGTTTTTAAAGGTAAAGGAGAGATTTGAGGTCTTTTTGACCCCTGATCTCTCCACACAGAGGATCGGCCATCCTTTTTTATATTACACGGGATGCTTACATTCCTTGTATTAGGATTAAAAGTAATCATAAAAAATAAAAAAAAGAACAGTGTAAAAATAAATAATTAAAGCACCCCCATCCCTCCAGGCTAGCGCACAGAAGCTAACGCATATGTAAGTCACGTATGCACATGTAAATGGTGTTCTCACCACACATGTGAGGTATCACCACGATCGTTAGAGCTAGAGCATAATTCTTGTGCTAGACCTCCTCTGTAACTCTAAACAGTTAATCTGTAAAAAAAAAAAAAAAAAATCGCCACCTATGGAGATTTTTAAGTTCCGTAATTTGTCGCCATTCAACAAGCATGCCCAATTTTAAAGCATTCATGTTAGGTGTTCTCACCACACATGTGGGGTATCATCACGATCTTTAGAGCTACAGCATACTTCTGGTGCTAGACCTCCTCTGTAACTCTAAACAGGTAATCTGTAAAAGAAAATATTAAAGGAGATTTTTAGGTTTCCATAATTTGTCGCCATTCAACAAACATGCGCAATTTTAGAGCATGGCATGTTAGGTATCTATTTACTCGGCGTAGCACCATCTTTCATATTATTTGAAAAAATTGGGGTATATATTGTGTGTTTTTTTATTTTTATTTTTATTAAAGTGTATTTTTTCCCCAAAAATTGAGTTTAAAAAAAACCCTGCAAAAATCCTGTGTGACATAAAAAAATGGCAATATATATATATATATATATATATATATATATATATATATATATATATATATATATATTAGGGCTGTGGAAATTAACTATTAATTCATCGATTAACCTTTAATTTTTTTGATCGATCAAAATTATTTTGATTTGTACTCACCTCTCCGCCGGCTTCAGGGAGTTCCGTCGGAGATCCGGTGACGTCACTGCCACCGGCAGGGCTTCCTGTGTCCATCTGAAGGGCTCCTTTGCTGTGCCTTCATATCTGCATGTCGACAGGACCTTACTATCTGCCACACGCAAGGGTTGTTACACTTCCCTCTATCAACCTGGGATTCTACAACCATCCACTGGGAGTTGTGATAGTTCCCTTCACGGGACATCTACATGTTGACGGACTGATGTTAACTTCTCCTCATCTGGATTCAGCAGTGGTATCGTTGTACACATTTTTATACCAGTATCATACTTAGCTACATGTTTTTATGACTGCTTTTGTTACCGTTTGGTATTACTCGCACCATTTTTACAGTTTATGTAGCTACATCGATTTTGTCTCCAGTGCAATATTTATTTTGTTACCTATTCGAAAACTTTAAAAGTTTTAATGCTATTCCCATCAAGCGCTGCCTTTGTGTGTTTTTTGTATCCTGCTATTAATTTTTCCAGTGGTTGGTAGCTGCATTGGGAATCAGCCTGCAAGGAGGAGATAAGCTAAATGTAGTTGGATCTGTATGTGCGTTATAATTAATCGAAATTAGTCGATTAATCGATTAAAAAAAGATCGATTAATCGAACACAAAAATTTTGATCAGTAACAGCCCTAATATATATATATATATATATATATATATATATATATATATATATATATAATGTTTGGGGTTATAAGTAATTTTCTAGGAAAAAAATACTGATTTAGACGTGTAAACAAAAAGTGAAAGAATGGGCCTGGTCTTCAAGTGGTTAATATTGCAGAATGGCAAGTAAATTTCTAACTACTGAGAAAAGGATAAAATGGCAGGGGTTTTAGCCATTCCAAACTCTACCGAAACTAAAATGAAATAAATAGCTTTGCATACACTTTAGTAACAGTCCTTTTTACTGTTTGATGCTATTAGATCATATTTAGCCTCGGCATTGGGCAACCATTCTGGACCACAATGTTGGTTGGTTGGTGAGTGGAGGTGTGTATAGCAGAGACAGCTTTATTATTTCTTTTTTACATTTTTGTCAACGAATACATTTAAAAATCGTAGCCTGTAACATTGGTGCCTTGTAAAAGGAAAAAAAACCTCATGACTAATGCCGCGTACACACAATCGGAATTTCCGATGAAAAAAGTCAGATGGAATTTTTTCATCAGATATTTCAACTGTGTCCCATCAGAGTTTTTCCTTCGGAAATTCAGGCGGACTTAGAAAGAGAACATGTTCTCTTTTTTTCCGATGGAGATTTTCTTCATCGGAAATTCCATTCGTCTGTATGGAACTCTGACGGAGGAAAAAACATGCATGCTCAGAATCAAGTCGACGCATGCTCGGGAAGCATTGAACTTTTTCTCGCCTTGTCGTGGTGTTGTACGTCATCGCCTTCTTGGCGGTCGGAATTTGGTGTGACAGTGTGTATGCAAGACAGCTTGAGTGGAAATATATCGGAAAAATCTGTTGGAGTTCAATCCAGACGGAAATTCTGATCCTGTGTACAAGGCATGGAGTTAGTTCCCAAGAAACAGGAATTTTGGCTTTCTGCATCCAATACATGGCAGCTAGTGAATTGCTACAGTTTGTTATTCTGCACACATTCCTAATGCCTGTAGAGCGCACCCTAGAGGATGGAAGGAGTATAGAGCAATATGGCTCAATAGACTTGTGTGTTTAGCCAAGCATTTTTTCTCTGAATAAACTGCCATAAGCTGAACTCAATGCTGATGACAGTCTAGTGAGTACAATTTAAAGCGCAGGCTCTGGAGGCAATATGTGTCCAAGCCTTAAAGAAACTGTCAGCCAAACATCCCTTGAATCATTACAGGCTGGAACTAGGCCTAGAATTATTTTAAACCAGAGTCCAAAGATGCCAGAGTTTGTAATACTTGTAAACTGTTGTTGCAAATGGTTGTTTTATTTATAAAATACTACATGAGTGTAACCACAATGCCATCTTTTGTATTTTTTTATTTTAAAGCTGATCTCCAGAAATATAAAAAAGACACACAATTAATACAGCTTTTTAATCATTAATAAATCATTTAATGTAATTTTTTTAATACAAGAAATACCTGAATATGACTGATTATCAGCCTCTTGCATCACCCTCTACAGCAGTAATTAGACTAGAAGAGGGTGAAGCAGCACATGGAACCAATTACTTGCCTTCATTCTTCCTGGCATAGATTTAACAAGGTGTTGGAAACATTGCTCAGATATTTTGGTCCATAGTGACATGATAGCATTACGCAGTTGCTGCAGATTTGTCGGCTGCACATCCATGATGGTGAGTGAGTGAGAGACTTGTAAAGCGCAACACATGCGAACTGAATCGCCTCTGGGCGCTGTATCTATTTCATGGGTAAGGAACCCCTTGACCTCTGCAGGCCAAGTGGTCCCACCACATCCCAAAGGTCCTCTACTGGATGAGATCTGGTGACTGTTGAGGACATTGGAGTACAGTGACCTCATTGTCATGTTCAAGAAACCAGTGGTGAGATGACTTGAAAGATAATGTTACACTGAGTAAATTAATACCCAACATGTCAAGCTTCGAAATTGCCGCTCGTGGAATGGCGGCAAAATTTTATCCTTAAAAATCTCCATAGGCAACATTTAAAAAATTCTACAGGTAACATGTTTTGAGTTACAGAGGAGGTCTATGGCTAGAATTATTGCTCTCGCTTTTCCCATCGTGGCAATACCACATATGTGTGGTTTGAACAATGTTTTCACACAGGAAATCATTTTTGCCTGTGGTGATCAAGATATTTCTGTGAGGGTTTGAGGTAAAGATTTAACAGTGAAGGTGGGAGTAAAGCCAAGGGAAAGGAAAGACAGATTCTGGTGGTAGGGGACTAAATTTTCACTGGCTAAGATAGAACATAAGTACATAAAGAGTAAGAAAAGGAGGTCAGATCATATTGGTCCCATAAAGAATGATGAAGGGAATCTAGGGCCAGATTCACGTAGCCCAGGCGCAGCATAACGTAACCGATTTACGTTACACCGCCGCAAATTTTCTGTCTAAGTGCCCGATCCACAAAGCACTTACCTGGAAATTTGCGGCGGTGTATCGTAAATCCGTCTGGCGCAAGGCGGGCCAATTCAAATGGGGCGGGCACCATTTAAATTAGGCGCGCTCCCACGCCGGACGTACTGCGCATGCTCCCGACGCAAATTTCCCGACGTACTTTGCGCAAAATTACGACGCGCCGACGTTTTGTGAATCGCAACGTGAAAAAAAGACTTGCGCCGGGAAAAAGAAAATTTTTTAAAAAAATTCAAAAGCGACGCAGGAAAGACGGGTATACTTTTACATGGTGGAGTAATTTTCCACTTTGTAAAAGGTGCCCTATCTTTGCGACGGCAAACTAACACTTGCGGCGACGTAATGACGGGAAAACGTTTTGTGGATCGCCGTAACTCCTAATTAGCATACTCGACGCTGGTTTACGACGCAAACTCCCCCCAGCGGCGGCCGCGGTACTGCATCCTAAGATCCGACAGTGTAAAACTATTACACCTGTCGGATCTTAGGAATATCTATGCGTAACTGATTCTATGAATCAGTCGCATAGATAGAAACAGTGATACGACGGCTTATCAGCAGATACACCGCCGTATCCCTTTTGTGAATCTGGCCCCTAGTTACTAAGAATGGAGAGATGGCAAATGTTTTGAATGTATTTTTCTCTTCGGTATTCAAGAGGGAATCAGGGGGCTTCAGTAACCAAAACTACAATGTTTATCCTCAAGACATGTCACAGGAAGCCCCGTCATGGCTAACAGAGGACAGAATTAGAAATAGACTTGAAAAACTTAACATTATTAAGTCACCTGGACCAGACGGCTTTCACACAAGGGTCCTTAAGAAACTCAGTCAAGTAATTGCGAGACTATTGTTCCTAATTTTTACGAGCAGTCTACTGACTGTAATGGTACCATCCGACTGGAGAAAAGCCAACGTAGCACAAATATTTAAAAAAGGGCCAAATACATCCCTGGGAATTACAGACCAGTTAACCTAACATCTAGTATACAAGCTCTTGGAGGGGATGATAAGGGCCTATATACAAGTTTTAGTAATGACAACGGTATCATTAGCAGTAATCAGCATGGATTCATGAAGAATCGTTCTTGCCAAACCAATCCATTAACCTTCTATGAGGAGGTGAGCTGCCATCTAGATGAAGGAAGGCCCGTAGACGTGGTGTATCTGGATTTTGCAAAAGCATTTGATACATTTCCTCATAAACGTTTACTGTACAGGCCTGTTGGCATGGACCATAGGGTGAGCACAAGGATTGAAAACTGGCTATAGGGGCGAGTTCAGAGGGTAGTGATAAATGAGGAGTACTCTGTATGGTTCGAGGTGGAAATGGAGTGGGCAACTACATGGCAAATGAGGTTTAATGTAGAAAAATGTAAAATAATTGTGTTTGGGTGGCAAAAATATGAATGCAATCTACTCCCTATGGGGAGAACCTCTGGGGGAATCTAGGATGGAAAAGGACCTGGGGGTCCTAGTAGATGACAGGCTAAGCAATGGCATACAATGCCAAGCTGATGCAAGCAAAGCAAACAGAATATTGACATGCACTAAAAAGGGGATTAACTCTATAAATAAAACAATAATTCTCCCACTCTACAGGACTCTGGTTCAGCCACACCTGGAGTATGCTGTTCAGTTCTGGGCACTGGTCCTCAGTCCCTAGGAAGGATGTGCTGAAACTGGAGAGAGTCCACAGAAAGGCAAGAAAACTAATAGGGACTGGAGGACCTTAGTTATGAGGAAAGGTTGCGAGCACTGAACTTGTTCTCTCTGGAGAGGAGACGCTTGAGAGGGCATATGATTTCAATCTACAAATACCATACTGGTGAACCCACAATAGGGATAAAGCGGGCCAGATCCTCAAAAGAGATACGCAGACTTAACTGCTGTTCAGTCTGTGTCTAACTTTGGAAACGATCCTCAAAAGGCTTTTTCCAAAGTTAGGCAGAAGATCCGGCATGTGTAATTGAATTACACTGCAGAATCTTAGGATGCAGTACCGCATCCGCCGCTGGGGGCATTTCGAGTCGAAATGCCGTTTCTAGTATGTAAATTAGCACTTAAGGCGATCCACAAAGCTTTCCAGCTTCGTTTTTTCGCCGTAAGTTTTATTTTGCAAGTGTAAAACTAGGGCTGATGTTACAAAGTGTAAACTAGTCACACCATGTAAAAGCCCATTCCAGCGACGGCATTTGGTATGCATTCCCGAGGGAGAACTCCACGGCAATTTGTAAAAACAAAACCGGCATGGGTTCCCCCCCAGGAGCATACCAGGCCCTTAGGTCTGGTATGGGTTGTAAGGAGACCCCCCTACGCCAAAAAAATCGACGTAGGGGGTCCCCCTACAATCCATACCAGACCCGTATCCAAAGCACGCTAACCGGCCGGTCAGGAAAGGAGTGGGGACGAGCGAGCGTCCCCCCCTCCTGAGCCGTGCCAGGCCGCATGCCCTCAACATGGGGGGGTTGGGTGCTCTGGGGCAGGGGGGCGCACTGCGGGCCCCCCCACCCCAGAGCACCCTGTCCCCATGTTGATGAGGACAGGACCTCTTCCCGACAACCCTTGCCATTGGTTGTCGGGGTCTGCGGGCGGGGGCTTATCGGAATCTGGGAGTCCCCTCAAATAAGGGGGCCCCCAGATACCGGCCCCCCACCCTAAGTGAATGGATATGGGGTACATCGTACCCCTATCCATTCACCTGTAGGCAAAAAGTTAAAGTTAGTAAACACACAACACAAGGGTTTTTAAAATAATTTATTATTCTGCTCCGGATGCCCCCCCTGTCTTCTTTATTAGCTCTATTAGCAGGGGGGGCTTCTTCTTCCACTCTCCGGGGGTCTTCTTCCACTCTCCGGGGGGGGGTTTCTTCTTCCGCTCTCCGGGGGGGGGGTTTCTCCGCTCTCCGGGGGTCTTCATCTCTCTTCTCCCCTCTTCCGCTCTTGACTCGGCAAACCCCGGTTCTTCTGCAGATGTCCGGTGCCTTCTTCTTCAGCGCTGGCTGCCTGCTATCTTTGTGTGTTAGCTCAATTTCTAACAGGCAGCCGGCGCGGTCTTCTGTGACGTCAGGTTCTTCTTCTCCCCTCTTCCGATGTTGCCTCGTCGCCTGTTGTCGCTGTAATGATGGAAGCGCGCCTTGCATCCCATTTATATAGGCATCACCGTCCCATCATGCTCCGGCAGGTACCCACGTGGTGGGTGCCTACCCACGTGCACCCACCACGTGGGTACCTACCGGAGCATGATGGGACGGTGATGCCTATATAAATGGGATGCAAGGCGCGCTTCCATCATTACAGCGACAACAGGCGACGAGGCAACATCGGAAGAGGGGAGAAGAAGAACCTGACGTCACAGAAGACCGCGCCGGCTGCCTGTTAGAAATTGAGCTAACACACAAAGATAGCAGGCAGCCAGCGCTGAAGAAGAAGGCACCGGACAGCTGCAGAAGAACCGGGGTTCGCCGAGTCAAGAGCGTAAGAGGGGAGAAGATGGAAGAAGACCCCCGGAGAGCGGAGAAACCCCCCCCGGAGAGCGGAAGAAGAAACCCCCCCCGGAGAGTGGAAGAAGACCCCCGGAGAGTGGAAGAAGAAGCCCCCCCCTGCTAATAGAGCTAATAAAGAAGACAGGGGGGGCATCCGGAGCAGAATAATAAATTATTTTAAAAACCCTTGTGTTGTGTGTTTACTAACTTTAACTTTTTGCCTACAGGTGAATGGATAGGGGTACGATGTACCCCATATCCATTCACTTAGGGTGGGGGGCCGGTATCTGGGGGCCCCCTTATTTGAGGGGACTCCCAGATTCCGATAAGCCCCCGCCCGCAGACCCCGACAACCAATGGCAAGGGTTGTCGGGAAGAGGTCCTGTCCTCATCAACATGGGGACAGGGTGCTCTGGGGTGGGGGGGCCCGCAGTGCGCCCCCCTGCCCCAGAGCACCCAACCCCCCCATGTTGAGGGCATGCGGCCTGGCACGGCTCAGGAGGGGGGGGGGGGCGCTCGCTCGTCCCCCCTCCTTTCCTGACCGGCCGGGTAGTGTGCTTTGGATACGGGTCTGGTATGGATTGTAGGGGGACCCCCTACGTTGATTTTTCGGCGTGGGGGGGTCTCCTTACAACCCATACCAGACCTAAGGGCCTGGTATGCTCCTGGGGGGTGAACCCATGCCGGTTTTTTCTTTGAAAATTGGCATGGAGTTCTCCCTCAGGAATGCATGCCGAGCGACGCTGTAATTTTTTATTTTTTTTCCCGACGCAACTTTTTAAGCCGTCACGATCCTCAAAACTCGGCGTAACGTAACTTCGCGCATGCGCAGTACGGCCGGCGCGGGAGCGCGCCTCATTTAAATGGGACTCGCCCCATTTGAATAGGAACGCCTTGCGCCGGCGGAATTTTAGTTACACAGCCTGAAATTTCTAGATAAGTGCTTTGTGGATCGGGCACTTAGGTAGAAATTTTAAGGCAGTGTAACTTAAATGGGATTTTTTAAGTTACGCCAGGTTTTTGTGGATCTGGCCCAAAGCTTTTCCATGAAAGAGAATTTAATAAGACACGCGGCCATTAACTAAAATTAGAAGAAAAGCAGTTTAATGCGGTTGTAAAGGTTTGTTTTTTATTTTCTAAATAGGTTCCTTTAACCACTTCCCGCCCGGCCTATAGCCGATTTACGTCCGGGAAGTGGTTATGAAATCCTGACAGGACGTTCTAGAACGTCCTGCAGGATTTCATGCCGCGCGCGCCCGTGGGGGCGCGCATCGCGGCGATCGGTGATGCGGGGTGTCAGTCTGACACCCTGCATCTCCGATCTCGGTAAAGAGCCTCCGGCGGAGACTCTTTACCACGTGATCAGCCGTGTCCAACCACGGCTGATCACGATGTAAACAGGAAGAGCCGGCGATGGCTCTTCCTCACTCGCGTCTGACAGACGCGAGTAGAGGATAGCCGATCGGCGGCTCTCCTGACAGGGGGGGTTAGCGCTGATTGTTTATCAGCGCAGCCCCCCCTCGGATCGCCACACTGGACCACCAGGGATGCCCACCCTGGAGCACCAGGGTGGGCAAAAAAAAAAAAAATGACAGAAAAAAAAAAAGTCTAAAAAAAAAAAGCATAAAGAAAAAAAAAAAGATGCCAGTCAGTGCCCACAAATGGGCACTGACTGGCAACCTGGCAAAAATCAGTGCTGCCACCCCAGTGTCCATCAGCGCCACCCCAGTGTCCATCAGCGCCACCCCAGTGTCCATCAGTGCCACCCCAGTGTCCATCAGTGCCACCCCACAGTGCCCATCCATGCCCAGTGCCCACCTATCAGTGCCCATCTGTGCCACCCATAAGTATCCATCAGTGCCGCCCATGAGTGCCCATCTGTGCCGCCTATGAGTGCCCAGTGCCGCCCATGAGTGCCCATCAGTGCCGCCTATGTGTGCCCATCAGTGCCGCCTATGTGTGCCCATCAGTGCCGCCTATGTGTGCCCATCAGTGCCGCCTATGTGTGCCCATCAGTGCCGCCTATGTGTGCCCATCAGTGTCGCATACCAGCGCCGCCAATCAGTGCCACCTCATCTGTGCCCGTCAGTACTACCTCATCGATGTCCATCAGTGCCATCTCATCGGTGCCCATTAGTGCCACCATATCAGTGCCCGTAATTGAAAGAGAAAACTTATTTACAAAAAAATTAACAGAAAAAAATAAAAACGTAATTTTTTTTCCAAATTGTCAGCCTTTTTTTAGTTGTTGCGCAAAAAAAAAAAATCGCAGAGGTGATCGAATACCACCAAAAGAAAGCTCTATTTGTGGGGAAAAAAGGACGCCAATTTTGTTTAGGTACAGTGTAGCATGACCGCGCAATTGCCATTCAAAGTGCGACAGTGCTGAAAGCTGAAAATTGGCTTGGGCGGGAAGCTGCGTAAGTACCTGGTATGGAAGTGGTTAAGCTAGTGCATTGTTGGTTCACTTACCTTTTCCTTCAATTCCCCTTCTAAATGTTTTTTTTCTTTGTCTGAATTTCTCACTTCCTGTTCCTCCTCATTAATCTGTTCAGTAAGCTGTTCTGACTGACTTTCCACCGCTCGGATGATGATGTCAAGTTTACTGAGGAGAAACAGGAAGTGTGAAATTCAGACAAAGAAAAAAAACATTAATAAGGGAAATCAAAGGAAAAGATAAGCACACTAGCTTAAAGGGACCTATTTAGAAAATAAAACAAACAAACAATCCCTTTAAACTTAAACTGCGTAGAGGGTTCTTTACTGTAAGAGCGGTTAGGGTGTGGAATTCTCTTCCACAGGGAGTGATTTCAGCGGGGAGCATCGATAATTTAAAAAAACTATTAGATAGGCACCTGAACGACCACAACATACAGGGATATACAATGTAATA
The DNA here is from genome assembly GCF_905171775.1 of Rana temporaria. Classification (NCBI taxonomy): domain Eukaryota; kingdom Metazoa; phylum Chordata; class Amphibia; order Anura; family Ranidae; genus Rana; species Rana temporaria. The sequence goes on along the minus strand of NC_053496.1, from coordinate 43,726,382 downwards.
CTGACAATAAAATCACACACATAGGTTGAACTTGCTGAACGTGTGTCTTTTTTCAACCTTGCCTACTATGTAACTATGTAATTCTGGTTTATGATCAGGATTTGTGTTGTATTTATATATTACTGTATTGCGTTGGTTATTATTTGGGGGGTGTTAGAGAAAGTGGTGTATTATTTGTATTTGGTAGTTTGACTGTCTGTTATTTTAATCTGTGTTTTATTTGTAGTGTAGTTTTAACGGCTTGAGGATCGCCACACACAGATATACGTCTGCAGAATGGCACAGCTGGGCACAAGGGTGTACATGTATGTCCCCTTTAAGAGCCCAGCCGTGGGTCGCGCTGCGCCGGCAGCGGCATGCTCACGACCCGGTCCTAAGCTCCGTCACAGTCCCCGCGGCAACCGCGGCCCCGATCGCCGCCGGTGTCCCACGAACGGGTCACAGAGAGGAAGAACGGGGAGAGGTAAGTGTAAACAAACCTATCCCCGTGCTTCCTAGTGAGACTGACACTGATCGTCTGTTCCCTGTCATAGGGAACGACGATCAGTGATGTCACATGCTAAGCCACGCCCCCCCCATATCGCCATCTACAGGTTAACCCCTTCTCTGCCAGTGTCATTTTTACAGTAAACAGTGCATTTTTATAGCACTGTTTGCTGTAAAAATTACAATGGTCCCAAAATAGTGTCTATAGTGTCCGATGTGTCCGCTATAATGTCACAGTCATGATAAAAATCGCTGATCGCCGCCATTACTAGTAAAAAAAAATATTAATAAAAATGCAATAAAACTATCCCCTATTTGGTAGACGCTATAACTTTTGTGAAAACCAATCAATAAATGCTTATTGTGATTTTTTTTACCAAAAATATGTAGAAGAATACGTATCGGCCTAAACTGAGGAAAAAAAAATATATATTTTTGGGGGATTTTTATTATAGCAAAAAGTTAAAAATATTTCAAAATTTTCGCTCTATTTTTGTTTATAGCGCAAAAACTAAAAACCGCAAAGGTGATCAAATACCACCAAAATAAATCTCTATTTGTGGGAAAAAAAGGACGTCAATTTTGTTTGAGAGCCACATTGCACGACTGCGCAATTGTCAGTTAAAATGACGCAGTGTCGAATTGCAAAAAGTGGTCTGGTCTTTAAGCTGCATAATGGTCCTGGGCTTAAAGCGGAGGTTCACCCTAAAAACTTGTATTTAACATTCCATTCAGCATAATTCCAACATTTACACTATGCCGTTTTTTTTTGCTGTACATACCGTCTTATTGTTGTTTCCACCCGGCTTCCGGTTCTCACTCCCGCGGGAGTAGGCGTTCCCATTCAGAGGCTAGATGATTGACGCCTTGTGAAAAACTTCCCCCCGGCGCATAAGGCGCGTCACCAGTTTTCCGAAAGTAGCCAAACTGCTAGTCGGCTCTATACGGCGCAATACGGCGCCTGCCGTGTAGAGCTGACTGCGCAGGCGCCGTATAGAGCCGGCTACTTTTGGAAAACTGGTGACACGCCTTATGCGCCCGGGGGGAAGTTTATCACAAGGCGTCAATCATCTAGTCTCTGCATAGGAACGCCTACTCCCGCGGGAGTGAGAACCGGAAGCCGGGTGGAAAACAACAATAAGACGATATGTACAGCAAAAAAAAAAGGCGTAGTGTAAATGTTGGAATTATGCTGAATGGAATGTTAAATACATGTTTTTAGGGTGAACCTCCGCTTTAAGTGGTTAATTTAATTTTTTTGATGACAATGGTTGTTATTGCTAATTTTGTTGTGTTTTTGCATCTTGTTCAGTTTATTGTTATGATCTTGCGCTGTCTTTGTTAAGTGTGTCTGTGTCTTAACAATTTCCCAATTTACCTTTGGGATTAATAAAGTATTCTGTTAAAAACAGGTAAATATGATAAACTTTCCAATTTATTTACTAATGCTAGCAGGATGAGGATTAAAAATAATCAATGTTGATTGAGTGAGTAAAGTGGCACATTAAGTGTGACATGTTTTTCTTAACGAATGACAATATGACCTTTTTTTCCCACATATGCTCACTTTTATTGTAAACTAGTTGCTGCGTGCTCACTTCAAGTTGGAGAAAATTCAAAAAAATAAAAAAAGTGGTTTAATCATTAAGAAATGCAGCAATTACATGCAGCTGAATGTGTGCGCCATTTAAAGACTCTCTTTGGTTGACTTGCTCGGGGACAATAAAACAGCAGCTCATGTGTAAAACTAGACGTAGAGTTGTTTGTAACTCCCGACAGGCAGAATGCAGCTTCCAAACATGAATGCTTTATTATTTCTAGAAGATTTGTCTATTTTTACTCTACATCTTCACACTTCCAGGTGTTACTCTTCACAGCTGCTCATTACCAAGGAATGTCCTCGCTTTGTCACTGGCTGAAAAATAACTTGTAATTACAATAGCAAGTGCCAAGTTTATATTTAGAAAGTCATGTTTCTCTTTCAGAAAACAGAACTTAGATCAAGTCTACAATTGATAAAAGTGCACAAAAAGGAAAATATCACACAACATGTACCGTAGTTTCCGGCGTATAAGACGACTTTCTAATCCCTTAAAATCTTCTTAGAAGTCGGGGGGCGTCTTATACGCCGGTAACCTAACCTTACCTTATCCCAGAATCGCGGCCGTACGATTTTTCAAAAGCTGCGCCTCCGACGTCTTCTGTTCCGTGATAGGCGGAAACACTCAGCTTCCCAGGAGGCACTGTGTTCAGTGTCCGCCTATCACGGAGGCCCTCTCGTCCTGTGTTTAGTGTCGAACACTAAACACAGTGCCTCCTGGGAAGCTGAGTGTTTCCGCCTATCACGGAACAGAAGACGTAGAAGGCGCAGCTTTTGAAAAATCGTACGGCCGCGATTCTGTATGTCTTGGGATAAGGTAAGGGCACAGTCTGGCATGTAATGGGGCACAGTCTGGCATGTACTGGGGAACAGTCTGGCATGTACTGGGGCACAGTCTGGCATGTAATGGGGCACAGTCTGGCATGTAATGGGGCACAGTCTGGCATGTAGTGACACAGTCTGGCATGTAATGGTGGCACCGTGAGGCGAGGCATGACTAGTAGGAAGGGGGTAGTCTTATACGGCGAGTATATCCCAAAAGCAACATTTTGGCTGGAAAATTAGGGGGTCGTCTTATACGCCCAGTCGTCTTATACGCCGGAAAATATGGTAAGTTCATATATAACACCATTTCCTATCAGTGCCCATCAGTGCCACCTATGAGTGCTCATCAGTGCCACCTATCAATGCCGCTTATCAGTGCCCATCAGTGCCACCTATGAGTGCCCATCAGTGCCACCTATCAATGACCATCAGTGCTGTATATCAGTGCCATCTTTCAGTGCCCATCAGTGCTGCATATCAGTGCCACCTATCAGTGCTGCATATCAGTGCCACCTATAAGTGCCCATCAGTGCTGAATATCAGTGCCCATCAGAGCCACCTATGAGTTCCCATCAGTGCCACCTATCAATTCCCATCAGTGCTGCATATCAGTGCCACCTATTAGTGCCCCTCAGTGCCGCCTATCAGTGCCCAATGCCCATCAGTGTTGCATATTAGTGCCTCATCATCAGTGCCCATCAGTGGCACCTCATCAGTGCCACCTCATCACTGACCATCAGTGCCGCCTTATCAGTGCCTGTCAGCGCAGCCTCATCAGTGCCCATCAGTGAAGGAGAAAAATTTGTTATTTATAAAATTTTATAACAAAAACAAAGAACAAAATATTTTTTTCAAGATGTTCAGTCTTTTTTTATTTGTTTAGCAAAACCCAGTGGTGATTAAATACCACCAAATTAAAGCTCTATTTGTGGGAAGAAAATGATAAAATCTTTTGTTTGGGTACAACGCAACATGATCGCACAATTGTCATTCAAAGTGCGACATCGCTGAAAGCTGAAAATTGGTCTGGGCAGGAAGGGGGGAAATTGCCCGGTATTGAAGTGGTTAAAAAAGCAGGTCAAATACCACATTTTGAAGCAAGAGTAAATTAGCCCTTTTTCACACTGAGGGCGTATTGCAGGCGCTAAAACGTTAAAAATGGCGCTTGGGATCCGCCCTCTAAAAGCTGCTCCATTGTCTCCAGTGTGAAAGCTCCGAGGGCTAACAGGACCGTAAAAAAAAGTCCTGCTAGCCGCATCTTTGGAGCAGTGAAGGAGCGGTGTGTATACTGCTCCTACAACCCCTGCTGCCCATTGAAATCAATAGGACTGCGTGGCTATACCGCCCGCAATGCGCTGCTTCGGCAACACATTGCGGGCGGCTTTAACCCTTTCTCGGCCGATAGCGGGGGGTAAATGCTGATGATATGGGCGGCTCAGTGTGAAAGGGGTCTTACTGTAAGAATTCTAAACTTTTCCTCTATTGAATAAATTTATCTGCAACAAGCGATTTTGTAAAATATAACATTTCATCTACATATTTAAAAAAAAAAAAGGAAAATATGTAACATGTGCCTCAACATTTATATGATAAATTTTCTGCAAATTGATTGAATGTACATCTCACAAGAGTACCATAAAAATAACAAAGGTAGGCAAGTAGGTTGTGTGAATGCATTACTAAGGGAGCTTAGAGATTGTAATATATGTAGAGGTCATTATGGAAGCTAATCATTATCCGTGGGCCAGGAGAACATGAGGAATCTTTATTATTAGGTGTGAAGTATTTTTAAGCTACAAGATTGATGAGCCCTATACATGTACAGGCAACAAGATATTATATAAAAAAGAAGAATGTTCAAAACTATATCTGCTCATAGTAAACAATGATCTATAAATAAATGATAGATGTTTAGCTTGTGCTCTCATATATTATATTTGCACATGCAACCTATTTTAAAAATGTACTTATAATAGTCTTGGGGTTGTTGTCTTGTCTTTGGCATAAGGCAACATGACATTGTCAAGTAAACTGTTCCATGATCCCTGGTATGCGATAAATGGGCTCAACACCATAGTATAATAAACATCCGCATATCATGATGCTTGCTCCACCATGCTTTACTGTCTTCACAGTGTACTGTGGCTTGAATTCAGTGTTTGGGTGGTTGTCTAACAAACTGTCTGTGGGCCCTAGACCCAAAAAGAACAATCTTGCTTTCATCAGTCCACAAACAACATGTGCCATTTCTCTTTAGGCCAGTCAATGTGTTCTTTGGCAAATTGTAGTTTTTTTTAACAATGGGACTTTGAGGGGGTTTCTTACTGATAGCTTGGCTTTACATAGTCATCTTCTAATTGTTACAGTACTCACAGGTAACTTTAGAAAAAGGAGAGGAATCTCACCATCTCACCATCTGCTGCGCCTACTACGCAGACTTATCCCATTCATTCCCAAAGAAGACATAGCGGTCGTAGTGGGAACAATTGTGAACTCCAGACTGGACTATGCAAATACCCTTTACCTCGGACTCCCAAAGTACCAAATCACTCGTCTGCAAGTCGTTCAAAACTCGGCCGCCAGACTGGTGACTGGGAAAAAACCCTGGGAATCGATCTCACCTTCACTGAGAACCATTCACTGGTTGCCAGTAAAAGATAGAATTGCGTTTAAAGCACTCTGTCTGATACATAAGTGCATCCATGGGAAAGCCCCCCAATATCTATGCGAAAAAATAAAAGCTCATAACCCCAATCGCGTTCTGCGATCCACTAATCAAAATCTGCTCCAGATACCCAAAGCCAAATACAAGTCCAAAGGAGAGCGAAGATTTACGCCCCAATGTCCCAGACTATGGAATGCTTTACCAACCAGCATTCGGTTGGAGGAGAATCACTTGACCTTTAGAAGAAAGATCAAAACTCATCTCTTTTGATATCAAAAGAGACAGGAACAACGAGCGCCCAGAGGCGATTTAGTTTGCATGTGCTGCGCTATATAAGTTCTTCACTCACTCACTCACTCACTAGCTGGTTGACCAAAGGGTGGGGACCTATTGCCACATCCCAAGTTGAATAGCAAATGTACAGAAATACCCCCGGGACTTTAAAGGCATGGATTGCATAAAGAGGAGACGGTCATGCAAAGTCTATGTGCGTCCAAAGTATTGGAAAACAGGAGGGTCATCAGTTGTGCAGGAGATGTCACAGGTAACTTTACACCTTATTTCATCACCTTGGAGTGGATTATTGGCTGAGTCTTTGCAATTTTGGCTTTTCTTCGATCCATGCGTGTGATGGTTTTCCGTTTTCTTTCACGTCTTTCTGGTTTTGGTTGCCATTTTAAAGCCATTGCTTTGGTTGCCATTTTAAAGCATTTGAGATCATTTAGCTTAAGCTTCTGCACTTCTTTATATGTTTTCCCCTCTCCAATCAACTTTTTAATCAAAGTACAGTGCTCTTCTGAACAATGTCTGTAACGACTCATTTTATTAAGATTTTCAGAGACAAATGCACTATACAGGCATACACCGCTTTAAGTACACTCACTTTACATACACTCGCGAGTAAGGACATACCTGCGAGTGTATGTAAAGTGCCTTACAAGTACTTTGCAGACATTTTGCAGCCGCAGTAAAAGGAGCTGAAGCTCTGAGAGCATACCCCGCCCTGTTCCAGTGTGCCCCTGACACCCCCACTACAGCTCCTGACACCCCCACTACAGCTTCGGACCCCCCACTACACCCTAGAAGTGAAAAAAGGTATTGTTTCACTTTAAGTACATTTTCGTTTTACATACATGCTCTGGTCCCATTGTGTACTTAAAAGTGGGGTATGCCTGTACTCAGCATGGACAACATTTGTGGCCTTCCTCCTTAAATAAGGACCACCTGTGTGATACCTGTTTTTTCACAGACTGAATGACCTCACTAATTTAACTCCACACTATTATTATTTTGAATACGCCCCTTTTAATGAATGATTCAATTACACCAAATCAGCAGCATGCATATCAAGACTCTTGGGTCTGTTGGTTTTTCTACTACTCTACTACACCTACTAGTAAATTATTTTCTATGTAGAAATATAATTTATACCAAAAACAGTGATTGATCCAGTTAGTGATGTTGGACTTCTATTATTTTGAACACAACTGTACAAATGTTGAAGGTCTGTATAACATTGGGACTTTATGGAAGTACTCTAAGCACTGGAGGTGTTTTGTGTGTTATTGTTCTTCAATCGTTTGAAAGAGGAAGATTAATTGTCACACTCAATAATTGGCTTGGGAGTTTGTAAGATCCTCTAGGGCTGGACCTCATACCAATTATTCAATATTTACTTTAAAATCCCACAGTGCGGGTCAACATAAAACCAAAAGTACAATATTCACCTCGTTTCATTTTATCAATGAACACATTCTGAAGGTAAAAAAGTGATCTCTAGCTAGGATTAATTTTGGAAACCACTTTTGCCTTCTACTAGAAAAATAAAATAAATTAGAATTAAAAAAAGTTAAAAGCCAACTAAATCACAGGCGATGCAGGATAAGAAAGTCCATTTATTTTTCTTGCAGACACCTAATATAATTTATAGTCTTTAAAGGCTAAATGATCTTTTTTTTTTCCAATAGAAGGGGAAGATTACAGTTCAAAAGACATATTTCGCAATGTCATCCGCAGGTATCAAATCTCCGCTGGGTCTCACATGGGGCAGTTGGAAACATTAAAATACGACAGAGGAAGCTTAAGACAATTATTTATGGCTGACAGCGGCACAAGATACCGTCATATATTATATGGTGTGCTGATGGATTTTTATTAGTGATGTATTTTATATACACCCGTTTCATCCGTACAACAGATGAGAATCTGAGGGTGGGGTGGGGTGGCATGGTGTAAATGGGATAGTTTGATGGGAAAAAGCCTTACAGGAAATCTGTGCTTCCGTTAACCTCCTCTATCCCAGCAGTGTGTAGTTTTATTCTGCTTTCCCACCACTCAGTTCAGCGCTGGGAGCCAAAGAAAATACCCGGTAAAGAGGATCATGTGACTCACTCCATGTGGGAGCTTTCATTACGGGAGCTTATCCTCTAAATCCAGAGAGGCTTTATGTTGTACACATAGGTGTGCACAGCCTATTGCATTAGGGTGTGCACACTTAAGCTCAAACACACATGCATGTGTATGTGCCTACATATATATGACCCTGGCACATTGATCTCCCTGCCGGCATAGTGAAAGAGAAGAGCATAAACGCTTCTCTTATGGCAGAGCCGGTAAGAGGGAGATCTTCCCCATGTTCCTGCTACTATACAGAGCGATAACACTAATGTGCATGGGGTCATAGGGTGTGCCTGGGCACACCCGGCACACCCTGTGCGCACGCCTATGGTTGTACACCAGGGTTAGGCAACCTGGGGGCCCTCCAGCTGTTGCAGAACTACAAGTCCCATCATGCCTCTGGGAGTAATTGTAACTGCCAGGCTTGCAATGTCTCATGGAAAATTTAGTTCCACAACAGCTGGAGGCCCCCGGGTGGCCTACCCATGATGTACACACAGGGACTGGATGCCCTGGATTCATGGGGAAGTGAGTTAAATTATGCCAGGCATCATTCAACCAGGAAGAGGATAAGCATTGCATCATAGACTGGTAAATCTTTGGAGGAAATATAAGAAGTAATTAATTCAGCAAGAGCTTTTTTTTTTTATTATTTATTATTATTATTATTATTATTATTATTATTATTATTGGTGCACAGCATATAATTTTTTTTTTTTTTTTTTTAAAGTATATGTCAAGCAAAAAAAACAATTGTACATCCCTATAATAGGTGCAAATGTCTATGTTTTATTCATTAAGACATGTGCCAAATATAGAAAAATGACTGTTGATGTCATGTGACAGAAATACACCCCTGTGTAAAAGTGTCAGGCAGGTGTGAACAAATGCTGTAAATGAAGAATGCTTTTAGAAATAGAAGTGTTAATAGTTTATTTTTTTATCAATTAACAGAATGGAAAGTAAATGAACAGAAGAGAAATCCAAATCAAATCAATATTTGGTGTGACCACTCTTTACCTTCAAAACAGCATCAGTTCTTCTAGGTAGACTTACATAGGTAGATTCACAAAGAGTTAGGCCGGCTTATCTACAGATAAGCCGACCTAACTCTGAATCTAAGCCGGCCTATGTTTAAGTGTATTCTCAAACAGAGATACACTTAAACATACCTAAGATAGGCTGGCTTGCGCCATTCTATCTTAGGCTGCAATGTATTGAACTTCGTTTTTTTCAGCACGTCGTTCTGTTTTACGTCACCGCGTTATGACACGATCAGTTTTTTAACCGATGGTGTGTAGGCGTGACGGACCATCAGTCAGGTTCATCGGTTAACCTAAGACAACGGTCCTTCGGACCGTTCTCATCGGATGGACTGATCGTGTGTATGCGGCCTTAGGGTTTAGATCTTCGTTAACACAGATGACACTGTAAAGAACAAATAATAATTGTCATAGTTACACTTCAAGCAACAGCACAATCGATCAGCGCCGCTATACATGATTTTATCAGTACGGCTTAATGAGGATGATCTTTAGTAGATGGTCCAATCAATAAATTAAATGCCTGGTATAATTAATTAAAGATGACAAACCCATCAAAACATCCCGGCGCACTTCATTAATAGTGCAACAAAGGAGACCCCTGGCCTTTGGTGTAAAAAAAGTTTTATTTTTGTGGCCTAATTGTTGAATGCAAGTCCAAAATGCCGTTATTAACTGGCATTCTGTAATTTGTTTAGCTGGATCTGTTTTAACATTTGCTTTGAATTCCCATGTGTTCTGTTATCACTCTCCCACCTGTAGCTTGAATAGAGCTATCTGACAATTAACTGTAGCACTTGACAAGAAAAAAAAAAAGAAGTAAATTACTACTGTGGATCTGTTCTTGGCTGGAGACCTGCATGTGTCATTCGATTTGAAAAGCATTTTTTTTTTTTGCTTTTCTTGGCACATTTAAACTTGTTTTATATGCAGTGCTGTCATGTGTTTGTGTTTGAAGCATGTCCATCTGTTCTAGTATACAGTGGCCACATAATAAGATAAGGACCCCTATGTGAGAACATTTTTGAGCCTCTACATCTAACTAAGAGGGCACAATTAGGACTCATTCACATGGGCGTACCAATCTATGCACTCGTGTGAAGGGCCATCTTCACCCGTGCAGAATGCATAGGTGTTCCTTGCATCCACAAGCAGGAAGTCCCAATCATCTCTATTGGGACACTGTAGTTGTATGGACGCAGTTGCTTGTCCCAGTCAGTGTGAGTTTGGGGGCTGCGCACCCCCACAGCTGACAAATGTTGCTGTACAACTGCTGCATCCCATCAAACATGACTGGGACTGGCTGCACGTGGATGCATGGAACACCTGTGCATCTCACACAGGTGAGTATGACACTTCACACAGGTGTCCATATCGTACACCTATGTGAATTAGCCCTTTAAATGAGCTTCAACATGCATTTTCTTCAGCAATGGAGTCTTGCGTGGTGAGCGTGCATACAAGCCATGGCGGTTGTGTTCATTACTTATTGTTTTCTTTGAAACAATTGTACCTGCTAATTCCAGGTCTTTCTAAAGCCTCCACAAGTGGTTCTTGGCTCTTGAACAATTCTTCTGATAATTCTTCTAACTCCTCTGTCAGAAATCTTGTGAGGAGCACCTCATCGTGGCCAGTTTATGGTGACGTGATGTTCTTTCCACTTCTGGATTATGGCCCCAACAGGGCTCACTGGAACATTCAGAAGTTTAGATATCCTTCTGTAACCAATGCCATCAGTATGTTTTGCAACAATAAGGTTGCAAAGGTCTTGAGAGAGCTCTTTGCTTTTACCCATCATGAGATGTTTCTTGTGTGGCACCTTGGTAATGAGACACCTTTTTATAGGCCATCAGTTGGGACTGAACCAGCTGATATTCATTTGCACTGACAAGAGGCAGGATTGCTTTTTAATTATAGATTTCAGTTGGTGTCTTGACTTTCCATGCCTTTTTTCACCTCTCTTTCTTCAAGTGTTCAATACTTTTTCTCTGTCTCATTCCATTATATTACACATAACTTCATTTCTGAACCTTTTTGTTTTGGTTTCTTTGTATGTATAGATTGCATGGGTTGTTACCGACATGTGGTGAACATTTCATGTCAATAGCACCTCTACCTAGAAAAATGGTGATGTGTTCAATACTTATTTTACCTGATATATATATATATATATATATAGGTATATATATATAGTATATGTAAGTCTATACTGTGCATAGGAAAAAGCACATGTTCAAACCTTTCTCAGTTTATTCTATGACCATTAAAGGCTATTGTACAGCTAAGAGATAAGTGTTAGATCACATGTCAGTTGCCGGTGCTCCAATCCCTACGTATCGTCACATCACGTGACTTCATCCCCTGATGAAGTCACGTGATGTGACTATACGTAGGCATTGGAGCACCGGGTACAGACAGAGTCTGAAGTTTTAATACGAGTTCGGAGCTCGTGGATGTTTTACTCTCCTTCATTACCTTAATGTGAATTTTTTTATCAGTTTTTTATTAAATTTATCCATTATATGGAGTCACACTATGGTCTCTATTTCGCTCTTCTTAATGCTCCCATGATATATTGAGCCTTGCCATTTGGACTTATGAGGATCAGATCACACTTTCACCTGTATAGCTGACACTCTGAGAGGGATACGAGTTCGACACTCGTGGATTTATGCCCGCTGTCCTTTCATTCATGTGAGTGCATTTTCTCCAATTCTTACCAGTTTGGGGTACCCTCACAGTGTCACGCTATATGCATTGCATACATCTTCTCTTTTCCATGACACACACTGGCCACTGAGAGCTGTCTTAGGCCCCATACACACGGGAGGATTTATCCGCGGATACGGTCCAGCGGACCGTTTCCGCGGATAAATCCTCTCGAGGATTTCAGCAGATTTTAATGCGATGGAGTGTACTCACCATCGCATTGAAATCCGCGCCGAAATCCTCTGGCGATGACGTGTCGCGCCGTCGCCGCGATTATGACGCGGCGACGTGCGCGACGCTGTCATATAAGGAATTCCACGCATGCGTCGAATCATTACGATGCATGCGGGGATCCCTTCGGACGGATGGATCCGGTGAGTCTATACAGACCAGCGGATCCATCCGTTGGGATGGATTCCAGCAGATGGATTTGTTTGGCATGTCAGCAAATATTCGATCTGCTGGAATCCATCCCAGGGGATAAATATCCGCGGAAACAGATCCGCTGGAGTGTACACACCATAGGATCTATCCGCTGAAACCCATTTGCTGAGATTTTTCAGCGGATGGATTCTATCGTGTGTACGGGGCCTTAGGAGTCAGGAGGAGGTGTTTTTATCAGCCCACTCAATCCAGCTACGATCAGTATCTCTGTTAGCTGTTTGGACAAACAGCCGTGAGGTGAGCTGCTAGCACATCAGCGGTGTCATCACTGAAGATTCCTTTTCCTGCACGTTGCATTTTTTGGTGCAGGTGTTTCATCTAGACACTGTTCCATTGAGGAATTATTGGACTTTTAGATCTGATCTTTATTTATGGACAGGACTTTATCACTTGTGTGATTTTTTGGATAGTTTTGCACCTTTTTTATATATATTTTTTCACTTATTTTATGCCAGTTTTTGTGTTTGTATATGTAGTAGCGATTTTACTATTTTACTGTATTTTCACTGCTCAACCGTCACAGGATTATATGTGTTTGTTCACCTTCATCTGTATTGTTTATTTTAGTATCATCAGATACACTTTTTTTTTTCACTGCTGAGTTCACCCACGATCCCTCCCACCTCTCACTTCCCCTTTTCCATTCCCTTCCCCACAGCGCAGCTACCATACTTTACATTATTATCACCCTTTCTGTTAGGATCAGATTCGCAGGTGCTGCTGCAGTCCCCCCCCCCCATCCTTAGTCCATCAGACAGCGCCAGAGTTTTCTATTTCTATTCTACTTTACAGGCATACTTTAGACACACCCCAGGTACGAAATTTAAAGGAATATTTCACTTTTATTGTTTTACGTTAAGCATTATTAAAATCACTGCTCCCGAAAAAACGTTAGTTTTTTAAAACTTTTTATTGCATTGATACATGTCCCCTGGGGCAGGACCCGGGTCCCCAAACACTTTTTATGTCAATAACTTGAATATAAGCTTTTAAAATTAGCACTTTAGATTTCTCCCATAGACTTTTACAGGGTGTTCCATGGTTTTTCAAATTTGCCGCGAACACCCCAAATTGTTCGCTGTTCGGCGAACGGTGCGAACAGGCAATGTTCGAGTCGAACATGAGTTTAACTCGAACACGAAGCTCATCCCTATTGCTGACCAAGTACTCTACATCCCTTCATGGAAACATTATTCCCTGATGGCAGTGGCCTCTTTCAGCAGGATAATGCACCCTGCCACACTGCAAAAATGGATCAAGAATAGTTTGAGGTGTATACTTGGCCTAAAAAATCCTCCAGATCTCAATCCATAGAGCATCTGTGGTATATGCTGAAAAAACGAGTCGGATCCATGGAGGCCCCACCTCACTACTTTCAGACCTAAAGGATCTGCTACTGATGGCTTGGTGCCAGGAACCACAGCATACCTTCAGTGTTCTAGTGACGTCTACACCACTATGGGTCAAGGCTGTCTTGGTGGCAATAGGGGGATCTACTCAATATTAGGTGGATGGTCACTAAGTTTTGGCTGATAAGTGTATGTCTGCTTGAGATGTTTTTAGTACTGAGCTATAGAGCTTATTTTATGGCACAGATGGAGATTGGTTGAACCAGGATGACACAATTATATAGATGTGATCCATCATTGATCTGGTGTTGTCACCTCCATGCCTCCAACACTCATGTGCCTTTTACATCATTCACACATGAACTTGCCCAGTCTGTGCATTTATCTGAAAACTGCGAAATCTGCTACAGAGTAGTGGATATAATATATCTGATGTGTTCTAGGCATCTCCTAAGTCTGTTTTATGAATTTCACTGCTATTACCTGTGTGTGTGTGTTTTTTCTTTGGGCCTCTCGCTGTCAAATACTTTGAATTGTGTTGTGATAATAATCATATATCTGAAGCATGGAAGCCATAGAAATCATGAAGGGAATCACAAACTCCATTTGCTACATACACTGGAACAGAGATTAATTTCTAAATTTACTTGCCACTATCTGAGCCATTAAACAGTATGAATCAACTGTCGGGGTGTAGCAGCCTGTGTAAATACAATGCCAGGCTTTTGCTCTCTAAGTGTTTGTCGGCCGTGGCCAGCCGTTGTATTGTTTGACCAATAACAGACGGCTGAGATAAATTCAGCAGGATTCTTAAAAAAATAAATAAAAAAATTTGCAAGTAACATTAGAGGATACCTAAAAAAGATAAGTTCACCTTTTTTTTTTTTTTTTATAAATTCGAGCTCCCCTATGTACCAATAAAGCATTAATGTACTTATTTTGCAAAAATAAAACAGCTTTTCATTAATTATAGAAAGTTTACCTCACTCTCTTCATAGTTGCTTAAACAAAGGCTGCTGGTGTGAATGAGCCCCAAAATGGGGAAAGCCTTTTGTTAATCATTGAAATAATCCAACATAATGTTTGAATTTTATTACCAGAATATGTAATTTTTTTTAATGTTTGGGGCCTTATTTTTTTTAATTATTCAGGAAGTTTTAAGCTTTCAAAAATAAATTCCCAAATTCGTCATAAGTGGCTGCAGCAGAGGTTGATCTGTGTCAGGCATTTGTGAACACATCCAAGGACTGCACAAACATTTCTGAGCCATCATTTAACTCCAGGAAGTAGATGGTAACCCTGGTTGATACCTCAACGAAGATGGTGCTGTACTTTTGGAGAGAAAAGCAAATGAAGCCATTGTCAGAGGGGTACTGTGATCTTTGGGAGGTAATGCATACCTGCAAGCATATCACTTGCACATTCTTCAGAATGCATACACCCTAACTATAACAATTTAAAAAAAAAAAGTTACTTCCCCCCTCCTCCTACCTTTTCTGTGGTACAATCATGTGATCTTGCTGCAGCTCTGTGTAAGGCTGTGCTGTTCTCCTCATAGTTATATGTACATGGCATTATCAATTTTTCTTCACCATGTTGTTTTCATGCATCTTTTGTACTGCTGCCATCTGCTGGCCAGAATTTGCATGCCGCACGCCTCTGTTCTTGTTAGTAAAGTTTTTTCCATCGGGGGGTGTGGACTCAAGCAGGGCTTGCCTTATCACGTGGGGGCAGCCATCAGCAGTGCCTCATGGCTGTGTGACTGGACACTGCACATTTTTTGGGCTTGAGAAGGCATCAGTTTTTGATCAGCAGTTAGCCTCAGGATAGATACCAACAAGACAGCATTGATACCACTGGACTGATAAACCAAAATGTGAAATATTTGGCTGTGGCAGGAGGCAGTTTGTTGGCAAAGAGCTAACAGAGTGATACAATAATGAGAACAATACAATACAATACATTTGCACAGAGAGGGTATGTAAAAGCATGTTTATTATTTAGG
Source organism: Rana temporaria (assembly GCF_905171775.1). Taxonomy (NCBI): domain Eukaryota; kingdom Metazoa; phylum Chordata; class Amphibia; order Anura; family Ranidae; genus Rana; species Rana temporaria. The sequence continues at coordinate 43,710,859 of NC_053496.1, read as the reverse complement.
GAAAACAAAAAAAATAGGAGCCTTTACAACAGCTTTAAAGCGGGGGTTCACCCTAAAAAAAAAAAAAATCTAGCATGCCATTCAGCATACTAGCGCGAGCTACAGTATGCCTTTATATATTTTTTTGGCGCCATACTCACAGTTTAATCGCGTAGTAAAGTTTCAGACTCCCCGCGGGGAATGGGTGTTCCTATGCAGAGGGAACGTGATTGACGGCCGGCTATGGCGCATCACGCTTCCCGAAAATAGCCGAAATAGGACTTTGCTCTTCACCGCGCCTGCGCAGTCAGCTCCGATGTCTGTGCGCAGGCGCCGTATAGCGCCGTGAACAGCCGAGTCCTACTCCGGATATTTTCAGGAAGCGTGACGCGCCATAGCCGGCCGTCAATCACGTTCCCTCTGCATAGGAACGCCCATTCCCCACGGGGAGTCTGAAACTTTACTACGCAATTAAACTGTGAGTACGGCGCCAACAAAAAAATATAAAGGCATACTGTAGCTCGCGCTAGTATGCTGAATGGCATGCTAGAAACTTGTTTTTTAGGGTGAACCACCGCTTTAAGTAGCACCAATTAACTTCTAAAAATTGTCCATGTAGTTTTAGTTTGAAGAGTTTAGATCCTTTTGTTATTTTCACAGTATATTTAGTTTTTTAACAGTTACACCAAACCTAAAAGAGGAACAACTTTGCAGCAAAGAAGGACCTGGGCGAAATGAGGGGACCGGCCATTGGAGACTTTTGCTCGGCTAGGTGCAGACACTAAACTCTGCCCAGGAGTAACACCCGTCCCCTCGACAGAATAATTATGAGAGAAGTCTTCTGCCAAACTACTCTTTCACTCCAATTTTTCTTCAGCACGACTAGAAAATGACAGTGTAATTATGTGTTTTTTCTGAGTTCGGCTCGGGAACACAGGGCCCTGTAATCTAAATTGGCCATTACCGATGAGGTGAACGTGTGTCATTATTGCATTATAAAATGTCTCTTAAAAGAATTATTGGGGTAATTTGCCAATTAGAGTCACCTGATTAAGATGGATCTGAATGCGCACAAAAGGCGGCTTTGTATCAGTTTAGTTTTGTGTTTTCCTAAGTGCGTTGACCTTTACTTGTTAACTGAAAGGCTGGAGATGGGTGGTTAGGTAAGCCAACCAAATGTGGGCCAGTACATTGTATTTTCTTGAAATTTTATGAAGGTAACCCAACAATAAATTTAAAATTAAAGCTCAACTCTGGGGAAATTTCAAAATTACCTTTGCAGTAGGGCTCTCCCTGTACTGCAAGGGTTAAATGTTTGCTTTTGTCTAGGGGACCACTAAAAAGAAGATCTACTTTCTCTGTCTTTAGCTCCCCTGCTCTCCTTCTTCCTTTGGTGCTTTGGGTTGTGGCCATGCCATTGGTGACTGCTAATCCTGCATTGTAGAGCCTAGAGCACACACGCCTCGAGCGCACACCAGTTGAGGGTGCAGGAGATGTCTCCTCCTCTTTGGCTGGCTTTGCGGGACAGTCTGACAAGGAAAGGGGATTGTGAAAAGCTCCCTCTTCATGGACAGTCCTGTAGGGACCCATCTCCCTGTGTCTCCCCAGAAATTAGGGAAGTTGCCCCAGATCTGGCTGTCTGTCCTCCCCTCCCCCTCCTCAGGATGATGAGTGACAGGTTCTTGTCTGCAGCATCCCCCCTTTCATCTTTATCCTCCCATCACACAGTATGGAGGGTCCTGGCAGAGCGCTCAGGAGGAGGAGTCTGATCCCCAAACATCAGGTGAGGCTTACGCAGCACACAGCACCCAGGGCACTGGTCTGCTCTCCCTGGGATCTACATGCGGCTTTGAGAATGGGGTCGGCCCTGGTTTCCTTCTGGCCCCCGTAGTTCTTCTGTTCCTGCTCTGGTCATCAGATTGCCTGGCCGATGCCTGCAGCTGCTCCCCCGTGCACCCCCAGCAGGCCTTCTTCAACGCTGACATAGGTGAGACTGCCTGTCTGTATACAACCCTAGTCTGTCTGTATACTACCCTTACCTGTCCATATAATACCCTAGCCCAGGGGTGGCCAACCTTTTGAAGCACGAGGGCCACTTAAGCGACTTGGTAACTGGTCGCGGGCCACAATCAGCAGAGCGGGCGGCAGGTCCGTGTCCGCTCTGCCACGGACACAGCCTGATCGGATTGGAGGGAGGACATAAGTCGGTTCACATGTGCCACTCCTTAGAGGTGAATGGAGGGTCCGATTGGGTCAGACTGACCACGTGAAAGAGGCCCATGTCTGCTTTCACACTGATGCGCTGCGGTTTACCCACACCGTGGGTGCAACGCAGTGTACCTTTGGCTTTTTTGCACTCTGCAATAGACTTCTATTATATTCTGCAGGTTTGGTGCACTTTCAGAAAGCTCACCAAACTCGCAGATAATAACAGAAGTCTATGGCTCAGTGCAGGTAACCCGCAGGTGCACTGCTCTGCATCTGCGGATTAGTTTGAAAGCAGCCCAGTAACCACTGCAGAATAGATATGCCCATATATACACTGTGATTTTAGTAATAAACTGACCTTTAAAGCGGGAGTTCACCCATTTCTAAAATTTTTTTTTTTCTTCCCCTAGATTCCTGCTCGTTCGGTCTAGGGGAATCGGCTATTTGTATTAAAATAGGTGCAGTACTTACCCGTTTTCGAGCTGCATCTTCTTCCGTCGCTTCCGGGTATGGTCTTCGGGAGCGGGCGTTCCTTCTTGATTGACATTCTTCCGAGAGGCTTCCGACGGTCGCATCCATCGCGTCACTCGTAGCCGAAAGAAGCCGAACGTCGGTGCGGCTCTATACTGCGCCTGCGCACCGACGTTCGGCTTCTTTCGGAAAATCGTGACGCGATGGATGCGACCGTCGGAAGCCTCTCGGAAACCTGTCAATCAAGAAGGAACGCCCATTCCCGAAGCCCATACCCGGAAGCGACGGAGAGGATGCGTCTCGTAAACGGGTAAGTACTGCACATATTTTAAAATAAATAGCCGATTCCCCTAGTAATAACGAGCAGGAATCTAAGGGGGAAAAGTGCCCTCTAAGGGTGAACCCCCGCTTTAATAACAGTATTCTATTCCATCCCAGAGCAGGAGGTTGCGGGCCACATCAGAGGGCTCCCCGGGCCACTGGTTGGGCACCCCTGCCCTAGACTGTCCATATACAGCCCTAACCTGTCTATATACCACCCCAGCCTGTCCATATTCTGTCTTTCATAGAAGGATATTCTCCTGTATGTAATCTTTACCGCCCCCTCCCTGTCTCCTCCAAGGCTACAGTGGGGCATCGATCAGGCTGCACTGATGGCAATGGTAAGACTGCATTTATGGCAATAGTGAGGCTGCATTGATTGCAATGGTAAGGCTGCATTCATGGCAATAGTAAGGCTGCATTCATGGCAATAGTGAGGCTACATTCATGGCAATGGTGAGGCTGCAGATGGGCACTGATTAGGCTGCATTGATAGGCACTGACCCTTATTTTGCTTCACAGTTCTTCATTTAAATAAAAAAAAAATCCTGAAACTTCCCTTTTTAAAGTGAAGGTGCATGTTAAAAGCCAATAAATACGGTATATCCAAATAACACGCCCTAGCTCATCCTTAGACCTGAGCGGCGCTCTAGGATTTGTTGGGGGCCAACAAAAGATATATATATATATATATATATATATATATATATATATATATATATCCAAATAACAAGCCCAAGCTTAACTCTTCACCACACACAGCCACGAAGACTAGAGAATTCTTATTGGCAGTGTATTAGTGCTCAGACTAACACATTTAGACTTCATTTTAATGGTTTAAAGAATGTCAGGCAAAATGGTCGGCCCTCATGCATGTTCACTTCATCAAATCTGGCCCTCTTTTAAATAAGTTTGGACACAAGTTTGGACACCCCTGATCTATGTGGTGTGTGCCTCCTAATATTGTTATTGTTTCATGGAGTAAGACATGCTCTTAGAGGGTCTGGCACCCACCGTGGGAGGGGAAAACGATAGAAGGGCAAAGTGGAGGCATTGCTATTTTTTCATGCGGTCATGCCAAACTCCATACTAACACACTAAACTCAATACTGGCAGATGTGGTTGATACATGCGATGTGTGCCCCCCTAATTTTGCTATTGTTCCATGGAGTAAGACATGCTCTTAGAGGAGCTAACACCCACTGTGGGAAGGAAAACTATAGAAGGGTGAACTGGAGGCGTTTGAGTGATGCAATTTTTTTACATGTGGTTAGACTAAACTTCATACTGAAGAATGATAAGCCATCTTCAGAAATAAAATAGTTAAATGTTAAACCTTCAAAAATATCCTTTAAACTCCAAATCTCTATTTTGTTTTTTGATTAGGGCTTTTTGGCACGGATGACATTCATCAAAAATTATTTTCCTTTAAACATGACCTCTGTCAAAAACATGTCGCTTTAATTCTCATTTTAAGTCAAAGACAGACAGTCCCTTAATGTCCTAAAATACTCCCATTTCAGTAATAATTGCAGAACGTTTCAGCCATTTTTTAGGGTCCCATTTTGCCATTCCCCTCTTGCACCAATATTTATTTAAAATGTTACAGCATAATTATCACCTCTGCTAATAGCACAGATTGGGCTTTTCTTGCAAATTATGTTTTTTTTTTTTTGTTCCTCTAAAAAGAAAAATCATACATTTTAGCCGCTGTCATAACATCAATGTTTGTCTGGATTGATAATTACGGGCTGTAAAGTTTTAACGTTTCATTCCTGAAAGTCTACAAAATAACTGAGCTGTTTAATGTCATTTAGTCTAGAACACCTCTTATTCAAGGTCTTGTTATCATATCTCATGAATATGGATTTGGTGAGCCAGCCAGTGTCATTATTCAATGTAGCTAGTTTTGTTACAGGGAATTTTAATGATCTCTCAGCTATAAGGTCAGATGCTAGGCTTTGATTTGGCGCGGAGGGACCTTGCTAGGCTTCAAACTACGTCTACCTAACAGAAAGGTACAGTGCAAACTCAGGAGAAGTAAACTCTTTGGGTTTTTGAAAGGTGGCTTCTTGTTTATACAGAGCAGGAAAAGGCAAAATGCTGAAAGTTGTGAATTTTACAAGAAATCAAACTTTTGTTTTATTCAATGAGACTGTGCTAACCATAAAAGTACAAAGTAATGCAAATAAGCCAATAGTATTTCAGTTTACTATAATTAAATCTGTTGGTTGCTGGGTTGGTTGTGTTGTTTTGCTGGATTTCATCAGATTCATAACTTCTCTTTTCACTTGCATATTAATGTCAGAGAACAGCCTGCAGAAGAACAGGCACATCTGCTAATGCCCAGGAGAATTGTAGATGGGCACATAGAAATTTGCCATTGGCACATAAAAGTTCACTGCATGCGCACATGGGCATGAAGTGCACCAAGGCACACGCAATGCGTTACAGTCTGCCACCCAGTAGCCTATTTAAAGCCAGCAGCATCAGCCACTAGTTGCTGGATGATCCTCAACTCCTCCGTGTGTACCTGTGTTCCTGTTCTTGATACTATTGGATTTCCTGTTACTGACCCGACTTGCCTTTGACCTGTCTTGTCTGCATTCCTGGCTTTGACCCACAGCTTGTTCCATTGACTCTGCTCCTGTCTGCTTTATCCGTGTATGACCTCTGGCTTGCTCTTCTGGACTTCTTTGCTGCTTGATAATCAGTGTATGACCCCGGCTTACTCCTGACCTTACTTGCTGCTTCACCGCTGGCTGATACTCCATGTATGACTACTGGCCTGGCTCCTGACCCTGCTCCTGGCTCCCCCTTCGACCAAGTCTCATCTAGTTCTTCTGAGGGACCCCTGCCCAGCAGATGTCTCATCACTCAGCCTATCGCAGCTGGCAACCCCTGTTTTTTTGGGGTGTAGCACTCCCTGTCACCACCTTCAGGGGTGCCACGAAGGGAAGTCCTCTCAGCACTTCGGCCTCCAACCAGGTACGTGACAATTAACCACTTTAGTGCCCTTTAAGGGGGCCTTAATGCTGGGAGGCTGAGGTGGCATTCTGATTACGTGATTGACTGTGATATTCTTTAAATATACTTTATTTATTATGCATTTTGATATGATTGGGTTGAGTAAATAGATACCAAACGTGACACGACATAAAATTGCGCGAAATGGCAATGAACTACGGTTCACAAAATTTTTTATAGGTGACTTTGTAAGAGCCTTTACAGGTTATTGGCTTGGGGTTGACTGAACAAACAAACAGCTCCCTCTGGGGTTTGCTACATGAAGTTAAGGGGGTTTCGTGTTTATTAAGGATGCAACAAGTTTTTAACTGCTCATTGATGTTGTAGAAGCTCCTTCCAACTATCTTGGACCAGTTTGTGGATCCAAAAAATGCTCCCAAGTTGGCTGAGAACATGATACTAGATCCTCTTTTATCAACCAAGCCATGAAATCACCACGTTATTGCAAATCACATGACTTTGTTAGATAACAAAGGCAAGTGATTTTTATTTTCAAGCAAACTTTGCCTAAACAGTTCACATGGCAACATTTTAGATTATTTTGACAACTTTTAACAAAGTTCAAATCAGTAATTTAACAGCTAAATTAATTTCAGCAACTCACTATGCTTATTGTATATTTATCAATCTAAGACAAATGTATTTAATGACTCATTCGCTTGTTGATCTCTGATAGAGAGTGAGGTATCAAAAGTAAGTTTCTTTCTTGAGAGTTTTGGAGGCTCCTTTCAACTATCCAAAACCCATTCTTGTGGCTGTTTGCTGGTCCTTAAACTGATCTTATGCCTAATACCGCATACACACGATCGGAAATTCCGACAAGAAAAGTCTGATGTGAGCTTTTAGTCAAAAATTCCGACCGTGTGTAGGCTCCATCGGAATTTCTCTGTCGGAATTTCTATTAAGAAAAATGTGAGAGCTGATTCTTAGAGGAAATTCCAATCGTCTGTATGCAATTCCGACGCACCAAAAACCACGCATGCTCGGAATCAAGTCGACACATGCTCGGAAGCATTGAACTTTTTTTTCATCTCGTCGTGGTGTTGTACTTCACCACGTTCTTGACGGTCATAATTTTGTGTGACCGTGTGTATGCAACACAAGTTTGAGACAAAATTCCATCTGAAAAAAATACACGGTTTTCTTGTCGGAATTTCCGATCGTGTGTACATGGCATAACTCTAATGATATCCCCAACTTTAATCCTAAACCTAACTCTAACCATAGCGTAGCACAATTCCTTCAGGAGCCACTGGTAATATTAGGACCTCTGCTTTTTCTCTGGCCCAAGGCAAAAACTCACTCCTGCTAACACCACCAGAATACCTTGGCTGGCAATTTCCAGCAGTCAAACAAGAATGGTGAACACTGACTGCTATGGAATTCTCTACATGCCATCATGACTATTAGTGCAGCTCTTATATCTTCTAATACTGTACATATACAGCTCACCACTCCACGACTGTCCATTGATTGATGTAGTACATAAGTTCCTGTATGAGGCATCACTCTCCCGTCCACGCATACTGTGCAAAAGCCCATGCCCACCATGAGCCTTCAGTCTTAGGTGCGCATTCTCGCAGTCGCCGGCATGTGGGGTGACGTCATGGACATTATGACGACACATTGATGCATTCTGCTATCTAATCAGATCAAGCTTTTTCGGAGGCAAAGAAGCTTGATCTGATTGGCAATCTAAATGCATTATTGTGATGTCATCCCGCAAGCTGGCTGCTGTGGGCATGCGCAACTGAGACTCAAGGCACATGCATTGTGATAATTTATACTTTAATCTGCTTGATCCTTTAACCACTTAAGGACCAGCCCATGTACATATACGTCCACAATATGGCACGTACAGGCACATGGGCGTATAGGTACGTCCTCGCCTATTAGCGGGTGGGGGGTCCGATCGGGACCCCCCCCCGCTACATGCGGAGGTCGGGTCCGCTCGGGGAGCGATCCGGGACCACGGCGCGGCTATTTGTTTATAGCCGCTCCGTCGCGATCGCTCCCCGGAGCTGAAGAACGAGGAGAGCCGTGTGTAAACACGGCTTCCCCGTCCTTCACTATGGCGGCGCATCGATCGCGTCATTCCCTTTATAGGGAAGACACGATCGATGACGTCATTCCTACAGCCACACCCCCAAACAGTTGTAAACACATACTAGGTGCACCCTAACTCCTACAGCGCCACCTGTGGTTAACTCCCAAACTGCAACTGTCATTTTCACAATAAAGAATGCAATTTAAATGCATTTTTTGCTGTGAAAATGACAATGGTCCCAAAAATGTGTCAAAATTGTCCGAAGTGTCCGCCATAATGTCGCAGTCATGAAAAAAATTGCTGATCGCCGCCATTAGTAGTAAAAAAAAAATAAAAAATAAAAATGCAATAAAACTATCCCCTATTTTGTAAACACTATAAATTTTGCGCAAACCAATCGATAAACGCTTATTGCGATTTTTTTTACTAAAAATAGGTAGAAGAATACGTATCGGCCTAAACTGAGGAAAAAAAATGTTTTTATATATGTTTTTGGGGGATATTTATTACAGCAAAAAGTAAAAAATATTGCTTTTTTTTCAAAATTGTCGCTCTATTTTTGTTTATAGCGCAAAAACTAAAAACCGCAGATGTGATCAAATACCACCAAAAGAAAGCTCTATTTGTGGGGAAAAAAGGACGCCAATTTTGTTTGGGAGCCACGTCGCACGACCGCGCAATTGTCTGTTAAAGCGACGCAGTCCCGAACTGTAAAAACACCTTGGGTCTTTAGGCTGCATATTGGTCCGGGGCTTAAGTGGTTAAGTCAGTGGTCATCAACCCTGTCCTCATAGCCCACTAACAAGCCAAATTTTATGTATTACCTTGGGGAGATGAAGACTAGAATACTGCAATCACTGAGCAGCAAATTATATCACCTGTGATGTATTTCAGTTATATTGCAAACCTGGCCTGTTAGTGGGCCCTGAGGACATGGTTGATGACCACTGCTTTAAGTGACTACCTTGTGGACCTTTAGTCCTTAATTTTTGAATTGAAGGGCTCTTTATTTACCCGTGCAACCTTGCTGCAGCCCTTTGTCGTGATGTCACCACACAGCTGGAGTCTTCGGGACTTTATGAGAACCCCACCAATGGCAGAATTTTGATCCAGTGCTACAGTCTTGTTGCCACCCCTTGTTGTGATGTCACCACACCACCACTAGAGTCTTCATGACTTTGTGAGAACTTCACCAATGGACCCAATGGCAGACTGTTGATCCACCCCTTCAGTCTTGCCACCCCTTGTTGTGATGTCACCACACCACCACTAGAGTCTTCATGACTTTGTGAGAACCTCACCAATGGACCCAATGGCAGACTGTTGATCCACCCCTTCAGTCTTGCCACCCCTTGTTGTGATGTCACCACACCACCACTAGAGACTTCATGACTTTGTGAGAACCTCACCAATGAACCCAATGGCAGAATGTTGATCCACCCCTTCAGTCTTGCCACCCCTTGTTGTGATGTCACTACACCACCACTAGAGTCTTCAGAATCCTTTGAGAACTTCAACATTGAACCAAATGGCAGACTCTACGGCTGCACTCTTGCTGTCATCCTTTGTCATGATGTCACCACACAGCTGCTGGAGTCTACAGGACCTTATGAAAACCTCAACAATGGACCCAATGACAGACTTTTGATTTACCACTGCAGTCTTTTTGCTACCTATTTTGGTGATGTCACCACACCACCACTGAAGTCTTCACAACTTTGTGAGAACCTCACCATTGGACCCAATGGCAGACTGGTTTTCCCCTCCCTTCAGTCTTGCTGCCGCCCCTTGTTGTGATGTCATCACACTGCCACTGCAGTCTTAGAATCTTGTGAAAACCTCACCAATGGCAGACTGTTATTCTATCTCTGCAGTCTTGTTGCCGCCCCTTGTTGTGATGTCACCACACAGCCACTGAAGTCTTTAGGACCCAGCGACAGCTTACAATGGATCTAATGGAATGTTTCTAGAGTAGCAAAGTGATAACCTGAAGAAGGACCGTCCGGCACTGCAGTAAAGAAGTATATGAATTTTGGACCCAGCACATTTAACTTAATATTTGCAGTAATTACATTGTTTTTCTTTCTTTCTTTTAATTATTGGGGTGATTAGCTTCGGGATGGGTGGTATTGTTTGAGTGGAGCGGGAGCTTCTCTGGCCCAAAATACGCTTTAAACTGAAGAGGAGTTTTCCTTTAAAATAATTTTTTTTTCTTCTGCTTTCAAACATTTTTTTATTTTTATTTTTTTACTGTCCTTGTCTTTTTTTTTGGCCAGCTGTAAAATGTCAATTTTATAGGAAGTGGAACGCTGCAGCAATATTTTGCCCCTCTCTAGACACCGGTGCCATGTTTGTGTATTTTATTATCATCTCTACGCGGCGAGGACCTTTTCTGAGCAGGAGAAGCACTTGTTCCGGGGCTTTGCGGCGTGGAAACTTAGAATGTGATAAATGTTGCGAGCAATCAATGACGATCACATTGTTATACCTACGCTGACTATTGTATATAATGTATCTCTGTCTTCCCCTCCAATGTCCTGTTGTTGCTAAGCAACGCTATCACGGCTCGCCTGTATCGCGTTGTATCAAATTTATTTTTATTGAGCAGGAGGGAATGGTGATAAAATAACCAAAAAATGGATTTTATTAGAGGAAGGGAGAGAAAACAAAATGAGTGTGTGTTACCTAAAGTCTTTTAAAAAAAAAAAATTGCTATCTATCAAAAGACAGAAATTCGATATTACAGCAGGATCTCATAATCTTCTTGTTAACAGTAACTAAATTACATGCATACACTGACATATGTATGAATGTGACTCATTCAAAGAAGGCTTCTACATTGCCCATAGATTCATCCAATTTTATTTTGAACCTCTTGACACATTGGAATGTTAATATACCAATTCCTGCAGTGTTAGGATTCATCTATTTCTTTTGTTAGTGTTTATTCTGCATACTGCTGGGGGGTCGTTCTGCATTCTCCTATGGCGTAACTTGGTATGCTGCTAAGGATAGTTCTACATGCTGCTGTTGGGTAATTCTCCAACCCGCTGGGTATAGTTCTACATACTGCTACTGGGTGAATCTGCATGTTGCTATAGGTTAATTATGCAATGTTTCTGGGGGATGTTTCTTCAATGTTGTAGGGGGTAGTTATGCAAGCTGCTGCTGGGTTGTTCTGCATGCCGCTGGGAGCTATTATGAAAGCTGCTGTGGGTAGTTAATACTGCTATGGGGTATATACTGTATGTACCGGTATGTTTCTGAATGGTAGTCCTTTATGTTGTTGAAGGTACTTATGCCAGCTACTGGTGGGTCGTTCTGCATGCTGCTGGTGCAGCCTTCTTAATACTGTTTGGGGTACGTAGTGCACCCCATGTAGGAGCCGCTGGTGAATTGGCATCACCCACCCTTCACAGCCAGGCACACCGAATCTCCATAGATTCCCAGAGTCAGAAAATGGTCCAGTACTTTTTGTATCTTTATTGAGGGGATAAAACTTGGATGGGGAGTAAGGGTAGTATGGGATGCCCACTTGACTTTGAAACATCTTCAAGGACAACTCCTAGTATATACACTCCTATATACAACTCCTTTCCTTCCTCCAACACTTTACTTGCTTGCATAATCACCAGTGGTGTCACTATGTAAAAATCTATAGCACTGGCCCATTACAGGCAGGGACTCACAGCCCCATATACTTGTAACAAGTAAAAAGAGGAAATATTGACAGCCGCACTCCAAGGTTTTTTGGAGTGCAGCTGTCCATATTTCCTCTTTTTACTTGTTGCTTTGTGCATTGCCAGCACCCTTGATTTCTTGAGACCATACTGATCATCCCAACACAATCCACCTGGAGCGGTAACTCTCTCTCCCCCATATACTTGTAGGATGTAGAGTGACACCACTAACAAATTTACTGCACTTCCTCCTGTGGCCACTGGTCACAGAACCACCTCTTCAATTCTTGCCAGCCCTCCTGGCTGCAGCAGCCACTTTAACTAGCCCTCCTGACTGATGCTCCCAGTCCTCCAGACTGACATTCCCCAGTCATGCTGACACTATCTCTCACTATTCTTGCACCCGCTACTGTGTATCCAGGCACAGATTCCTCTGTGTGTTGTAGAGGGTCCCTCCAGCACCTGAGCCCCACCCCCCCCAGACTAGGGAGCACCCTCAAGGGCCACCAGCAGCCTCCTCAGCTCTCCTTCTCCATCTTCCACACGAGTGCCCCTGCTGGCATGACCACAGAGTATTTAAGAGGTGCCTGCCCCCTTAAATTCTCCTTTAGGCATTACATAAAGTGGTTGTTAACCCTTACATACACCCAGTGGAGTGCCTGGACTCAGGTAATACACAAAGATACAATCCATCCTGCTACATAAGTTGTACATATTTATCTGCAGTCTTCTCTTCTCTACAGCTGTTCAAATTGCCACATTTATAAATCGTGTCTGAGATTTCAGAAAGCAGGAGATGGGGAGCTGAATTTACACTATTCAGAGCTCTTAGAACTGATTGGATATTAGGGGCACACCTCCCTTTACAAAGCACACAGGAGCAAAGCTGAGTATGTCAATCACAGGCTGTGTGCTGGAGCTTCCTCTCCTTGTGACTTTTTATCTCTTGGTGTCACAAAAACTTGTCAGAAGTGACTCTTGCAGATAGCAGAGGAAGGAGGCAGCAGAGAGAAATTACACTTAGTGCTCTGGATTGAAAGATATACACACTATATAGGGATATGCTTTGTTCATATTCCATGTATGAGGTTTACAACCACTTGAAGGCACAGTAAAACATATTTAACAATTTGCTACTGCAACACATGTTAATACACAAACTCAAGGTGTGTTATGTTTCAGTGCCCCCTCTTGTGCATTCATCGGCAAGGTGCAGTGGGGTGCCATTCAGACTTTGCACCAATGTGTATCTCGCAGCACAGTAATCTGAATCTTCCCCTTAATTAAGGTGCACTGAAGTCACATCCAAACTAAGTTGGCTAGGTCAGCAGTCTCCAAACTGTGGCCCACAGGCAAAATGTGGCTCTTTGCATGCCTTTATTAGGCCCTTAAGGCTCCATTCCAATCACTGTCACCTATGTTGAAGCATTATTCCTCCCAGAGACAACAATGAGGGGCACCAATCCTCCCACAAACACCAATGATGGGGCACCATTCCTGCCACTGACACCATTGATGGGGCACCATTAGTCCCACTGACACCAATGATGGGTCACCATACCTGCCACTGACACCATTAATGGGGCACCATTCCTGCCACTGACACCATTGATGGGGCACTATTACTCCCACTGACACCAATGATGGGGCAACATTCCTCTCTTGTATACCAAAAATGGGACAATATTTTTCCCACTAAAACCAAGAATGGGGCAATGGCAGGATTTCAGCAAAAGTCATCCCCCATAGCCTTTATACTCACCTTATCAGCATGTGAGCTCCTCCCACTCTGGTTTAGCAGCCAATCACTATTATCAAGTACTGCACAAAGAACAAGATTCTCACCGCTCCAGGTGAGCCCCGTAGGCAATCAACGGCTGTTGAACCACCAAGGTGCTGGCAATGCTAATGATAGCAAAAATGGAAAGATCGAAAAACTGGACAGCCGCACTCCAAAATCACTTAAAAAAGAGATAAAGAGATATCTTTTATTTTTCAACTGTACATACAGTCACTGCAAACCCACAACATTCAGTTTGGCCGACGCGTTTTGCACTGGCAGTCAGTGCTTAGTCATGGCTAAGCACTGACTGCCAGTGCGAAACGTGATTGCTTTGGAGTGCGGATGTCCAGTTTTTCGTTCTTTCCAGTTTTACTGCACAAAGGAATGGCATTCCTTGGGTCGATGACACCAGGCATTTAGGTGTTGACTTCAGAGGAAGAAGGAGTTGTGAGAGATCACTAGTAAAGTGAAAATAAGAAGGTCAGGGATGCTCTGTGCAGAGACGCTGTTACTTTACATTGCACAAGCAATGTGACATTGTCCCTTTAATGCAACATACTTACTACACATATGCTAACACAACCGTAGATGTGTATTCATAAAAAAAAAAATAGTAAAGCTGTTCACTCATCGAAACATGTAGGCATGCAAATTTGTTACATGCAAATAGGACGAATTCGAACGTTCTCAGGATATATTCTTTTCAATTCAAATGTGTGAATTTAGAAAATATTATGGCCACTAGATGGTGCAGAGGTACATACTTATTGCAGTCAGTGCCATCTAGTGGCCATAATGTGATAATGCCACCTGATGGTATTGTCAATGGAAAAAACGATGGTGTTCAGAGCCATCTAGAGGCCATAGTGCAGTATTTTTTGCATTCACACTTTCGAATTACAAAAGATGTAGCTTGAGTACATTCAAATGAAATAAATGTGCATGCAGCCTCAATGGACTAACAGCTTTGTGAATTTTTTATCACTAGACCCCATAGTGTGAATGGCACCATAATCTATCCAAAATTATTTGTATGCTGATTTTTTCTTAAAATAAATCGAAATAGTTTAAAATATTTATGCAACCGAGTATGTAAAAAAAAAATGCAAAAATGGGGGGTTTATTGAGTTTAGGGACAAAGCGCTGAGTGTGGAATATTCATGTATCATAGCACCAGAAACAGATGCTTTAATTTGCTTGTTGTCGCTTCTGAAATTACTTGTCTTGATTAAAAAATGTAGCTCTGGCTGAAGCAATCCGGTTTAGACAACGGCGCAATTTAACAAACGGAAAGGCTGAAAAAAAAATTGATGTCTTTTGGGAAAAATAAAAATCAGTTGGGCTAAATACCTGTCATTTCCAGGGTAGATGGACTTTCATCACGGCGCACTTGTGTTTTTTGACATCTCCGAGTCTTGGCAGCCAGGATCCTCTTCATCTAATTATGTGCCCAGTACAACCTTTCGCTTTCATATTCTTCATTTGTGCTTTAGTCTCGGTGGGAGGTTAGCTGAGACAGAGCTAGAGACTCCGTTATTAGGAAAGCCATAATGTTCATTTCTGTTTAAGAAGGAGCCTGCAGGCTCGACAAAGAATCTTAAGGGGAAACTATTATTTTGCTTTATATTTATAAAATTCCTCTATTTCACCAGTTCTTTAATAACAATAATATGTATATACTGGATATATATATATATATATATATATATATATATATATATATATATATATATATATATATATATATATATAGTTATTTAGTTAACAATTATATATATATATATATATATATATATATATATATATATATATATATATATATATACAGTACAGACCAAAAGTTTGGACACACCTTCTCATTCAAAGAGTTTTCTTTATTTTCATGACTATGAAAATTGTAGATTCACACTGAAGGCATCAAAACTAAATATAAAAATAAATACAATTTATTTCATATTCTAGGTTCTTCAAAGTAGCCACCTTTTGCTTTGATTACTGCTTGGCACACTCTTGGCATTCTCTTGATGAGCTTCAAGAGGTAGTCACCTGGCGCAGCACCCCATCACTCACCTTCTTGGTCAAATAGCCCTTACACAGCCTGGAGGTGTGTTTGGGGTCATTGTCCTGTTGAAAAATAAATGATGGTCCAACTAAACGCAAACCAGATGGAATAGCATGCCGCTGCAAGATGCTGTGGTAGCCATGCTGGTTCAGTATACCTTCAATTTTGAATAAATCCCCAACAGTGTCACCAGCAAAGCCCCCCCCCACACCATCTCACCTCCTCCTCCATGCTTCACAGTGGGAACCAGGCATGTAGAGTCCATCCGTTCACCTTTTCTGCGTCGCACAAAGACACGGGGGTTGGAACCAAAGATCTCAAGTTTGGACTCATCAGACCAAAGCACAGATTTCCACTGGTCTAATGTCCATTCCTTGTGTTCTTTAGCCCAAACAAGTCTCTTCTGCTTGTTGCCTTTCTTTAGCAGTGGTTTCCTAGCAGATATTCTACCATGAAGGCCGGATTCACACAGTCTCCTCTTACCAGTTCTAGAGATGTGTCTGCTGAAAAAGGTGGCTACTTTGAAGAACCTAGAATATTAAATATATTTTCAGTTGTTTCACACTTTTTTGTTATGTATAATTCCACATGTGTTCATTCATAGTTTTAATGCCTTCAGTGTGAATCTACAATTTTCATAGTCATGAAAATAAAGAAAACTCTTTGATTGAGAAGGTGTGTCCAAACTTTTGGTCTGTACTGTATGTGTATATGTATGTATATATATATATATATATATATATATATATATATATATATATATATATATATATATATAATCATGGCCGAAATTGTTGGCACCCAAGTAATTTTTCCAGAAAATCAAGTATTTCTCACAGAAAAGTATTGCAGTAAAACATGTTTACACACCATCGCATTGAAATCCGCGCTGAAATCCTCTGGCGATGACGTGTCGCGCCGTCGCCACTATTATGACGCGGCGACGGCGCGACGCTGTCATATAAGGAATTCCACGCATGCGTCAAATCATTACGATGCGTGCGGGGAATCCCTTCGGACGGATGGATCCGGTGAGTCTATACAGACCAGCGGATCCATCCGTTGGGATGGATTCCAGCAGATGGATTTGTTGTGCATGTCAGCAAATATCCGATCTGCTGGAATCCATCCCAGAGGAGATTTCTCCGCGGAAACGGATCCGCTGGCGTGTACACACCATAGGATCTATCCGCAGAAACCCATTTGCTGGGATTTATCTGCGGATGGATTCTATCGTGTGTATGGGGCCTTACCCTTGCCAGTAAGCGAGTGTAGCATGCTTCACACATGTGCAGTAAGAAACCGGCTGTGAAGCATCTGGAGTGCCGACATCTCTGGACTCCAGGACAGGTAAGGGTCCTAATATTAAAAGTCAGCAGCTGCAGTATGTGTAGCTGCTGACTAAATTTTTGGAGGGGGGAGGCAGAACACTGCTTTAAGTAATGACCGACATAAGAGCATAAGTGATTAAAGTGAGTGATTGTAAACATCAGACATGAAATATGAACAAAGCATATCCAACTATAGTGTGTACTTGTCTAAGTCTAGATAACTATTGTCACTCCTGTCTGCTGCCTCCTTCCTCTGCTATCATCATGAGTCACTTCTGACAAGTTTTCCTGACACCAAGAGATAAAAAGGTGACAGGGGAAGAAACTCCAGGGCCCCGTACACACGAGAGGATCGATCCGCTGAAATTTATCCGCGGACCGGTTTCATGCTAAGAAATCGATCCGCTGGAATCCAGTCCAGCGGATTGATCCGATGGTCTGTACAGACTCACCGGATCAATCCGTCCGAATCCATCCCTCGCATGCGTCGTAATGATTCGACGCATGCGTGGAAGTCCTTATATTACAGCGTCGCGCACGTTGCCGTGCCATCATCGCGGCGACGGCGCGACACGTCACCGCGGAGGGAATTCCGCGCGGATTTTGATCTCATGGTTAGTACAACCATGAAATCAAAATCCGCCAGAGGATTTATCCGGATTTTGAGGATTTGTCCTCCGGACCGTTTCCGCGGATCAATCCTCTCGTGTGTACTAGGCCTATCACACAGCCTGACACAGCCTGTAATTGACGTCTCAGCTCTGTTCCTGTGTGCTGTGTGAAAGGGGGTTGTGTCCTCTCCCTTCAATCAGCTTTCAAAGCTGGTCTGAGTATTTCAAAAACTGCTGATATACTGGGATTTTCACACGCAACCATCTGTAGGGTTTACAGAGAATAGTCCGAAAAAGAGAAAATATCCAGTAAGCGCCAGTTGTGTGGATAAAAATACCTTGTTGATGTCAGAGGAGAATGGGCAGACTGATCTCAGATGATAGAAAGGCAACAGTAACTCAAATAACCACTTGTTACAACCAAGGTATGCAGAATACCATCTCTGAACGCACAACACATTGAACCCTGAAACAGGTGGGTTTCAGCAGCAGAAGACCACACCGAGTGACACTCCTGTCCGCTAAGAGCACACGGCTACAATTGGCACAGGCTCACCAAAATTGGACAATAGAAGATTGGAAAAATGTTATCTGGTGTGATGAGTCTCAATTTCATCTGTGACATTCAGATGGTAGGGTCAGAATTTGGCATAAACAATATGAAAGCATGGATCCATCCTGCCTTGTATCAACGGTGCAGGCTGGTGGTGTAATGGTGTGGAGCATATTTTATTGGCACACTTTGGGCCCCTTAGTACCAATTGAGAATCGTTTTGTTTAAATGCTACGGTATAGTTACTGATCATGTCCATCCCTTATGACTACAGTGGACCCATCTTCTGATGGCTCATTCCAGCAGGATAATGCACCATGTCACAAAGCTCCAATCATCTCACCACTGGTTTCTTGAACATGACAATGAGGTCACTGCACTCCAATGGCCTCCACAGTCAACAGATCTCATCCAATAGAGCACCTTTGGGATGTGGTGGCAGGGGAGTTTCCCATCATGGAGGTGCAGCCAACAAATCTGCAGCAACTGCGTGATGCTATTATGTCAATATGGACCAAAATCTCCGAGGAATGTTTCCAACACCTTGTTAAATCTATGCTATGAAGAATGAAGGCAGTTCTGAAGGCAAAAGGGGGTCCAACCTGGTACTAGCAAGGTGCACCTAATAAAGCGGCCAGCGAGTGTGTGTATATAGGGGTTTACAACAACTTTAAAGTAGAATTCAAACCTGAACCTAACTAATCTTAAAAATGCCCCTTCCTAACACCTATGCTGGATGACCTGTGTAGGAAATATGTATAGATTTACCTATGTTTAGTCCAATCCAGTAAGGATTCAAGTGATGTGGCACCCCTGTGTCAGTGATCGGCAGCTGCAGGGGAGAGGAGGGAATGCAGAGGACGGCTGGGACATGGAAGCCCTTGAGTGACATCACCACACCCGGAATTTCAAGCCGTTATCGGAGCGCTCTCTCCTCTCCCCTACAGCCACCACTGGCTGACACAAGGGATAACTTGACCAGATCAGAGCAGGCTGAGAATAGGTAATGTAGCGCTACCCCCTCAGGAGCCGCTGATTGTTGTTGGGATCGGCATATTAAGTTACCTCTTACCGTTGTCTAGGGGTGAAGTGGATGAGTAGATTAGTGATCGAATGTCCAGACAATAAATTAAGGTTTTCTGAATGCTTTATTCTCGGCCCAACATGACCAACATCAACATGAGGTAAAGAGAAAGGTTGATGAAGTGATAGAGAACTTTGCAGTATCAGGCCTGGATATGAGAAAGAGAAATCCTGCTCTCAGTAGTAGTAGATACAGTTCGTCGCCACTCTAGCCAGAATGGGTGAAGTGCCCCCAGACAGACTCCTGCCACGAGCCTGGCAGCCGAAGCGTCACTTTAGGTTGCTGGGAGGAACAGGCCTCTGCCACAACTGGCTCTAGGGACCTCTGCCACAGGCCTAGTACTTGGATGAGCTGAATGGATTTAGCGAATCCTCCCAGTAGATTAGATTAGGGTCACCGGGTGACAGTTGAAGTGTACCTGTCAATGTCCCGGTCACCAGATCCCCGATAGTTCGTTCAAGCCCTATTGGACAACCTGCCTCCGGGTTCTCCTCAAGCCGACCCCCCACCGAACAGCATACAGCCTGGGATCTCCTCAATAGAGCGGTGGAACCAGCGAGTCACTGGGGCCCCTTTCAGCAACATGGAGCTCCGCGTAGCATGCGACCCCGGCCTGGTAGGCCATATCGCCGGGGTCTGTTGGATGCGCACACCCTAAAGTTGGGTGCCGCACCTGGAACCCGCGAAGAACCAACAAAAATGGCGTCTGCCACAGATATACCCTCCCCCAGCATGCCCCGCGAGAGAAAACTCCACCAACTGTCACCCAGGGGTGGAATCGGCACCCCTGGATCGCAGATTGACCTACTGGACAGTTCAGGAATGACAGCAGCCCAATTTAACAAATTATGAATGGGAGCAAAATAACTCTCCCATTCCCCACTAACTTTAGCGTAGTGCCCATACTAAAAGTAAGGGGGCGCTACAGTAAGTATATACATCTTTCTTACACAGGTTGGTCAGCATACTGTAGGTGATTGGGGGGGGGGGGTCGCTTTTTAGATTAGTTGGGTTTGGGCTGAAATTTTTATTTAACATATAGCACCTTTTCTGAAAAGCAAGTGCACTTAAATCACCTACATTTGTACCTACAGAACAGAAGAAGCTATGATAGTGTAACAATTTGCTATACTTTTTATAATATACTGTATTTGCTGGTGTATAAGGCGACCGGGCGTATAAGACGACCCCCTAATTTTTACATTTTTTTTAAGACTTTTTGTCTGTTCACTGTATAAGACGACCCCCCTTCCGAGGCTTCCGACGCTTCATATTTCTTCCTTCTGGAGCAATATTCTTCTTCATTCTTGCTGGAGCTGGAGCCATATTCTTCTTCCTTCTTGCTGGAGCCAATCACGGCGAGCAATGTATTCTATTAATGAATACAAAGCCTGCTTGGATTGGCAGAAGCTGTAACATCATCAGCCCACACCTCTCTGACTCTCCAAGCCAATCCGAGCAGGCTACTGTATGTAGCCTGCTCAGATTGGCAGAGGATGTTACTCCAATCCGAGCAGGCTCTGTATTCATTTGAATACGTCGCTCACTGAGATTGGCTAAGCGGTATATACTGTAAGTAGCCAAAGCTACATAGAGTATTACCGCACATCCAGCAGACATCCGAGCAGCTGACCCGGCGTATAAGACAACCCCTGCTTTTTGGCCATTTTTTTTAAGCGTAAAAGGTAGTCTATACGCCAGCAAATACAGTAAATGGTTGTATTGAAGGAATATATAAATTATGCAAAATGAAAGTCTAATTTGACCTTAAAAACTTGATTGGAGGTGATTTGCCTTTTTTCGTTCAGGAAATACTAAGGTGCAGTCAGTTTTAGGTAGGGCCACTTTGTCCGTTGATTACTGTCAAGCCACCAGCAGAGAGCCAATACACCTAGCTGCCTTGATTAAAGGTTGCCTATTAAATTATTTTAATAGGATCAAAAAAAATGTAAATTATTCACACACAAAAAAGGGAATTAGGTTATTATTATTTTATGTTGTTTCTTTTGTATAATGACACATTCTAGAAAAGAACTTTATGGTATATCATTAAAACAGTTTAGGATGGAACCTGTCTTTTTAATAGGTGCAATATAACGCTGAATGCTGTTATATGTACTGTGGAAATAATAATTACTACTATCAAATACTGGGGGTGTTTTATGTAGAGTGCTATTTCATGATATTCTGAATAATTTTCCCACGGCGTAGCTTTGTCTAATAACGATTATTACCTGCAGCCAAAGTTTAGCAGGTTTTGAAAAGGTAAATTATAATTTTTAGAGAATAGGTTCACTCTAGAGCTTCTTCCAAATTCGCCAGAACCCATCTGAGTTAGGCCCCGTACACACGAGAGGATCTATCCGCTGGTATTTATCCGTGGATCAGTTCCAGCGGATAGATCCTGTGGTGTGTACGGCCCAGCGGATGTTTATCCGTGGATATTTTTCGGGCCGATGGATTTCCAGCGGATAAAAATTTCTTAGCATGCTAAGAAATCTATCCGCTGGAATCCTGTCCAGCGGATTGATCCGGTGGTCTCTACAGACTCACCGGATCAATCCGTCCGATCCCCTCCCTCGCATGCGTCGTAATGATTCGACGCATGCGTGGGAAGTCTTTACCTTCCAGCGTCGCGCACATCGCCGCGTCATCATCGCGGCGACGGCGCGACACGTCACCACGGATGAATTCCGCGCTGCTTTCGATCTGATGGTTAGTACAACCATCAGATCAAAATCCGCCAGAGGATTTATCCGCGGGAACGGTCCGGAGGACCGTTTCCAGCGGATAATCCTCTCATGTGTACAAGGCCTTACAGTATCCATTTTGCATGGATTAACACAACTGTAGTAAATTATTAAAGGAGTAAGTTCCATTTTTAGGAAGTCAAACTATATTTGCTGCAAGTCTCTAATTTTGTACAGAAGTGCTAATTCCCCAGTTCATCAAGTAAACATACTGTAGGTTCTGTTTTTTACTGTCTGTGTTGGTGGGTGTTCCATTCACTTCCTAGAACTCACATTTACTTCCTAGCCTGGTACTCACATTTTCTTCCTTACCTGGTACTTAAATTTCCCTTTCTAGCCAGGTATTCACATTACCTTCCTCACCTGGTACTCAGATTGTCTACCTCGCCTTATACCTCGCCTTATACATTCCTTTCTTCATCTGGCACTCACATTTCGTTCCTCACCTGGTACTCACTTTTTCTTCCTTGCCTAGTTGGTACTCACATCTCCTTTCTCATCTGGTGCTAAAATCCCTTCTTCACCTGGTACTTGCATTCCCTTTCTTGCCCACAACTCACATGTTCTTTCTTGCCTAATACTCACATTTAGGGATGAGCCGAACACCCCCCCTGTTCGGTTCGCACCAGAACCTTCGAACGGACCGACCGTTCGCGCGAACATTTAGAACCCCATTAACGTCTATGGGACTCGAACGTTCAAATTCAACAGTGCTAATTTTAAAGCCTAATATGCAAGTTATTGTCGTAAAACGGGTTTGAGAACCCGGGTTTTGCCCAGGGAACATGTATCAATGGAAAAAAAAGTTTTAACAACGGTCGTTTTTTCTGGAGCAGTGATTTTAATGATGCTTAAAGTGAAAAATAAAATGAAAAATTCCTTTAAATATCGTACCTGCTGGGTGTCTATAGCATGCCTGTGAAGTGGCACGTGTTTAGAACTGTCCCTGCATAAAATGAGATTACTATATTAAAAAAAAAAAATTAAAACTGCTTGCGGCTTTAATGTAATGTCTGGTCCCTGCAATATGGATGAAAATCATTGAGAAAAATAGCACAGACACAGAAAGTACAACTCATATTTTCTTCCTCACCTAGTACTCACTCTCACGTTGCCTTCCTCACCTGGTACTCACATTCCCTTCTTTGCCTAATACTTTAATTCCCTTCTTCGCCTGATACCCACATTCCCTTCCTCGCCTAATACCGTCATTCCCTTCCCCGCCTGGTACTCAAATTCCTTTCCTCACCCAGTGCTCATGTTCCCTTCTATGTCTGATCCCCACATTTACTTCCTTGTCTGGTACTTACATTTTCCTTCCTTGCCTAGTACTCACATTCCCTTCCTCACCTTGTACTCACATTTTCTTCCTTGCTTAGTACTCACATTCCCTTCCTCATCTGGTACTCATATTCCTTTCCTCAACTGGTACTCCCAGTCCCTTCTTTGCCTGGTTCCCACATTGCCTTCCTTGCTTGTTACTTACATGTTCCTTCCTTGCCTACTACATACATTCACTCTCTCACCTGGTGCTCACAATGCCCCTCGCTCAAAGTCTATGGGACACGAACATAAAAAAGTCCTAATTATAAATGCTTAGCAGGCGCCGTATAGTGCCGACTCGCAGCTCAGCTATTTCCGGAAATCTGGTGACGCGCGTTGTGCGACAGGGGACCTGTTTCACAAGCCGTCAATCATCTAACCGAAGGATATGAACGCCCAGTCCTGCAGTCATCAGAACCCGGAAGCCCTGGACAAAATCAGAATATAAAGGTATGTACGGAGAAAAAAAAATTGACCTGCCGAAAGTAAATGTCCTTAGTATGCTTAGTATGCTAGATGTAATTTTAAAATTCCCCGTAGTCTGCCTGTAAAGTGGTGCATATGTGCTATGTGTAGAACATGCCACAGCAATAATTATATTTCTAAAGGAAAAAATGTAATTCAAACTTGCTCGTGGCTGTAATGTATTGCCGTCTCTCGGCAATATAGACGAAAAGATCAATGAAAATGTGCATCCCCTCCAGTTTTAAAGAGAACTCCACGCCAAAATTAAAAAGAAAAATGGCATGGGGTCTCCCCAAAAATCCACACACGACCCTTATCCGAGCATGTAGCCTGGCAGGTCAGGATAGGGTGGGGACAAGTGAGTGCCCCCTTTCCTAAACCATACTGGGCCATATGCCCTTAACATGGGGGGTGGGTTATTTGGGGCAGGGGGGGTCTCTGCGCCCCCACCCCAAAGCTCCTTGTCTCCATATTGATGGGAACAAAGGCCTCTTCCCGACAAACCTGGCTGGTGGTTATCGGGGTCTGTGGATGGGGGGCTTATCGGAATCTGAAAGCCCCCTTTAAAAAGGGGGCCCCCAGATCCATACATTGTACCCCTACCCATACATTGTACCCCTACCCATTCACCAAAAAAGGTGTAAAAAATTAAAAAAACGCTGCATACCGGTACGTAGCTTTGCAGGCAAGATTACCCTTCCTCCCCCCCTTCCCTACGGGGGGGCATGCAGCTAGAAGAATTAACTACTCAGCCCCCCCCCCTTGTCCCTATCCCTGACCATATTTCTCCTCTTCTACCTCTCCCTCTTCCTCGCTACACTTCTGATCTGTACCTCTAACCCTGAACTTTTCACATGACCCCCGTCTGGGGGTCCTCCTGGATAAAGAGAAAATGTTGGGACCGGTTGCGCGGTCCGTGCATGTTGCTATAATGCTTACCACAGTTTGGGGAGTTCGTCCGCTCGCACTTCTTTGGGGGCTGCCGCGGGTTGGTTGCGCGTGGCGGCCTTTGGATGTACCCCGGGGGCGCGGCGCCCCTAGGCGCTGGCGGCCCGCGGGGGGTTCCCGAGGGGAAGTTAGCAATGGCTTCAATACAATGTGTTCTGTTGTTGTGTAATTGTATGCATTGCGTGTACTGTGTGTACTATTGTGTTTTATGCTTGTCGGCCCGCGCGGCCTTGTCCCTGTTTTACAAAAGAAAAAACACAAGAGACAGTTTTTGACCATTCCTTTATTGAAAAAGACAAAAAAACTCTGCCTCCATGGGGGCCTCCTGACGACTGCTGTCTTTTCGCTTTGATAGCTCTTATATAGGCAAGGGCGGGGCCACCCGCTGATGTAACCGGATGACCCCACCCCCCCTCTGATGCCACATGACCTTAGAGGGGGGGCAGCGTCACTCAGTTACATCAGCGGGTGTCCCGCCCTTGCCTATATAACGGGAGCCGGAGCTATTAAAAAATGTTCTATTCCGTCGGGTGGCGTGATTGAAGATGGATGTACATTGCAGGACAATTTTTATTTAAATGTTTTAATAAAAAAATTGTCAAAAACTGTCTGTGGTTTTTACTTTTTTTGGTGAATGGGTATGGGTACAATGTGAGTGCTACATTTGACCAGCATGTAGTAACCTGACGTAGACGTAGTAGACAGAAACTATTATTTCTGTTCCTAATGCCAGCTCTGATAATATACAGTATTTTTATATGTTCAAGCTCAATCAGGTTTACCTGCGGAGGGCGGTACAATTTGGCATTATTGCCTTGGAAGCCAGATGACCTTATCCCGGCACTGTGAGGAAAACATGGCGTGGATTGACTAGCTTTGCCCTTGTTCTTCATAGCTGCTGTCAGAACAGAGTTTTAGGTGTTTTATATTTCTTAAAGTTTTATACACTCCCTAGACAGAACAGACTTGCCATAATTACAGTACAGCCTAACAGTAATTACCTCTACACACCTCCCTTGTGTCATTTTATTTAGACACATATCACTTTTATTGGCTGATGAGATGATTAAAGAGAAGTGTGATGTGCAATTTTTACACCAGTCAGCGCTGTGATCTCCCCTCCAATGTACACTGGAAAAGAACAATAACTTTGTTGCAGCTTGTTTCCTAAATGCTTTTCACTAAGTAACAGATTCGGTTGTTGTCTTGATTGATCCATTAACGCCGATCGGTGTATACATACCGGGAGAACTAATCCTAAAAATAATAACTTGTTTATTAAAAATTCCCCGACAGACAGTGTAAGGGTTCTAATGTGAGATGACTGGCAGCTCTGTGATAAACATCAACTGAGGAGGAGGAAAGCAAATTAAACCTGGGCTAAAAGAAGACGGAGGCTGCCAACGCTGAGTATTTTCTCTCGCCTTCATATCCTCCCCTCCCCTTACTTGCTGAGCTTCTGGTAGTTTTAGGAGAGGAGAAGTGGTGTGTTTTTTCTCATGGCTGGAGTGTTTTCAAGTGTAGACAGAATAGAAAGAAGAAAAAATTAGATGAGAGGAGAACAGAGAAGAGAAAAGGGAAGGAGAATAGAACAGAGAAGAGGAAAAGGAAAGGAGAAGAGAACAAAGAAAATAAAAGCAAATGAGAATAAAACAGAGCAGAGAAAAAGGAAAGGAGAAGAGAACAGAAAAAAGAAAAGGAAATAAAAATAGAACAGAGAAGAGAAAAGGGAATGAAGAGAACAGAGAAGAAAAAAAGGAAGGGAGAAGAGAACAAAGAAGAGAAAGGGGGAATGAGAAGAGAAAAGGAAAGGAGAAGAGAACAGAGAGAAGAGGAAGGGAGAAAAGAACAGAGAAGTGAAGAAGGGAGAAGTGGAAGGGAGAAGAGAAAAGAAAGGGAAAGGAGGAGAGAAGAAGGGAGGAGAGGGGAAAAGCAGAGGGAGAGGAGAGGTGAGGAGAGGAGAAAAGGAGAAGAGAGGAGAGGAGGAGAAGAAGAAAGGAGATGAGGAGGAGAGGAGACGAGAAGAGGGGAGGGGGAAAAGAAAAAAACAGAAGAGAAAGGAGAAGAAAAGAGGAGAAAAGGAGAACAGGCGAGGAAATACAAGGGTGAAAAAGGAAAAAAAAGGAGAACAAAAGAGAAGGGAGATAAAAAACGGAGGTGAAATAGCTATACCTAGTTCTTATCTCCGTCTCTTCTTCTTGGTCTGAGATTTGCATTTATATTATGTAATGGTGTTTCTATAAGAAGCGTTGATCGTGACGAGCAATGGGCTTTCCATCCCCTATGACACAGTTTGATCCCATTAGGGGTGTCTGGGTGGAATGGATAATACCCATTTTCCACAATTGATTCTTCGCGTCTCTCTTTCATGTTCACCTCATTGCTTTTCTGAGATGTAATTTTCACTTAAATACAGAATTCACTATACTATGGTGATCGTAGGACAGACAATGTTTTCATTTTATTTTGTTTTTTCTTTGTAAAAACTCAATAAAAACTTTGAAACAAAAAACATTGTTATTCCACCTCATAGGTGGAATAACTTTAGGCCGCTTAAGGCCTTACGGAAACGGCGTAAATCGACTGCGGCGGCCGGACGTACGTTCGTGAATCGGCGTACAAACTAATTTACATAATCTACGCCGACCGCAATGGAAGCGCCACCTAGCGTCCATCCGAAAAATTGCAATCTAAGATAGGACGGCGCAAGCCGTCCTATCTTAGATATGTTTAAGCGTATCTCTGTTTGAGCATACGCTTAAACATAAGTCGGCTTAGATTCTGAGTTAGGTCTACTTATCTAGTGATAAGTCGGCCTAACTCTACCTGAATCTACCTATATCTATATATAGATATAGATCTATCTATCTATATGTATATAGCTCTCTCTATCTATATATATATATATATATATATATATATATATATATATATATATATATATATATATATATATATATACCGTATTTATCTTCCTATAACGCGCCCCGGTGTATAGCGCGCACCCCCAACCTAGAAGAAAAATTCCTGGAAAAAAATAAATACTTACAGTTTGGATGCCCCTCGTCGGCGGCCTTGTCCGGTCCAGGGTTCTTCTGCGGCCATTGTGGTGTCCTCCCCGCTTTGTTCGACATATCCGCCGACATATAACGAGCGCAGTACACTTGGGTATACTCGGGCAGGCTCGGCTCCTCTCGCATAAAGGACGTACAGGATGCACAGGACATGCCCGCTAGAGGAGCCGAGCCTGCCCGAGTATACCTGAGTGTACTGCGCTCGGTATATGTCGGCACAGTGGTTCAAACACAGCGCGGGTATCGGCGTATATCGCGCACTCACGATTTTGCCCTGATTTTAAGGGCAAAAAAGTGCGCGGTATACGCCGATAAATACGGTATATATATATATATCTATATATAGATGGATATAGATATATATCTATAGCTATCTATATATTAGATATAGCTATATATCTATATCTATATATATCTATCTATATATATATATATATATATATATATATATATATATATATATATATATATATATATATAAAGTGGGCTGCATGTCTTTTTTTCCTGCTTTGTGCACAATTACCCAGCATTCTTTCCTACACCGCTTCATCTAATAAATCCAGAATAAAGGTTGGGCTACGGTAATTTATTTGCTCCTTAGTCTAATTTCCTTTCTTCAAGTCAAAGATGAAACAACTGTTTTGGGCATCCCCATCCTTTTTTTAAGTTTACAAGCATGTTGATCAATATATACACAGGTTTAAATAATGAATGAGCACCAGAAAAGGCCTTATGATTATTTTTATCTGTGTGTAAAGGTTGATCAACATGCTTGTGAAGTTGAGCAAGGACGGGGATGCCCAAAACAGTTGTTTTGGGCATCTATCTATCTATCTATCTATCTATCTATCTATCTATCTATCTATCTATCTATCTATCTATCTATCTATCTTTTTCATTTGAAATGAACACTGCATCTTAAGTTTATCATACATTTCCAGTTTATTGTACAACCAAGGAAGGAAATGCATTCTTACGCCAAAACCACCAAGGATTCTGGGGTGGCCAACCTTATAACATGCAGAGGTCAAAGAGATCACGCAATAAAAAAATGCATTTTATATCACACAAGAACCTTGTTACGCAAGCATGTCGCTGGAGGTCTTGGGGGCCAGCGTCTCCTCAGCGCTCCAGTTCGATTCCAATTTTTCTATCTCAGGCGTGTGACTTCCCTGCAGAACTTTGAAGAAATTGCTTTAATTAAAGGACCAGTTCAAACCTTTAAATGTCTCTGTGGATAAAAGACGTATTGATTCGTTTGCCAGCCTGTCCACCAGTTTCTATTTCTGAGATAGCCTTCAAGGGCTCCCTTTCAAGAAAAAAGTAACAAGAGCGATGACTCCACATCTCTGACTGTCACTCCGTCCTTTGTTTCTCCTTGGGGTCAGTATTGATACTGTGTGGGCTTTTCTCCGCTTTCATTGCTGATACAGTCTAAGCTCCTTTTCTTTCCCCTTGCTGATGTTAAACTAATTACTGGTGGCCATCAAACAAGCAGACATCTAATGTTGTGTGTTAAACTGAGTCAGGGTAACAGACGGAAACAAATTAAACTAGAAAGAAACCAGGAAAAATATACTTTTGAAAACAAAGACTCTGTGTGATAAAGCTTATTTAAACGACCAAACCTAATGCAAAAATTTCAGATTTTAGCTTGAAATGTTATGTGTCCTAAAAAAATATTGAAAATTGTATCAAATATTTATTAAAATTTTTCTTTCCTGGTGCCACTCCATGGCAGCATACTACCATCACATGCATGCTGCCATGTTGGTGCCATTTTATCAAATGCTTACCATGATTTTCCTTTCTTACGCCTCATGCACACGACCGGTTTTCCCATTGGGAAAACTGCCATGACAGCTTTTGGCCGGGAAAACCGGCCGTGTGTATGCTCCATTACAGTTTTCCCGACAGGAAAAATGAGCAAATTTTCTCTTTTTTCCTGCCGGGATTCCTGGCAGTTTTTAAGCCAAAGCACTGCGGTGGAGCATACACATGGCCGGATTTCCCGACCAAAGCTCTCATGCCAGTTTTCCTGTTGGGAAAACCGGCCATGTGTAGGAGGAAAAAGCTACCGAGCAGGTTCTCGGTTTTCCCCTCGGTTTTCCCGGTGGACTTTTTACCCGCCGGGAAAACCGATCGTGTGTACAAGGCATTAGCATTAAAGTGGAGGTTCACCCAAAAACTTAATTTTTAACATTAGATTGAGGCTCATTTTGTCAAGGGGAATCGGGTGTTTTTTTTTTAATCGAAGCAATACTTACCGTTTTAGAGATAGATCTTCTCCGCCGCTTCCGGGTATGGGCTGCGGGACTGGGCGTTCCTATTTGATTGACAGGCTTCCGACAGGCTTCCGACGGTCGCATACATCGCGTCACGATTTTCCGAAAGTAGCTGAACGTCGGTGCACAGGCGCCGTATAGAGCCGCACCGACGTTCGGCTTCTTTCGGGTACTCGTGACGCGATGTATCGGAAGCCTGTCAATCAAATAGGAACGCCCAGTCCCGAAGACCATACCCGGAAGCGGCGGAGAAGATCTATCTCTAAAACGGTAAGTACTGCTTCGATTTTAAAAAAAACACCCGATTCCCCTTGACAAAATGAGCCTTAATCTAATGTTAAAAATTGTTTTTCGGGTGAACTCCCGCTTTAATCCAATACAGCATACACTCATCACCATACCATTATGACCATTGACAGATAAAGTGAATGCTGATTATCTTGTGGGATATATTTGGTAACAGGTGAACATGTTGTCCTTGATGTTAATGTGTTGAAAGCCGAAAAAGTGGGCAAGTGTATTGATTTGACCAACATTGACAAGGGTCAAATTGTACAGGCTAGACGAGTGGGTCAGAAAAACTCCCAAACGGCAACTCTTGTGGGATGTTCCCAATCTGACCTAAAATAGTCCATGGAAGCAGCAGGCTACAGGGTCATGGGCAGCTAAGGCTTACTGATGCACGTAGGGAAACAAAGGCTGCCCCCTGTTTTTGGATCCAACATAAGACACACTGTAGCTCAAATTGCTGAGAAAAGTAAAAGAGAAGTATGGGTATATATATATATATATATATATATATATATATATATATATATATATATATATATATATATTTTTTTTTTTTATCATACTTACCCAGCTCTGACCGATGCTGCATACTGTATGTCCCCTGCCAGATCTAACACTGAGAACCGAGCGATCAAACACCACTGATCGCTCGGTTCTCAGAGCTCCCTGAGCAGAGAGTTGCTGACTATCAGTCACCGTCTCTCTGCTCTGCCCCCCACACTCACTGGAGCGCTTGGCTGTGAGGCTGAGCCGGGTGGCGGTCCAGGTATGTGAGCGGATCCCGGACATATGCTCATGATCTTGCCCGAGCCTGGACTGGCTCTGTGACGTTGCTGACAGCAGGCTTTGGCCCGCTATCTGCTGATAAAGGGTCACAGGAGTGTAGAATAAACAAACAAGCTTTGGCTGTACTTCTTCTTTAATTTTGGTTCTTATAGAAAGGTGTCAGAACACACAGTGCATCGTAGTTTGTTATGCATGGGGATGTGTAGCAGCAGCCTGTTCAGGGTATCCATGCTGACATATGTCCACAGCCAAAAGTGTCTACAATTGGCAAGTGAGCATAACAACTCTACCCACAGAGAAATGGAAGAAGGTGTCTCCGAGGCCTTCAAGTTCCCCAGAACTCAATTCATCTAGCATATGTGGGACGTGTTGGAAAAACAAGTCCAATCCGTGGAGACCCCACCTCACAACTTAAAGGACTTAAAGGATCTGCTACTGACAGCTTAGTGCCAGATACCACAGCATACCTTTAGAGGCCTAGTGGTGTCCATGCCACAATTGGTCAAGTCTGTCTTGGTGGCAAAAGGGGGACTCAATTTTAGGTGGGTAGTCATAATGTTATGGCTAATTGGTGTATATGTGGTACAATCAGGGCTGCTGATAAGGCAGTACAGTCAGCCCTCCTGTACTGGACCCGGCCCCTTCATTTATATGGACTAATAACTGATGGGGGGCCCAGGCACCTGTTGAGCAGGAGGGCCAAGTGTATTATCTATTTGCAGACCCCGATCCTCTTCTCCCAAGGTATTCTACATCTCGCCTGTCATCAGTGACAGTCAACTACAAGATGCAGGTAGACCACCCTAGGTAATATCCACAAGTGATGCAGAACCGCCTTGATTGAAAGAACTGAAATCCAATGAATGAAAGGGGTAGGGCAGGGACAGACAGGCTGGGAAAGACATGGATGATGCTGGATGTCCTCCAGACTTTCTGCCGCTTCTCGTGCACAGTGTGAGATGCTTACAGTGTGCAGTGAAATTAGAGGAAACCATTTCAGTAGAGGAAGGGAGCTGTACAACTGTGCAAGACTGAAGGAAATGCTGAAGTTCAGTTCTTATGCCCTGTACTCACGATCGTCTGATGAAAACGGACCGATGGATTTTTTCTTCAGATATCCGATGAAGCTGACTTTCATCAGTCTGGCCTACACACCATAGGTTAAAAATCCAATCGTGTCCAACGCGGTGAAGTAAAACACAACGACGTGCTGAGAAAAATTAAGTTCAATGCTTCCGAGCATGCGTCGACTTGATTCTGAGCATGCGTGGATTTTTGACCAATGGATTTCCCCACAGATGATCGTTTTTTTCTATCGTTTTTTTAACCATAAGAAAAATTTAAAACCAGGTTCCATTTTTTTTCACCGATGGGAAAAAAAAACGATGGGGCCCACACACGATCGGTTCATCCGATGAAACCGGTCCATCGGTCCGTTTTCATCAGACGAACCGATCGTGTGTACAGGGCATAATGCCCCATACACACGATTGGACTTTTGACCGGCCAAAATCACATCGGAGTAAAAGAGAACATGTTATCTATCTAAACTCCGACGGGGCATACACACGGTCGGAATTTCCGATGGAAAAATTCCATCTGACTTTTTCCATTGGAAATTCCGATCGTGTGTACAAGGCATAATTCTTTCATTTTTTTAGACACAGGGGGCCAGATTCACAGAAAAAGTACGCCGGAGTATCTGCTGATACTCCGGCGTACTTTCAAATTTGCCGCATCGTATCTTGATTTGGAATCCTCAAACCAAGATACGACGGCTTCTGGCTTTGATCCGACAGGCGTACGGCTTCGTACGCCTTCGGATCGTAGGTGTAATACTTTGGCGCGCGCTGGGTGGAGTTCTCGTCGTTTTCCGCGTTGGGTATGCTAATTAGCTGTTTACGGCGATCCACGAAGGTACGCGCGTTCGTCGCATTCTCTTACGTCGTCGCTAGTCGGCTTTTCCCGGCGTAAATGTACGACTGCTATTTAGGTGGTGTAAAATTAGACCAGCCATGTTAAAGTATGGCCGTTGTTCCCGCGTCGAATTTTAATTTTTCTTTTTTTTGCGTAAGACGTCCGGGAATACGAAAGAACGTAACGCACGTCGCCGTTCAAAAAACACGTCGGGGCGCCGTAATTTCTTGCAAAGCACGGCGGGAAATTTCCAAACGGAGCATGCGCAGAACGTTCGGCGCAGGAACGCGCCTAATTTAAATGACACACGCCCCATTTGAATTAGGCGGGCTTGCGCCGGACGGATTTACGCTACGCCGCTGCAAGTTTACAGGCAAGTGCTTTGTGAATCAAGCACTTGCCCGTAAAACTTGCGGCGGTGTAACGTAAATGAGATACGTTACGCCGCAGCGCAAGTACCTGAATCTAGCCCAGGGTTGGGTTTTAGTTCTTGAACTCTTCCCTTTTCACATTAATTCTGTTGTCCCCATCTAACCATGGAGCAGACTCCTTTTAAATTCTGCACATTTATCTGTAGAAGGGCTTTTATGTGTCGCTGATATTTTGTCTTTGATCTTAGTGACTGATGCGATCCTGCAGCTGCCACTTTACATCTTACAAATGGATGACCTCAGACTTTTACTTCGTTAAATGTCAGACAGGTGCAGCCAAAATCCTGCAATCTCTAATATTTTTTATTCAGCTTTCTGCTGGGACATCGTTTCTGGAATATGTAAAGTCTAGCCCTCAATAATTTCTTTCAGTATTCATATTAAGCTGCTGTATATAACTTACACATGAAGGAAGGAGATGAATGTGGTGTAAATGTAATTATATCCTTCAGGTCCATACAATGTATAAAAACATCCTGGATTGAAGTGGGTAAACAAGCTAATGGCTGCACCTGTGTATATATATATATTTTTTACAGCCAGCAATAGGGTGTTTAGTAAAAGTGACATGGGTAACTCCAGAGCCACCTGATCACTTTTACTGTGGTGAGAAGGGTCACCCCCCCCTTCCTGCTGCCCATGGTGGTTCCTGGGCTCTCCAGAGAATCCCAGGACTGCAGTAACCAGCCAGAATAGCTAGACACAGTGGAGATCGAGGAACTCTGTGACTGATGAACCAACAATTTTTCACTTGCAGTTTTAGATCTGTCATCCCCTGGCTCCTACAGCCAGGGAAGCAGCTAATCAAGAGCAATATGTGCTTGATTAGCTGCATTAGATGGCAGGGGAGACATTGAGGGTTTAACAGACCCCTGATGTCTCCATAAAGAGTTCCTGTCACCAGGGCCTCCTTTAATGTTGTTTGGACCCTGGGCAAAAAAATTCTTGGGGCCCTCCCACGCAATTTTGCTCTCCACCTGCCCCGAGACATACAATAAATATCATCTAGACGCAAAATCAGTTTACTGTGTCAGATCAGGCAGTGATTGCGATTGGTTACCAGAGGTTACAGCATATCATTTCCACTTAGGCCCCGTACACACGGTCGGACCAAACCGATGAGACTGGCCCGTCGGACCATTTTCATCGGTTCACCTCTGAAGTGGCCGTACGGCCTGATGTGCGTACACACCATCAGTCCAAAATCCGATCGGGTCAGAACGCGGTGACGTCAAACACACGACGTGCAGACTAAAACGAAGTTCAATGCTTCCAAGCATGCGTCGACTTGATTCTGAGCATACGCGGGTTTTGAACCAATGCTTTTCTGTACTAACCATCGGTTTGGTCCGATGGGGCAGCGGTCCATCGGTTCGGTTTTGAAGCATGTTTAGAAATTTTGGACCGAAGGAAATCAGACCGATAGCCTATACACACGGTCGGTTTGGACCGATGAAAATGAACTTCGGTTCATTCTCATCGGACCAAACCAACTGTGTGTACGGGGCCTTACTGACTGCTTGCTAGAGGTTACAGCACACATTACGGCTCACTGATTAGTTGCAA
This sequence comes from Rana temporaria, assembly GCF_905171775.1. Classification (NCBI taxonomy): domain Eukaryota; kingdom Metazoa; phylum Chordata; class Amphibia; order Anura; family Ranidae; genus Rana; species Rana temporaria. The sequence goes on along the minus strand of NC_053496.1, from coordinate 43,675,866 downwards.
GAGGTTACAGCACATGATTTCTTCTTGTTGATTGGTTGCTAGAGATTACTGTACAGTAATACTGCTCACTGATTGGTTGCTAGAGGTTACATCACATCATCTCTTTACTGCAGAGGGGCATGATATAAAGTACAGGCCAAAAGTTTGGACACACCTTCTCAATCAAAGAGTTTTCTTTATTTTCATGACTATGAAAATTGTAGATTCACACTGAAGGCATCAAAACTATGAATTAACACAAGTGGAATTATACATAACAAAATAGTGTGAAACAACTGAAAATATATTTCATATTCTAGGTTCTTCAAAGTAGCCACCTTTTGCAGCAGACACATCTCTAGAACTGGTAAGAGGAGACTGTGTGAATCAGGCCTTCATGGTAGAATATCTGCTAGGAAACCACTGCTAAAGAAAGGCAACAAGCAGAAGAGACTTGTTTGGGCTAAAGAACACAAGGAATGGACATTAGACCAGTGGAAATCTGTGCTTTGGTCTGATGAGTCCAAACTTGAGATCTTTGGTTCCAACCCCCCGTGTCTTTGTGCGACGTAGAAAAGGTGAACGGATGGACTCTACATGCCTGGTTCCCACCGTGAAGCATGGAGGAGGAGGTGAGATGGTGTGGGGGGGTGCTTTGCTGGTGACACTGTTGGGGATTTAATCAAAATTGAAGGCATACTGAACCAGCATGGCTACCACAGCATCTTGCAGCGGCATGCTATTCCATCCGGTTTGCGTTTAGTTGGACCATCATTTATTTTTCAACAGGACAATGACCCCAAACACACCTCCAGGCTGTGTAAGGGCTATTTGACCAAGAAGGAGAGTGATGGGGTGCTGCGCCAGGTGACTACCTCTTGAAGCTCATCAAGAGAATGGCAAGAGTGTGCAAAGCAGTAATCAAAGCAAAAGGTGGCTACTTTGAAGAACATAGAATATGAAATATATTTTATTTATTTTTTATTTAGTTTTGATGCCTTCAGTGTGAATCTACAATTTTCATAGTGATGAAAATAAAGAAAACTCTTTGAATAAGAAGGCGTGTCCAAACTTTTGGTCTGTACTGTACATATGAATGCCGCCTTTATATACATATGAATGCCACTGGCCTCAGATATTTACATATTAATGCAGTCACTATTTACATATGAGTGCTGGTATTTACATATGAATGATGGTTATTTACATATAAACACAGGGTCTGCAGATGAGTCGTCTGTACACAACAATAGGGCAGAACTGGGCAGCATTAGTAGCAGCACTTTACACTGAGCTATCAGGACACAGCACAGGACTAAAACTTCAAGGGACAAGAGAATTTAAACTAGGATAGTTGGCAAGTATGAGGCAGCTGCTTTGGGCCCCACAACAATGTCTTAAAGCCCTGCCCTGCCTGTCACCAGCCCAAAGCTATCACATAGGGGGCTTGTTAACCTGCCTGGCGGTATTCCCGAGTCTGACTCGGGGTTAGATTTTCATGCTGCGAGCAGTAACCCCGAGTCAGACTTGGGCTCGCCTCGCTGGATCCACAGGGAGTGTTTACTTACCTTGTCCCTGGATCCAGTGATGCCACCGCGCTGTGTGAGCGAGCGGGACCTCGTTCGATTCACACAGCGTCCTCCTGTGCCGCCGATCTCCGTTCCCTGCGACGTTGCGACGCACGGGAGCGGAGAACGGCGCCAAATTCAAAAACGTAAACAAACACATTACATACAGTATACTGTAATCTTATAGATTACAGTACTGTATGTAAAAAATACACATGACAAATGACAAAAATGACAGCAACAATTCTGCAACTGAGCAAATTTCAGTGATTTTGATTTGATTACATTATTGAATAATTTTTATTATAATTATATTATTATTTGTTATAATTATTTATAATTATTTAATATATTATAATTTTGTTTTTAAAAAAATGTCATACCCGGGATGCCTATTAGAATCTTGTTTGGTCAGATTTAAGTGAGTTATTTCTAAAAATTACAGGCCTACAAAATAAAACGCCAAATTTCCTTGCAAATAATGGTACCAGGGCTCAAGTCCTGTGGGAACGGAGTTCCTGCACTTTTTTCACAGCAGGAATGCAGTTCCCTTTGCAGGACTAGAGCAGCCGAGAGCAGCCGAGCCACCCGAGCCAATTCTTCACTAAGCGGCGATGCCCAATTACTAAGGTTCGCCTGTCAGGGGCAGGCGAACCTTAGTAATCCTTTATGTTACTGGGCGCTTCCTGTATATGGATTCATCAGGTAGTGTGCGGGTATTCCGTCACTTACTCGATGCCGCAATGTCTCCTGGGAGCTTTTGTCATTGTTCCCAGGAGACATTGCGGAGGTCTGCCGCGAGTTATCACGGGATTTAGAAAGAACTTGCTTTAAGCGGCCAGTAACATAAAGGATTACTAAGATACAGTGGATCGAAAAAAAAAAAAAAACATGCGGTTTAGTAATTATGCATATGAGCGTATCATTTTTTTTTGGTGGGGAGTGGATCTTGGGTGGGAGTTCCCACACTTTTTCCCCCAGGACTTGACCCCTTAATGGTACCGCTTTCAGCACCTTTTTTCTGAAAGAATCATACCGCCAGGGAGGTTAACCCTCTTGCGATAAGAATAACGTTAAATTAAGCTTTTGCTGAAGTAATTAGTCTATGGGTTCACTTACATTTTTTTTCCTCCAGCACTATGAACATTCACTTTGTATGTTCAATAAAGACAAGAGAAAGTACATTTGTTTGTATGTTATCAGGTTGATTTACTAAAGACAAGTATACTGTGCACTAGAACTGCACTGCAAGTGGTCTGAGGGGAAGCTCTGAAATGAAGGAAAGCTCTGCTGAATTCCATCATCCAATTATGTGCAAGCACAGTTTTTTTATTTCCTTGTATGTTCCCCTCACAGATAAAACAACTGCAGTGCACAGACTATTTTTCTTTTGTAAATGAACCCCATTGTGTTTATCTATTGTGACTTAGACGAGGTTCAGATCACATTTTTTGGCAAATGACTGCAGAAAACCAAGTGGTTTCACATACTTTTTCTTGCCACTGTAAAAAGAAACTGTAAAAATAAATAAATAAAATAAACTCTACAGTAAGTAAAAAAATAAAATAAAATAAAAGCAACCCTATCCCACAAGTGCATACAGGCAAATGCAAACATGAGTGTGAGTCAAGCACATGTACGTTAATACTGATTGAGCCAGACATCAGACCACCTTGGCTGTCACTGTGAAATCCTCCTTTAGAAGACTGAAGGAATTGAAAGACCAATACATCATTCATCCTTCTGAATTACTACTCCTTTGTCTGTTTTCCTGGACTGTTCTTTAACCACTTCAATACTGGGCACTTTCACCCCCTTCCTGCCCAGGCCAATGTTCAGCTTTCAGCGCTGTCACACTTTGAATGACAATTGTGCGGTCGTGCGACGTTGTACCCAAATTAAATTTTGATAATTCCCCCCCCCCACAAATAGAGCTTTCTTTTGGTGGCATTTGCTCACCTCTGTGGTTTTTATTTTTTGCGCTATAAACAAAAAAAGAGCGACAATTTTGAAAAGAAAACAAAATGGAGGTTATTTACGAAAAGGAAAATCTACTTTGCACTACAGTGCAAACTACAAGTGTAAAGTTTACTTGAAATTGCACTAAAAAAAGGGTGCACTTGGAAGTGCAGTTGCTGTAGATCCAAGGGGGACATGCAAGGAAAATAAAAAACAGCATTTTAGCTTGCACATGATTGGATAATAAAATCAGCAGAGCTTCCCCTCATTTCAGATCTACCCCTCAGATTTACAGCGACTGCACTTCCAAGTGCACCTTCAGCGCAATTTCAAGTGCACTTTGCACTTGTAGGGGCAGATCCACAAAAGCATTACGCCGGCGTATCTCTTGATACGCCGGCGTAATTTTAAATTTCCCGCGTCTTATCTTTGTTTTGTATCCACAAAACAACATAAGACAGCATCTGGGATCGATCATCGTCGGATCTTAGATGCAATTTTTCGGCGGCCGCTAGGTGGTGCTTCCGTCGAAATCCGCGTCGAGTATGCAAATTAGTTATTTACGGCGAACGTACGTCCGGCCGGCGCTTTTTTTACGTCGTTTGCGTTCGGCTTTTTCCGGCGTATAGTTAGAGCTGCTATTCTGAGGCGTACTCAATGTTAAGTATGGCCGTCATTCCCACGTACAATTTTGATTTTTTTACGTCGTTTGCGTAAGTCGGTCGCGAATAGGAATTTGCGTAGAATGACGTCACCGTCGTAAGCATTGGCTTGTTCCGGTTAAATTTCGAGAATGCGCACTGGGATACCCCCAGGGATGGCACATGCACAGTTAAAAAAAAACAGCGTTTACGTCGGGTCACAACGTATTTACATAAAACACGCCCCCATTACATCCATTTGAATTCCGCGCCCTTATGCCGCCAGAGATACACTACGCCGCCGTAACTTACGGCGCAAATTCTTTGTGGATTCAAAATAAAATAAATATGTTACGGCAGCGTAGTGTATCTTAGATACGCTGCGCCCCGGCAGAAGATTACACGCAGGTACGTGGATCTGCCCCGTAGTTTGTACTTGTAGTGCAAAGTGGATTTGCCTTTCATAAATAACCCCCAACATTTCTACTTTTTGCTCTAATAAATATCCCATTAAAAAAAAAAAAAAAATCCTCAGTTTAGGTCGATATGTATTCTTCTACATATTTCTGTAAAAAAAATCACCATAAGCTTACATTGATTGATTTGCGCAAAAGTTATAGTGTCTACAAAATAGGGGATAGATTTATGTCTTTTTTTTTTTTTACTACTGCGATTTTATCGTGACTGTGACATTGCGGCAATCATATCGGACACTTTTGACACTATTTTGGGACCATTCACAATTATACTGAGATCAGTGCTATAAAAATGCATTGATTACTGTATAAATGTGACTGGCCTGGGAAGGGGTTAACACCAGTGGGCGATCAAGGGGTTAAATGTGTGTCCTAGGGAGTGATTCTAACTGTAGGGTGAGGGGACTGATGAGAGGAGGAAACCGGTCATTGTTCCTACTGTATATACAAGGAACATACAATCAGTTCTCCTCTCCCCTGACAGGACGTGGATCTGTGTGTTTACACAGATCCACGTCCCTACTCTGTGATGAGCAATCGCAGGTGCCCGGCAGCCGCCGGGCATGCGCATCGAGTATACAGTGACGCGCGTGTTTGCCAGAATGCCGGGAAAACAAGGACGTCATATGATGTTCACACAGAGAGAGGGAGGGTGCCTGCTGCTGTCATTTTACTATGCGCCGGTAGGCAAGTGGTTTAGCGGCATATTGCTGGCGGTGCGGCAGCGCTGCCTATTGAGTTCAATGGGCAGGAGTGCATTAGCAGCGGTGAGTTCACCGCTGCTAATGCGCTCCAAAGAAGCTACTGGAAGGACTTTTTCTGACGCCCTGCCAGCGCACCGCTCCAGTGTGAAAGCCCTCTGGCTTTCACACTGGAGTGTGAGGAGCAGCTGTTTAAGGGCGGATTGCAGGCGCTATTTTTAACGCTATAGCGCCTGCAAAACGCCCTCAGTTTGAAAGGGGTCTAAGGGAGATGGTCATGAAAATAGAAATCAACCAACACGCCAAGTACTCCTGCTCTTTCTGTGGCAAGACCAAAATGAAGAGGAAAGCTGTAGGAATCTGGGGGGTAATCCACAAAGATCCGGCGTAACGTAATTTTTTCCATTTAAGTTACACTGCCTTAAAATTTCTACCTAAGTGCCCGATCCACAAAGCACTTACCTAGAAATGTTGGGCTGTGTAACTTAAATTCCGCCGGCGCAAGGCGTTCCTATTTTCATGGGGGCGATTCCCATTTAAATTAAGCGCGCTCCCGCGCCGGCCGTACTGCGCATGCTCGTGACGTCATTTTCCCGACGTGCATAGCGCAAAATTACGTTACGCCGAGCTTTGTGGATTGTGACGGGTCAATAAAGTTGCGTCAGGAAAAAAAAAAGATATGGCGTGAAAAAAAAAATTCAAATTAAAAAAAAAATCGCGTCGCTGGACAGAAAGGTCTGTTTTTACAAGGTGTAAACAGTTTACACTTTGTAAAAGCAGCCCTAATTTTGCGTTTGCAAACTAAATCTTACGGAGAAAAAACGAAGCTGAATCCTGGGCAGGTGGCAACCCTAATTGTAAGTCTATAACTGTTTACATTATATCACATTCTATGTACTGTGACAATTTTCAGGTGACCTGCATTTAAAAATAAATAATTTACTTTGTATGTGCCCTGCGGGTTAATTTTGCGTTTTGCGGCTGTACATTTCACTGATTTCCAAGTCATTTCTGGCATCAGAATGAACTTCACAGCTTCTGGGGTCAGTTTATAAGAAATACAGTATAACAAATTGGAAGCTGACCTTTAAGTACATAAAAGCCGCTTTTTACACTATAAGGCTACAATGTAAATACAACACTGAAATAAAACAGTTCACACATATATATCTTCTAAAAGATGTCATTTTGTATTGTCGGTCTTATGATCCAAGTCAGGTCGTGACCTCACATTTCTCCTCTACCAATAAACATTACAACTTGGTTACCAATTATCCCTTTCCCCACAGGCTGATATCACAATTAAGATGAGGTGGTCATCCTAATCACTCTTCCTCTGTGACCTATTGACAGCACTGTGCAATGTGGTGGCGTCCTATAAGTGTACAGTGTTCCAGCCTTCTTACAGTGTGAATTGTACTATGCATGGGATAACAGGGAAGGTAATATATAGACAATACTTATACTAGTTGTATTAAAAAAAAAAAAACATTATATACAAGTACAATTTTAATTGTGTGCATTTATCCAAAATGTAGATTTCCATCTCTTCCCAGCGTTCATGATAAAATCTAACCACTTGAGTACCAACTTGTAATAATCCTTTAGCACCAAGCCATTGTTTAGTGATGTGATCGTATCATTTGACTGACAACTGTTCTGTTATGCAACATTGCACCCAAATGTTATATATATATATATATATATATATATATATATATATATATATATATATATATATATATATATATATATATATATATATATATATATTAGGGCTGTGGAAATATACTATTAATTCATCGATTAATCTTTAATTTTTTTGATCGATCAAAATTATTTTGATTGGTACTCACCTCTCCGCCAGCTTCTGGGGCTTCAGGGAGTTCCATCGGAGATCCGTTGATGTCACAGACACCGGCGGGGCTTGCCATGTCCATCTGAAGGGCTCCTTTGATGTGCCTTCATATCTGCATGCCGGCGGGACCTTACTATCTGCCACACGCAAGGGCTGTTGCACTTCCCTCAATCAACTTGGGATTCTACAACCATCCACTGGGAGTTGTGATAGTTCCCTTCACAGGACATCTACATGCCAACGGATTGATGTTAACCCCTCCTCATCTGGATTCAGCAGTGGGATCGTTGTACACATTTTTATACCAGTATCATACTTGGCTACATGTTTTTATGACTGCTTTTGCTACCGTTTGGTATTACTCGCACCATTTTTACAGTTTATGTAGCTACATCGATTTTATCTCCAGTGCAATATTTATTTTGTTACCTACTTGGAGACTATACAAGTTTTAATGCTATTCCCATTGAGCGCTGCCTTTGTGTGTTTTTTGTATCCTGCTATCCATTTTTCCAGTGGTTGGTAACTGCACTGGGAATCAGCCTGCAAGGAGATCAGCTAAAAGTAGTTGGATCTGTATGTGCGTTATAATTAATCGAAATTAGTCGATTAATCGATAAAAAAAAAACGATTAATCGAACACAAAAATTTTGACCAGTAACAGCCCTAATATATATACATATATATAGTCCTGATCAAAAGTTTAAGACCGCTTGAAAAATGGCAAAAAAATCATATTTTACATTGTTGGATCTTAACAAGGTTCCAAGTAGAGCTTCAACATGCAACAAGAAGAAATGAGAGTGAGACAAAACATTTTTTGAGCATTTAATTTAATGAAAACAACGAATAAACTGAAACAGGCTGTTTTTCAGCTGATCAAAAGTTTAGGACCACACCTCCAAAAAAAAAAACTAAACCCCCCCAAAACAGAAATCCAACTTCCAAACCTGAACTCAGTAATGAGTAGCTCCGCCGTTATTGTTGATCACTTCAAAAAATTGTTTCGGCATGCTTGATGCCTCGCGTTTCCATGAGGTGAGTGGGAACATTTCTCCAAGTGGTGAAGACAGCCGCACAAAGGCCATCTACCGTCTGGAACTGTTGTTCATTTTTGTAAACTTCCCTTGCCATCCATCCCCAAAGGTTCTCAATTGGATTTAGATCAGGGGAACACGCAGGATGGGCCAAAAGAGTGATGTTCTTCTCCTGGAAGAAGTCCCTTGTCCTGCGGGCATTGTGTACTGTAGCGTTGTCCTGTTGAAAAATCCAGTCACACATGCTTGACACCATCTGAACCAAATCAGTCTATCTTGGTCTCATTAGACTACAGGACATGGTTCCAGTAATCCATGACCTTAGTCTGCTTGTCTTTAGAGGATTTCTTGTGCATCATCTTTAGAAGAGGCTTCCTTCTGGGACAAAAGCCATGCAGACCAATTTGATGCGGTGTGTGGCGTATGGTCTGAGCACTGACAAGTTGACCCTTCAACCTCTGCAGCAATGCTGGCAGCACTCATACTTCTATTTCCCAAAGACAACCTCTGGATATGACGCTGAGCACGTGCACTCAACTTCTTTGTCTGACCATGGCGAGGCCTGTTCTAAGTGGAACCTGTCCTGTTAAACAGCTGCATGGTCTTGGCCACCGTGCTGCAGCTCAGTTTCAGGGTTATGGCAACCATCTTATAGCTTAGGCCATCTTTATGTAGAGCAACAATTAATTTTTTCAGATCCTCAGGGAGTTCTTTGCCATGAGGTGCCATGTTGAACTTCCAGTGACCAGTATGAGAGAGTGAGAGCGATAACACCATTTTTTTTTTCACAAGAAACCGATAACACCAATTTTAACACACCTGCTCCCCTTTCACACCTGCGACCTTGTAACATTAACAAGTCACATGACATCGGGGAGGAAAAATGGCTAATTGGGTCCCAATTAGGACATTTTCACCTAGGGATTACTCGCTTTTGTTGCCAGCAATTTATATATTAATGGATGTGAGCTATTTTAAGGGGACAGTAAATTTACACTGTTACCACTAGCCGACCAGCCGCAGCAGTTTTACGGCGGCAGGTCGGCTGCGCGAAATCACGTAATATAATGTGATTTCGCATTTCAGCCACTAGGGGCGCGCACCTGCTCGCCCCTGGTGCCGACGTGCGTGCCCAGCGGGCGCGATCACCGCCGCGCGATCGCTTGTTACAGAGCGAGAACCGGAAGCTGTGTGTGTAAACACACAGCTCCCGGTCCTTTCAAGGGGAGAAATTACTGATCGTCTGTTCATACAATGTATGAACAGCGATCTGTCATTTCCCCTAGTCAGTACCACCCCCCTTCAGTTAGAATACACCCAGGGAACATAATTAACCCCTTCCTCGCCCCCTAGTGTTAACCCCTTCCCTGCCAGTGACATTTTTACAGTAATCAATGCATTTTTATAGCACTGATCGGTCCCAAAAATGTGTCAAAAGTGTCCGAAGTGTCCGCCATAAGGTGGCAGATCGCCACCATTACTAGTAAAAAAAAAATATTAATAAAAATGCCATAAAACTACCCCCTATTTTGTAGACGCTATAACTTTTGTGCAAACCAATCAATAAACGCTTATTGCGATTTTTTTTTACGAAAAATATGTAGAAGAATACGTATCGGCCTAAACTGAGGAAAAATATTTTTTTTATATATTTTTGGGGGATATTGATTACAGCAAAAAGTAAAAAATACTCATTTTTTTTCAAAATTGACGCTCTATTTTTGTTTATAGCGCAAAAAATAAAAACCGCAGAGGGGATCAAATACCACCAAAAGAAAGCTCTATTTGTGAGGAAAAAAGGACACCAATTTTGTTTGGGAAACACAAAAAAAAATTCCAAAAAGGAAAACACTGCACTCGATATGAATATGAAAAGTATAAACCAATAGTGAAGGTAAATACAATAAATGTGATTCAAAAATTAATAATTAGTATATTCCACAAATTTTGTTTGGGAGCCACGTCGCACGACCGCGCACTTGTCAGTGTACTGTGTGTATATATATATATATATAAATACATATACAAAGCCCCTTTAAAATCGCTTTTGGAACAGATACAGCATGGACTCTCTAAGACTAATCTTCACTATTTCGGCTCTGCTGCTCTCAATATGTGCTTTATAAATCCCTTTATTTCCAGCCAGATACTCATCAGTGATTGATTGCATCCCCATGCCGTAGTGCGCCATCGATCCGCGTCTACATGTTTTATGGCCACTGGAGTTTGAAGATCAAGTCAGTTTGACAGTAGATTGATCCCACACATCTCCCAGAAAAAATACTTCCCTGCAGGATAAAGTTATCAGTTAAAGCCGATGTGTACGTGCGCGTTTTCCAGGTTCCGTCGCGCATCGATGGGCATTTGCTTACAAGATGGTTACACTATTGTGTTTGCATGAGGTCCCTTGCTCAGTGATCTAAAGAAGAAATGTCAGCGGCGTTATCATATTATGAGATTATGGACCCCTGTCTCTTTGTTTCTGGTTCTTAGAAACAGTTTAGAGTGTTTTATTAGTAGAAGAAAAACATTTCTCAAAGTAAAAGTTAGTTAATAGAATAAAATGCGTGGTGGCGCAAAGAAAATATTTTGATTGACGTTATGCACTTCAAATCTGTTGTTTTTCGCAAGTGACAACTGTCGCAGAAAATTTAAAAAACACCAAGTACATAAACAAAAAAAATAATCTTTCCAGACCGGCATGTATTACATAATTGAAACCTATTTTTAAAGCTGAACACCAGGCATGCAGCTAAATTATATACTGTATATGGGAGCTGTTTTAGGCCCCTTTCACATTAGCGGACCGTTCGTCCGTTTATTTCAAGTTCTTTTACGGACTTATAATGCATCCCTATAGGATCGCGTCCGTTAGCGGATGGAGCATCCGCTAACGTCCGCAACCATCCGCGTCCGTCAGGATCCGGTTTTTCGGACAGAAGAAAACCCTATTTTCTTCCGTCCGGCGGAATGGATCGGATGAAAACGGACAGACGGTCCATCTTCATCTGATTCCCCATAGGGGAGAGCGTGGGAAAGACAGGGCGGTCTCTGCCCTGTGTGCGGGAACCGCCCTGTCCGCTGACAGCTCAGCGGGGATTACGGATAATCCCCGCTGAGCCGACGGACACAAAAACGGTCCGCTCCGTGTGAAAGAGGCCTAAACTGCCAAAGTATTGGTATTTCTGCCTATCCAATTCTGTGAGTTAAGCCAATGATTGTTGGCCAACCGAACATCTGATTTTTGTCAAAAGCCCATGTGCCAGGATCTTGTCTTGCATACTAACGTTACACAATTGTCGTGCCACAAACACGAACGTAGTGATGTACTACAAGGAATTTCAGCTCTTGAGCGCCACCCTTTGGGCCCCTTCTGCTAATTTTGTGTTTTGTAAGCATTGATTTTGAGCATGCGTGTTTGTACTTTCCACTTTTGTGTGACAGATTTGTGTACTGACCATACAAAAATTAAATGTGGAGCCGTTGTCCGCCGAAAATTTACTAGCATTTTTTGGCCGGAAATTGGACAACAATTGTCAAAAGGAACGGTAAGAATTTAGGACAACAGTCTGTCAACAGACAATCCCCTGCCAACAATCGTACTGTATGTACAAGGCTTTACACAGCTCTGTCACAGCTCTGGCAGGGCAGGACACCTGACTTTTCTATGTTGTAGTTCAGTAACACCTACAAATCTTGTGACCAACTTGTGACTAAACATTGAAAAGAGAAGCAACAGACTGGTGAGCTCTGTTTTACAGGAACTGCACAGACTGATATCCGGTCACATTCGGGTACTAACACCAAGTGTTTTTAAAAAATACATTTAAGAATGAATTAATGTAGAACTCAAGCCAAAACGTTTTTTTTTTTTTTCATTTTGATAGAGTTAAGCCTCGTACACACGACCGGTTTTCTTGAAAAAAAAAACAGCAAGGAAACTGCTTCTTGCCGAGATTCCCGTTCGTGTGTACGAGGCATTCAGGTTTCTCAGCAGGAAATCTGGCCAGAATCTTGACAAGAAAAAAATAGAACCTGCTCCCTTTTTTTATCGTTGAGATTCTTGTCGGCCTGTTTCCCGATGAGAAACCCGAGAGTGTGTATACTTACCTGTCGCCGTGGAAACCCGCACATGCTCGAAATTACATTGACGCATGCGCAGTAGCTTCCACGGCATAGGTAGGGTGAAGCAAGATGGCGACGGCATTGAATGTGACGAGCGCACGCTCGTCGTACGCAATGACGTCACTGCATCCTTTCCTTTAAAGAGAACCGCGGTTCTTTTGAAATGAAAGTCTGTACACTCGGACAGCAAGAGTTTCTTGCCACGAATCTCGTCAGGGAAAATGACGTGTTTTTCCTGACGATATTCTTGCCCGTGTGTACAGGGCCTTAGGGAGAGTTATAACCCCTGTCCATTTTTTTTTTGTTCCATTTGTGTCCCATTGGGGAGATTTACCTCCACTTCCGGTCCTGTAGCCACAAGTGAAAGCAAATCCCTCCAAATCAAAGAAAATCTGGGTTGCCACCAGAACTAGTATCCCCATTTTTCCTCTATTTCTGTTCTAGTAACAGCTCAAAATTTGAAATTGTCTTTCACATTCGGTGTTAATGGTTCTTAGGATGAAATGAGAGTGGGACTTCCCTTTAACCCCTTCATGACTGAAGGTAAAACAAATCCAATTGCCTGAACAGTTTTGCAGCGTTGTCATATATTAGTAAAACTGTACACATCATTGCAACCACTTTGTGTATCATGGTGGATCATATCTTCTTTTTTTCAGGACAAATTTGGGCTTTCATTTGGTGATAAATGGTAATGGATTTTAAAAATATGCACCAGCAATTTTGTATTTATTTCAGGTGTGATTTTGTATTTTAGTAGGTCGATTTTAACGCAACTACACTATTTTTAAATGTCACAGTGTATGCAACACATGTATTTAGCTGCAGCTTTTATCATTTGATCATCTATTAATTATTTTACACATTTTATTGGGTTTTTTAGAATATTTATCAGCGCTTGAGTCACTTTATACAAATGGTAATTGATAGCTCCTGATTTTTTTATTTCCAAAATACTGGCACTAAATAATCTTTATTTACATGTAGCTTTATACTTCTTACTATAAGCTACCGCTATAAAAAAAAAAAAAAAATTCTCCTGCTTCAGAGGTTTACAGCAATATGACATATGTGTATATTTTTTGTGGTTTGTATCTGTCTGTGGTGGTTTGTAACTAACTATGTGCATGACAAAAACATTTGTTTTGTTTCATTTTGATTCATTAATCCAATTATTTTGATTAGTTAAATGTGGTTGATTCGTTCAATTCGTATTTGGAAATTCTGAATTTTCAAATTATTTGAATTTACATATTTTTTCGATTCAAAACTTTCAAACCGCTAAATTTTCGAATCAGTCAAAACAAAAATGTTATATTGTTCTTATTTGAATGCAGCAAAGTGAACAAACAAAAGAAAAATCTTCATGAAATGATAACAATGACTCTTTAACTACTTGAGATCCGTGCTATAGCCGAATGACGGCCACATCGCGTACCTGAATTGCCAGGAGGCCGCCAATAGACGTCCTACCTTTCGCACACACCCCGCGCGCCCTCGGGTGATCACAGATCCGAGTAAGGGGCCGATCCTGGCCCCTTACCACGTGATCAGCTGTCAATGCCCACCAGTGCCACCTATCAATGCCCACAAGTGCCACCTATCAATGCCCACAAGTGCCACCTATCAATGCCTCATCAGTGCCACCTAGCAGTGCTGCCAATCAGTGTAAACTACCAGTACTGATCAGTGCCCATTATTGCCACCCATCAGTGCCCATCACTGCTAGCTATCAGCATCCTTCAGTGCCACCAATCAGTGCCACCAATCAGTGTCACCTCTCAGTGCCCACCAGTGCTGCATATCAGTGCCCTCCAGTGCCGCCTATCAGTGCCCTCCAGTGCCGCCTTATCGGTGCCCATCAATGCAACCCGTCGGTGCCCATCAGTGCAGCCCATCGGTGCCCATCAGTACAGCCCATCAATGCCCATTAGTGCAGCCTATCGGTGCCCATCAGTGCAGCCTCATCAGCGTACATCAATGAGGGAGAAAAATTATCTGTTTGCAAAATTTTATAACAAAATATAAAAAAATATTTAAAAAAAATAAAAATTTGGTCTTTTAAAAAAAAAAAAATACAAAAAATGAAAACTGAAGAGGTGATCAAATATCACAAAAAGAAAGCTCTATTTGTGGGTACAGTGTTGTATGAACACGCAATTGTCATTAAAATTTCATCAGCGATAAAAGCTGAAAATTGGTCTGGGCAGTAGGGTAGTTTTAGTGCCCAATAAGTGGTTAAATCACCTTTGGTTTAACAAAAACAGCATTATTTTGAAAATGTGCTCTAATAACACGAAGTCTTTGATTCCAGCAATATGTGTAGTTCGAATGGAGTTCAATGTAAAATTCGAATCGAATTTCAGTCTGAATTTCTGAAATTCGGATGAAGTTTGTATTGTAATTCGGATATTCGGATACATCCAAATCTCTGAATAATGAAAAATGTGTCTGAATATTAATTCAGGACGAAACAAACCACACATGTCTATTTGTAACTGACAGTGACACTAGGGGGTGGATTTACTAAAGGCAAATAGACTGTGCACTTTGCAAAGTTGCCCCAGAGCTTAGTAAATGAGCTTCACTTTGCAAAGAATGCCTTTGCTGGAACATAATTGGATGATGGAAGTCTCTGCTCATTTACTAAGCTTTGGAGCAACTGCACTTGTAGAGTTCAACTGCACAGTCTATTTGCCTTTAGTAAATAAATCCCTAACTGACACTGATGCTAATTTAAAAGCTGCCTTTTTTAATCCGTTTCCATCGGTTTTGACCGACCGTGTGTACGCGGCCTAGGTGTAGCAATAAGTTGCTAAATGTCGTACCTTCATTTTTGAGGTTTACCTCTTTAAGGGTTAACTTTGTGAACGGCAATTCAATGGCTGTTTTTATATTATTAGTGTGATTTGATATATAATACACTGTACAGAAGTGTTTTCTATTTGAGATAGCAATAAAAAATATATATATATATAAAAAAAAAGTTAATTTTGTAATTACATGCTTCAACAATTACAATGTTGGGCCACACTGGCTTATAAAACTGTGTCATTTTGCTGTTTTATTATTTATTTTTTACTTGAACAATTGAATTGCATTTACAAAAGGCATTTGAAAATGTTCATCAGGGCCACTTTTACATTGAAAAGTATGATGATACGCAATGTCTTGATGGGCGCTTGATCCCACTGCCAAAGAAACAACACAGAGATCCATTTTTTTTCCTAACTGCCAATTGAACAATGGAGAGACAGGAATTTCGGCAATCCTGCCACTTCTTAAGGACGTCAAACTGTATTATTAATAACCCGTCTCCCCGGACTTTTTAAAAGCTAATTTTGCAAGTAGCTGTCAAACATGTACAGAGCGATAGTGGAAAAAGGCCTGAAGGATTTTGTTTAGCATGGGTGAAATTTATCATCGTTTTTTTTTCCCCTGCCTCCTGCCGAGATTGTTACTAGCAACGAGGAACAAGGCTCCGGCATATTATTTCAAGATGAAAGGGAATTATTTGTCAGCTGTGACAAACTTATTAAAACAAAATGGCATTCCGCCAGCTGTCACCCGTCAGTTCAAAGTCGCTTTCTTGGCTTTGGCGCTGCTCCTTTGCAATTGCGCCTCTTTTTGAATTGTTTACTATTTGTAAATCTTGTTTCCATCACTGATATTCATTTGAAGTTCTCAAAGACATTCTGTATAACACAATGGAACATGAAGAAACTAACAGAAGCATAAACAATTAGCTTGCATTTTAATGATGCAGCCAAAGGAAGAAGAAATGCCTAGTGTTTGAGGTTGGTGTTGTGTTGAGTTTCCTTCATGATTATTAAAAGCCAAGGTTATTATAAATATTATATTGGCTTCTATGGAAAATAATTCTATAGTGTTCCATACTTTAGTAGAAATCTGTTTTTTTGTTTGTTTTTTATATTTTAATTTAATATTAAAATAAAGAAACTTAAATATGTTATCAATTTTATTTGGGGTCTATCTGTATATGTTTATTTGACTGAGAGTCATCTTTATTACAATTGCAGATGCATTTTCTTAAAATCTTGGTTAATTAACCCCTTGCCTACTGGGCACTTTTACCCCCTTCCTGCCCAGGCCAATTTTCAGCTTTCAGTGCTGTAATTGCGCGGTCATGCAACACTATACTCTTATGACATTTTTGATATATTTTTTTCCCACAAATAGAGCTTTCCTGTGGTGGTATTTTATCACCTCTACGGTTTTTATTTTTTGCGCTATAAACAAAAAAAGATCGACAATTTTGAAAAAAACACAATATTTTTTACTATTTGCTATAATAAATATCCCATTAAAAAACAATAATAATAATTTCTTCCTTAGTTTAGGCTGATATGAATTCTTCTACATATTTTTGGTAAAAAAAAAACACCTCGCAATAAGCGTATATTGATTTGTTTGTTTAAAAGTTATAGCACCTACAAAATAAGTGCTATATTTATGGCATTTTTATTGTTTTTTTTTTACTAGTCATAGCGGCGATCTGTGGGACCATTCACATTTATACAGCGATTAGTGCTATAAAAATTCACTGATTACTGTATAAATGTCACTGGCAGGGAAGGGGTTAACACTAGGGGCGATCAAGGGGTTAAATGTGTATCCTAGGGAGAGATTCTAACTGTAGGGGGAGGGGACTTACAAGGGGAGGAGACCGATCAGTTTACCTCTGTACTGGGAACACACCATTGGTCAACTCTCACCTGACAGATCCCCATCCCTGCTAGGTGACAGGCAATCGCGGGTGCCCAGTGGACATTGCGGGGGCAGGCAAACGCATCGGCTCAGGAGTGACACGGCGGGCCCCCTAGAGGCTCGAGAAGCCAAAGACATCATATGACAGCGGCCCGGAGGGACGGAAGGTTCCTGCAGCCGTCATATGACTATACCTCGGAAAGGAAGTGGTTAATCACCACTGCCTCTTCTCCTCTCCTTACGCTGTCAGTGTGAGGAAATAAATTCTGACAACCAGCTTGTAATTACATTGTGATCAGCTGTCATTGGACACAGCTGATAATGCGGTAAAGGGCGCCGCTGTGATTGGCCCTTTTCCCCGATCCGTGATCAGCTGTGTCCTAAAGATGCAGCGATCACACTGCCTCTGGGGGCATGCGGGCAGCATGATCATCATGGACGCCGTCCCAGCAAAAAAAAAACGATGGGCTGTATCCGTCTTTTGGCTATAGCGCAGGTGGGAACTGGTTAAAATAGAACTATAGGCAAAAGTTTTTGTTTCATTTTGGATAGAGTAACCGAGGGTTATATCCCCTGCCACATTTTTTTGCACTATCGGTCCAGCGTTTGGGGACCTGGGTCCTGCCCCAAGGGACATGTATCAATGCAAAAACAAGTTTTTATGAATGAATTCTCTCTGAATTGCCGGGAGCCGACAATTCATTATAGCCGCGAGTCATTTTTAAATGACTTTTTTTCCTTCAGAAATTACACTTTGTGCAGAGACAGTTCTAAGTACGGGAAACATGCGCTATTTCACATGCATACTTTACACCCCCCTAGGTATGAAATTTAAAGGAATATTTCGCTTTTATTGTTTCACTTTAAGCATTTTTAAATTCACTACTCCCGAAAAAACGTCAGTTTTTAAAACTTTTGTTGCATTGATACATGTCCCCTGGGGCAGGACTCAGGTCTCCAAACACTTTTTAGGACAATAACTTGCATATTAGCCTTTAAATTAACACTTTAGATTTCTCTCATTGACTTTAACAGGGTGTTCCGCGACTTTTCGAATTTGCCGCGAAAACCCCAAATTGTTCGTTGCTCGCCGAACAGGAGAAACAGGCAATGTTCAAGTCGAACATGAGTTTGTCTCGAACTTAAAGCTCACCCCTACTACCCTAGCCTGTCTATATACTACCCCAGGCTGTCTCTATACTGCCCTAGCCTGTCCATATCCTGTCCTAGCCTGTCCATATACTACCCTAGCCTGTCCATATACTACCCTAGCCTGTCCATATACTACCCTAGTCTGTCCATATACTGCCCTAGTCTGTCCATATACTGCCCTAGCCTGTCCATATACCACCCTAGCCTGTCCATATACCACCCTAGCCTGTCAATATACTATCCTAGTGTGCCCACTTACTACTCTAGCCTGCCCCTATACTACCCTAGCCTGTCTATATACTACCCCAGCCGCCCCTTGGAATTGAACATATCATTTTGAATATAGATAGGTGCTGTTGCATGTAATTGACTTCTTGAAAATTGAAATTTTAGTTTTAATTATAATGATATAATGATATAAAAGAATGGATGTGGGGGCCGTTTGTTGGGCGTGATTTTTTTTTTGGGGGGGGGTAGAATTTAATTCTTGGACCCAGGCAGCACAATGTCTTGGGCCAGCCCTGACTTTACCCATCCCACATTTGCATGTACTCAGAGCATCATTGATTGAAAATGGGCAAATGGACAGGGAATGCCCAGTTGATTGGGCAGCAGTGGGCAGGACAACAGCTTCCTTCTGGGTTATGCTCCCTTCCCATGCTCATTAAGATGGTGCACCTTTGTGGAGTACTTGAGATCAAAGATTGTGAATTCCAGGTGAGGCTACAGCAGGATCTGCTTGAAATATTAGCTTTGTTTTAGATCTATTAACAAACATTATGGATGGAAGAAATAAGGTATGCTCAATCATTCTATTCGCCCCCTAAATGGTGAAACCGTCTTTTTCCAATGGCAGATCTGCTCGCGTCCTGGGCACCCTGTGCATTTTTCATTTTTTCATTAACAAGCCCTGATTGTTTTTACTGTTCACTGTGTCCTAATCAAGAAGTTTGAAGTTAAATTTAACATTGGAATCAATAATTTATTTTTACTTGCATGCCTCCAACGGGTTTCTTGGGAAAAAAGAAAAAAGAAAGCCATTTATTGTCCCATTTCCCATATGCATTGGAATATTGATTGTCCCCAGCGGCAGATGGCTGCCTCCACAGCTGTTTCAAAGCAGCACTTGTTTCGTCTGATGCATCACCCTCGCAGGCTCACAGGGAAGCTGTAGCGCAATGCTCACCAAAATAAATAAAAAAAATGGAAAACAAAAAAAATCAAGAAGCTGAGAGTTAATGTTTCATTTACAGCCTGAGACTGAAACAACATTTGCAATAGTAATCAACCAAGGTGGAGAAAGTTGGTGTTATATTTTCTCTCGAAGACAGTGCTTTATTCTCCAAATTGTTTTCTTTGTTTTCGGCATCCAGAGTGGGGATTGAAGTTAAGTGCGCAAATGTTTATCAAAGAAGATTTACAAGTCCTATATAGATTTGCATTATCCACTTAGTGTGAATACTCGAGATGTAGAGTGTGCATGATGAAAAAGGAGTAGATTCCATCTGCGCTATTATTTTCCCACACCTGCTAGGAAGGCAATGTGTAACATTAGTGATGCTCAATTAGACTGATGAAACTGCTGCAGAGCCGCCATGCTAAAGCTAAACTTTAGGAATGAATGTGCATTTAAAGGAGTAAAGAATAAGAAGCAGTGCAAACATGGATAGGTGCACCTATTTTATTAAAAGAAAAATTCTAGGAACAAAAAAATCGTTACCTTTGGTCCACAGGGGTTATATGATCATTTTCCTTGGAAGTGATAAGGTGACCTTATTAGATGCTTCTCCGACAGTCAGCACTCTCCTCTGCTCTGCTCAGGAATGTCTGCCATCCTGTACAATGCCTCTGATGGGATGACCAAGAGAAAGTGGTAGAAGGGTGCTGGACTTGGATTTTCACAGGTTATCATAATGTAGACTAGATTAATACAAATTGACTTATGTTTACCATTTAGTCTAGCACAGGGGTGGGGGGTAGGATTCTTCAGGGAGGACTGCAAAGTAGCAGTAACTCCAATCTTGGCATCACACTGGGAATCTAGACTCCAGTAATGGCGATGAGTGGGCCGCGATGAGGTCCAGCTTTTCCTCTTAGTCAGTATCTCTCAGTAGGACATATTCCCAGGGTTCGGAACTCTGTCCCTTTTATAGAACACAGGACTAGTGGGTCAGACCCAAGAAAACCTGCCAAGAAAGACCTGGGAAAATCAATTAATCCCAACCTTCCCAACCAGGCAGCATTAACCACTACCTGCCTATAAGTAGCTCACCACAAGGGCAGGGAACCCGGCAGGAGCATGTTCACCCAAATCAAGAAATCAAAGTGTAATGAAATAAAGATAATGTCAAATAAAAAACCTTAAAGATTCCAAAGGCTGTTATTGTTCAACTGGTTACAAGTAGGACAAAAGACAGCCACCTCATTTTGGAGAAAAAAAAATTTTTGGGCTTGTAACTCGTTTTGGGGGCCTCACAATTCCCCTTCACCAGGGCTGAAGGAAATCATTTTTACAGTATGTGTGTTATTTTAAACTTTTATTTAGCCCTGATGAAGGGGGGTTGTGTGGTTCCAGAAACAAGTTGCAAGCAAAAATACTGTTTTTCCCCCCTGTATATGATTGATTATTCTATTCAAAATGTTATTTGACCACATTCAGTAAGCACTAGGGGAAATTCCCTTGCAAAGTGCAACTTCCCTTGCAGAGTGAACAGTCTATTTGCTCTGAGTAAACCACATTGTGTCACTAGTAGCAGGAACAGTGGCGGGCCATCCATAGAGATTGCATGGGCGCCGCCCCCAATCCATGCGTCCCCTGATCTACATATCACGGTGGCGGCCTATGGATTCCAATGGGGTGGGAGTTTTTTTTTTTTAAGCATCTGATTAGAGCCAGAGGTGATCATTTTGGATGCCTAGCGCTTAGGAGGAACAGAGAGGAGATGCATAGCAGAGGAAGCCACGGGAGGAGCAGACACTGGAGCCGCTGCCCTATACCCCAGGAGAGGAGGAGGACACCATAGCCCACCATCTCTAGATCCGGTAGGTGCCTAACCGCTGGCCACCCGGGGGGGGTGGTCAGTGCCACGCCACCGACTTCCCCAGAGAGGGGGTGCTCGTTGGCGTCGCCCCCCCAAAACGAAAAACCCACCAGCTGGCACTGAGCAGGAATAGAACCTACTGAGGCTTAGGTTCTAAGGAGATCACAGTATGTGTTAAAGACCTCTGGAATAAAGATTATTTTTTACTGCACCCCCCAGATCAAGCCTCTTAGGTTCTCCCCAAAGATGATTGCTAACAGACAACTGAAAAGAGGCACTAAATTATTAGTCAAGAACAAAGACCATACAGAGACTTTGATCAGGATAGGGCACTTTTTGGCAAAATTGTAAGAAAAAAAAAAAACAGATGTGAAAAGCATGGGTCAACCAGACCCAAAATAGAACCAGAGACTTTTTTGAGATCACAGCCAAGCTGGAAGACAGGATGCCCAATTGAACAGGATATTGAGAATACCAAGTTTTAGTTAATCAGGGAAAATCAATGTGGTTAATTTACTCAAGGCAAATAGGCTGTTAATTTTGTAAGAGAACAGTCAGCGGCACACCTGTCCTTCGGTTCTGTTCCTGAGCTTCTTATTGTATCCTCCGGTCAGCCACCACAGGCATTCATCCAGATTACTGATCTGACATCATCCAGATATGCCTGTGTATCTCTGCAGCATGTGAGTGCATTCTCATATGTTTTTACTTTATATATATTAAATTTACATACTACACTAGGGGTACCCAACCAGTGGCCCGGGGACCACATGTGGCCTGTGGAGCCCTCTGATGTGGCCAGCAACCTCCTGCTCTGGGATGGTGGGTTAGGTTGCCACCCCAGAGCATCAGTACTGTGAATGAAGCCAGTGGTAGAGGAAGCAAGTGACTGCAGAGCCAATGCTTCCTGTATAGCTCTGGCTCCTGTCATAGGCAGAGTGATACCAAATGCACTCTGCCTGGGGCATCAACAGCTGGCGATACCTGAATGGTAGACTGTTATTAACAGTACAACACACATTTTTCATTCACTTATCACTCACACCTGTCATTTATTTATTATTATGATACATTGATACTTTACAAGACACACGTGTTTGGAATCCATTTGGCACCAACAATGAACATTAAGACAGTATTATTACAATTCAGACATACATGAATAACAAACATTGGAATCTATTTTACCATCTAATGATACTTTAGAATTGAATTAGTACCCCACATTATATGATATAATGATATCCATGGGGATTTGCTGCATGGGTCGAAACGCATCGGGAAACAATACAACAGACCTGTGATATGTGATGCTGTGTATAACTTTGTGTTTGAATTGTTTGCATTTTGGAATGATATTATTATCCCCTTACCAGAGCTCATATTTTAACTGTCACATGCTTGTGACATGGTACATTTTCAATAAAAATTTAATTTGAATTAGTTTAATCATTTTTGCTGCTAAAATTAACCCTGGGGAAATTCTCAAATGTGTTACGGATAATGTGATCCTTAGTGACCCAGTGGACTCAAAATCAAATGCCTCTGCAAACTTATGCTGCATGGCCTCCCTGATTCTGCAAAGCCTGCAAAAGGACCCTAGGATTCGTGGTATCAAGGAGAGGGATAATTACTGCCTGGCAACCCTTCTTGATCCACATTACAACGGTAAAGTTGCAGAACTTATCCTGTAGAGGATAAAACATCTTCAGGAGGCCTTGAAAAAAGGTTTGCGTAATCCATTTCCAGACCCTGGGAGGTTACTATTTCCTGGTGCTGGATAACGTGTTGCTGAGGCTTCGTTTGGTCAGAGGAAGAGCGGTAGAGAAGGTGGCTGGCTGACCGATGCCTTTAAATAATTTTTCAGTCCTCAGCTCCAAGGTCTGATCGGTTCAAGCAACCATTGCCAGCGTCTGCAATATATGGTGCAGGAATATCTAGGGGCAATAGCAGACTTGGAGACCTTTCCAACAGAGCATCCTCTGGGTTACTGGGTCTTGAGGATGGACCACTGGCCAGAACTTGCTCAATATGCAATCGAGCTATCGGCCTGTCCTGCATCCAGCGTGCTTTCTGAACGCATATTCAGTGCTGCTGGAGGGGTTGTAATGGATCAAAGAGTGCGCCTGTTCACAGACTCCTTTGATAGGCTCACATTCATAAAAATGAATCAGTCTTGAAACAGCAGCTATCAAGCACCTGATGCTGATGTAACTGATTGAATTTGCTATGGATCTGGGATCCCTTAACCGGTCCTAAGAAAATAAAAAACAAACCTTTACTACCCCTTTAAGCATTATTTAAATCACTGCTCACAAAAAAACGTTTGTTTTTAAAACTTTGTTTTGCATTGATACATGTCCCCTGGTGCAGGACCCGGGTCCCTAAATACTTTTTATTACAAAATATGCATATAAGCCTTTAAAATTAGCACTTTAGATTTTTCATGTTCGTGTCCCATAGGCTGTGTTTGGGTCATCCCTAGTATTAACAATGAAAAAATTATCTATAAATAAAATTAATATGTTTCTAAACTTGCTAAACCTACCATAATATTCATGTGTTTGCAAATAAACCTTAGTAACCAAATACTAAATAAATCAAATACATTAAAAACGCAATTAGATCGAATGGACAACATCCATTGACTGCTTGAACCAGCAGGTCCAAGTAGTCAGGCTGACTTGTGGAAGGGACCTCCCACGTGACGTTATACCACAAGTCGGCCTGACCACTTGGACCTGCTGATTGTTTGTAACAAATTTTGTGTAATTCCTTAAAAATGTTATGATTTTATTTACATTTTGGGGAAATACTACCACTATGTGCATTATTCTCTGTCTTTAACTTCCTCTATGGAGTCTATCTTGACTTAGGAGATGATGTGAATCAAACAGATAATTCAGTACAGGTGGTTGTGTGAATCCTGCAGACATGTAGTTGAGTCATTTTCCCATGTGTAGGGAAACGTAGGGAGAGACAATCCAAGAAATCCAGCCAAGCATCAACAGCGAGTTCAGCTACAGGTCATCCAATTTCCAGTCAATCCTGTGCTTGGGGACTCCCATAGGTTCCTCTGAGTGGTTAGGCATGCGGGGTGTCTATTCCTATATCTGGTTTGTCTACATATGTTTTGTTCCTCCCCGGAACTTCATCATGACATTGTGATGTATCATTCCTTCACGGCAAAGAAAGTGGGACTATTGAAGTTTAGAAAATCTGAGCACCTTTTTGCCCCTTATATAAATTTTGTTATATAATACCGTATTTGCCGGCGTATAAGACGACTCGGCATATAAGACGACCCCCTAATATTCTGCTGAAAACTGTGGTTTTGTGGTCTACTCACTTTATTAGACGCCCCCCCATTGTGCGGTAGTAATGCGTTTTAATTAAAACTAAGAGGCCGCAGCCCGCCGGGTGCTTTGTAAGGCTGTATGTAGTCTGTATATGCGCCGCTCAGTTAAATCCAGATGCGCTGTGTTGATGACAGAGCATGCTAAGCCTGCTTGTATTGGAGTGACAACCTCTGCCAATCCGAGCAGGGTACATAATGTAGCCTGCTCGGATTGGCAGAGGTTATTACTGAAATCCGACCAGGCTTAGCATGCTCTGTCATCAACAGAGTGCATCGGGATTGGCTGAGCGGCGCAGAATACAGAATACAGAATACATACAGCCTTACAGAGCACCTGGCGGGCTGATATCGATCGAGCAGCTGTGTAATTCCGGTGTAAAAGGTCGTCTTATACGCCGGAAAATACGGTATATATTTTTGCACAGTGTTTTCACATTTTATATGGACTTTATTTGCACAGATATGTCAAATTAGGATGAGTTCATCATACGTTTAATGCACGTTTATTGTGTCTCTTATGTGATTTAATAACTTATACCTAGCACAAGAATAGCACATTTTTTATTGTTTGGTTGGAATATGTATCTAAAGCCTTTTTTTTGCGATTGGGGGGAATTTTTATAATTGCCGGTCACAAAGATATAGCAGAAAGTGAGAGACAATCTATTCAAAGCAAAAAGACATCCCCTGTGAGACAGTTAGGCCCCATACACACGATAGAATCCATGCGCTTGAATTTATCCGCGGATCGGTTTCAGCGGATCGGCGGATTTATCTGTTGATCCGCTGTCACGTACACACTAGCGTATAAAAATCCCCGCGAACCAGAACGTATGCAACGTAAACCACGTAAGACGTCACTATAAAGGGGAAGACCAAAGTCAACGGCGCCGCCCTCTGTTCCGCTTTTGCTAGTTCCGTGTGACCGCGTGCTAGTTAAGGTTTGGTTAGAGCCGATTCGTGCTTTTCAGTCTCCGCGGTTTGACAGGTGGTATTCTTGGGTTCAGTGCGTGTGCTTGCGGGTTTGCAGTTGGCATTCGGGCACAGGCTTTCAGCACGTTTCCGCGTACTGTGCGCTCGTATCTGTGTGTCGTGCGGGCTTAGCAGGTTGTGCTGGATTTGGGGGTGCTTTCTGTTGGAGTGTGTTCTTGACTGACCAGCCTGTCGGTTTGAATCCATGATGGAGCAGCATCGTCGATTCTCGCGAATTGGTGGTGTTTATGGGTTTGCTTATGGACAGGCTCAGCGAATCAGTTGTTTGGGCAGGAATACTGGGAGGAGGCGTTTCTGGACCAAGAATTGGTTGCGCCAGCGTGACCATTTTTCTCATATGCCTCTGCTTAGGGAACTCCAGGAGAATAATCCTGATGATTTTAGGAATTTTCTCCGCATGACGGACCCCGTATTCAACCGTCTGCTGGAACTTCTGTCCCCCTATATCACGAGGCAGGACACTGTGATGCGGGAATCCATCACGGCCGAGCAGAGGCTTATTGCCACGTTGCGGTACCTGTCGACTGGGAGGAGCCTGCAGGACCTCAAGTTCTCGACAGGCATCTCTCCCCAGGCGCTTGGGGTCATCATACCGGAGACGTGTACTGCCATCATACATGTTCTGCAGGAGGAGTATATTAAGGTAAGTTCCCTAATTTTAACATCACAATGTTTTTTTTTTAAATGTGTGAGAAAGTCTAATATTTTTTTCTTCCATAATAACCATGAGATTGTAATCTGCTGTGTGTGGGATGTTCCCTTTTCTCCCCATGCATGTTGTTAACCTTTACATGTTTTTTTTTTGGGCCTACCTGCATATTTTGTCCTTACCCACCATAAACCTGTCCAGCATGCTTTGCTAGGCCCAAACCCACCTAGCCAATTTTTGAATTTTGGCTAATCAATTGTAGCTCTGCCCCCCCCCCCCTCCTCCCCCCCCCTCCTCCCCCCCGAAATTAGTTTATTGCTCTATCATCAGAGGGATGTGGAGTCTGATAATTAAGTGGGCCTATATTGTTTTAACTAAATACTCACTTCACAATGATGGTATGAAATTAGAATCCTGTTGTTGAAGTTGCACAATGATGGTTTTTGTATTGTGATTGCAATGTTTATCTGATAAATTAGTAAACATTTTTTTTTTGTTTGTCCCCACAGCTACCCTCCACACCACAGGAATGGCAGTCTGTGGCTTCCCAATTTGCCCAGCGTTGTGATTTTCCGAACTGCAGTGGAGCAATATATGGGAAGCACGTCCGCATTGTGCCCCCACCCCACTCGGGGTCCTACTATTTTAACTACAAGGGTTTTCATAGTATCGTGTTTATGGCCGTGGTGTCGGCACAGTATGAGTTTCTCTATGTGGACGTGGGGAAGAACGGCCGGCTGTCAGATGGGGGAGTGTTCTCACGGACTGAATTCTACGATCGTCTCCAAACTGGTGATCTGGCATTGCCACCAGATGAAGCTAATGTAGAAGGACTTCCATTTGTGTTCGTCGCGGACGAAGCTTTCGGGCTTGGACCTCACCTAATGCGGCCTTTTCCCCATAGGACTCTCACCTACGAGAGGAGGGTGTTCAATTATCGGTTGTCCAGAGCTCGGAGGGTAGTCGAGAATGCCTTTGGGATTCTCACCAACCGGTTCCGCCTGTTCCTGACAGCTATACATCTGGCGGAATATAAATTGAACACCGTTGTATTTGCCTGCTGCATTTTGCACAACTTTTTACGCAGGCATTCCCAGACGTACCTACCCGACAGCGTTTCTGAGGCAAGACTACTCTCAGATCCTCTCCCTGGGCTGGACACTGGTCGCGCTGGCATTGGCACCCAATCTGCTCGTGAGGTACGCGACAAATATGTTGAGTACTTCATGGGTCGGGGGGCCATTGCTATGCCAGATGATATTACTTTCTAATTCGGCCCCCAAAAGAAAGGAATATTCACAGAACTAATAAATAATTAGACCATTGGACTTTATACAGTTGTTTGTCATTACTGCTTTGTTGCTTTTTATCTGTCTTCCTGGTTTGCACCAAAAATAGTGCACTTCTAGTGCCAAATGTAGGGTTCAGGTTTTAGTAAATAAACACAATTGCACATTATTCACTCATCTACAAACTGGGTATCCAGCATATAAAAGAAGAAAGCCATTTATTGTTTGTTTTTTGGACAAGCTTTTTTTATTTTCAGCTTTTTCATTTTCCTTGCTTACTCAAATTTTTACTAACAAACATGTCAACTTTGAGTTTTTGCAAGGTTTTTTTTTTTTTTTTATATATTTTTTAGTTATCGAATTCTCCAACAATGTATTTAAAATTTACATTTTTCACACAAATAGAATATTTCACAAATGTAAACTTAACACAATTTTTGTGTGTGAATTTTTTAATCAAATTTTTTTTTTTATTATTTTTTTTGGATGAAATTTTTTTTTTTTTTTTTTTTGGTATTATTGCTCAAATCTTGGTCCAAGTTTTTGGACATATTTCACACCCAACATTTTTAGTGAAACTTTTTGAATATTTGGAAAGGTTTATTCTCAAAAATCTTCTATTTTACAATTTTTTTTGGTTTCCTTTATTTAATATTTTTGTTTTTTTGAGAAAAATTATTAAAATCTTATAAATTTTTGTATTTTTTATTTTTAATTTAATTTTAATAATAATTATATATTTTTTTATTTTTTATTTTATTTTAATATTAATTTTTGATTTTGTTTTGTTTTTTTCCTGCTTTTTGATTGAAGCCTTTATTTTTTAGAAAACATATAAAATGTGTAAAACATATAAAAGACAAATGTTTCACTTGTACATCCCAGTCATGGTGTGAGTTCACACCTGAACACGCCAAAATTTGAAGATGCACACACCAATGGACAAATGTCAGTTCTACAACATCTAAACACCGACAAAGGGCGACATGTGCTATCTGCCATCATGAGTGATCAATGTCTGTGTTATGTGGGAGCAAACCCTTCCTCCAAAACTACTTGAGAATCGAGGAGGGGGTTGTACCCACAAAGCACAGATAATCAAGATTCTGTGATGGCAGATAGCACATGTTGCCACACTGTGTGTGCATCTTCAAATTTTGGCGTATTGCTGAGTAACAAAATAAAACTGGTTGGGGGATGGGCGGGTGGGGGGGGTGTTCAGTCTTTGACCCGGCCCATCATGTCAATGATGTTTTTATAGTTCTGTTCTATGGCGCTCATTTTTTGGCGCATAGTTTCCAGCTCGGTGCAGCACTCTAAAAAGTATGATTTGACATTTTGTTCCATGAGATGCAGTCTTTGGCGCATGTTGTCCATCTCACTGCTGCACTCCATCACTTGCTGTATAATGATTCCAGCACTGGCGGCCGAAAAATGAAGCCAAAAAAATACAATGTGAGAAAAAGCCTGTCTAGATCTATATAGGGTTGCCACCTCATCCCTTTAAACCACAACACATATTAATTTAACAGGTTCTGTGGCTGATTAAGGTGGTAATTAAACTCATCTGGTGCCATATCAGCATTACACTAGCCACAGAACATGTGTAATCCATATGTGTTTGGGAATAAAGGGATGAGGTGGCAAGCCTATCTACATCTGTATTTCCATATAAAGCTGGTGTGACACTGACCTGATGGTGTGCTCCTTCCAGCCTCCACATCTTCGACATCTTGAATCACTCCTCCTTCTTGCACCACTTCCCCATCATCCTCCACGACTCCTCCTTCCATCAATCCACCATCTTCTAAATTGCTAAAATCCTCCTCATCAAATTCCCCTTCCTCATCCACAAGTACCAGATCCAAGATGACTCCATCTTCCTCTCTTCCTTGCATATCCTCCTCCTCCTCCACATCCTCCTCTCTTCCTTGCATATCCTCCTCCTCCTCCACATCCTCCTCTCTTCCTTGCATATCCTCCTCCTCCTCCACATCCTCCTCTCTTCCTTCCACATCCTCCTCCACATGGCGAGATGTTTGATGTTGGCCTTGTCTGGCCCTCTCTGCCTCCTCAAACTGCAGGCGTCTTCTTTCCCCTAAATAAACAATGAAAAAAAGGTATACTCATCAACACACAGATATTGTAGAGCAGAAATCGCATACATTGCTTTATTAAGGAAGAGGCTTTTTTTGGGGCTAAATTGGGTCTTCTCCCCCCCACTCCTACATTTGGGATGACTTCTATGGCAAGCTCTGATTTAGGCCCTTTTTTGCGAAGTGACACACATGGATGTCCCCCCCTTAAATTTTAACACGGACACCATACAAATTACAATCTTAATATTTAGGTGGAGACACAGGTGCTCTGGATTTCAGATATGAAAACACCAGCTTAGTAGCACTGTTGGCATTACACAGTCTTGGATTTGCATTTTCCACAACTCTATTTGTACACAATGTTTACAAACCATGTTTTTGGCCAGAGAGGCATGTCCAGGTGTTTTGTTCCTGGGCCAACATCGTATTTTGGAGAAATAAGCTGATGTCAAAGATGTTTACTATTAACAGTCGTTGCCCAAGCAAAATGTTTGAGAACAACACCTTCTATTTCAACATGAGCTCAGAAGTACAACCAGGCCAAGGAGACAGATGTAGAAATGTACCTGACCAAGCTAAAAATCTAAAAAGGTCCCCCCCCCAACTAATATAATTAACTTACTTTTCTTTAAGATTTTTTTGATCCTCTTGTACTGATGTGGCTCCCTCAGTTTCAAATCAGACCACCGCTTCCGTAGCTGCTCCTTGGACCTGGTGATCCCAAACATTCTCTTCATTCTTCTTGCCACCTTCTCCATTATTTTCCCCTTTCTGCGGTTGGGGGTCTTGTATGGCCCATATTTGCCATCATAATCCTTCCTCCGCATTATATCCACAAGCTCTATCATTTCCTCAAAAGCCATATTAGTGGCCTTATACCATTTTGGACGGGATCGGGACGTTCCTGCCTCTGCCCCCTCACTTCTGGCCTGAGAGCTCCGTGCATGCTCGCCTGTCATCGCCATCTTTCATCCCCACAGAGATTAGGGGCGTGGAAACCAGGAAATGTCCCATCATGGGCGTGTACGAGGGCGGCAGTTCATGCATACGCGGAGTGTAGAGAATGAATAAGACGTAATTACGTAGGTTACGCGGAGATTATTCGCTCGTTTCACAGAAGTTACATAGTTCACGCCATATTTTTGGAGTTAACATTGATTAGGGGGCATGGCAAAGGTGGCGAAGGCGGGGTGTCACGCACACGCGGAGTGTCTAGAAGGGAAGCCACGTGGTTACGTACGTTACGCGGAGATGATTATAACATTTGACAGAAGTTACCCACTTAACGCCATATTTTTGGAATTAACATTGATTAGGGGGCATGGCAAAGGTGGCGAAGGCGGGGTGTCACTCACACGCGGAGTGTCTAGAAGGGAAGCCACGTGGTTACGTACGTTACGCGGAGATGATTATAACATTTGACAGAAGTTACCCACTTAACGCCATATTTTTGGAATTAACATTGATTAGGGGGCATGGCAAAGGTGGCGAAGGCGGGGTGTCACGCACACGCGGAGTGTCTAGAAGGGAAGCCACGTGGTTACGTACGTTACACGGAGATGATTATAACATTTGACAGAAGTTACCCACTTAACGCCATATTTTTGGAATTAACATTGATTAGGGGGCATGGCAAAGGTGGCGAAGGCGGGGTGTCACGCACACGCGGAGTGTCTAGAAGGGAAGCCACGTGGTTACGTACGTTACGCGGAGATGATTATAACATTTGACAGAAGTTACCCACTTAACGCCATATTTTTGGAATTAACATTGATTAGGGGGCATGGCAAAGGTGGCGAAGGCGGGGTGTCACGCATACGCGGAGTGTATAAAAGGGAACCTACGTGGTTACGTACGTTACGCGGAGATTAATTCAAGGTGCTTCACGAGGAGCTAGAGATAGTAAGGTAAGAAAATTGGAACATGGGATCAGCAGAGGCCTAAAAAATATAGAGCCATGGGATTGGGGTTTGGTCTGTTGTTTGCACCCTTTTAACGCTACTTATGTTTCTTGTGTCCCCAAAACGGTAATTCCTTCTCACAATGCTTTCACACATCACTTTAATGTAGATGTGAAGAATGCTCTACGTATTTGTAGTTTTTGACAGGTGTATTGTGATCATGCAAGTATTGTTCTGTGTTGGTTGGCCAGAGGTTAGTATGTGAAGTGTATTTATATGTCAGGAATGATGAGGGGCATGCTAGGTACACATGAAATAGTGCCTTGAGGAATGGTCAAAATATCAAAAATGGAGGATGGTTAGAGATGACACGTATTTAGCAAACTTTTTTCAAAAATGGTCTGCATATGAAATAATTGTTGGTCACAACAATGGGGCAGAGCTGGGCAGCATTTTAGCTGCAGGAGACACTGTGTTTGCATAGTAGTTTTGAAATCTGGTGCCACATATTCTTACAATGTGAATGCTGTGCATTTTTTTATGCTTCTTAATTTTTATTTTTACAGTGTGTTAATTGTGTGTTTTGGAAAAAAACTTTCAAAAAGGAAATGGAACAGATTGTGGGCCAAGAAGCTATAAGTCGCCTTATTGCGAAGTATCGTGAGACGCCCCTACTTTGGGATAGCAGACACCCCCTGTATAAAAATCGGGCGCGCAGAAGGACAGCACTTGCTGACATTGCAACATATATGCAGACATGGGTTCCCGACTGCACAGGCCACATAGTCAAGAACAAAATGAACAACCTGAGGGCCGCATTCCGCACAAAAAGAAAACAACTACGGGAACAACGATCAGGAGCAGCAGCAAGCCAGTCCACGGAGCCAAGTCTGTGGTACTACCAGGAGCTGGAGTTTTTGGGGGATCAAATGGATGGCCGGCGATCAATGTCAAGCCCTCCTCCCAGACAGCAGGGCAGCAGACCTTCCACGGATCACCGTAGACAGGAGGAGAACAGTGAGGGGCTGGCTGGCATGCGTCCAGATCTTCGACTGAGCACTTCTTCTGATGAGGTAGAGTATTTTACACCGAATTTTTTGGCTGCTAATTATGGTTTAATTCTTGAGTTGATATTGTAAGCACAAAATAAAAAATGGCTGAGAAAATTCGGGGTCATAAAAATAGGGGTCCTGGATGACAAGTGCAGGGATCAGAAGGAGAGTAGATTAAAGATTAAAGTAAGATAAAACAAACCAGTCTAGAGCATGAAAATGTGTGTGATTTGCTGGTGTCAAATTGTAAAAAATGTCCCTTTTTTGCCACAGGAAGAAGAGACCAGCCTGGATTTGACGGCTACTGAGCCCGAGATGCATGCCAGCCAGGAGGAAGGGGTCATTGCCAGCCAGGAGGAGGAGGCCGGGCCAAGCACTATTTAGGAGGGCCCCAGGCCCAGGGCTAGCACAAGCCCGCATGTCCCTCCCCCCCAGGTCAGGCAAGCAGGCCTAATGAGGTGCAGGAGGGAAGTTGAGGATAGGAGCCTCGAGATGATCAGGGAGGCAAGCGCCATAATGAGGGCCCCCCTGACCCGCACTGAGGCCTACAGTGCCTATGTGGCACACGAACTATCAACAGGGGGAGGAAGATCAGAGGCGTGCCAGGAACCTATATTATAAGGTCATTCTATGGATGCAGAGGGGCTGGCTGACCGATGACACCGAGCTCAGTGACCCGGCCCATCCTGCCCAACATCTCTTACCTCCTCCTGCTGCCACATCCTCCCCATCTGCAAGAGGCCGTTTCCGGATCTGTGGAAGATCTGCTGCAAGGAGGGTTACAAGGAACAGGAGAAGATGATTCCCGGCCTTCCATTTGATCCCCCAAAAACTTTTTGCTTTTTGGACTACCACAGCCTGGGCTCCATTGGCTCGCTTGCTGCTGCTCCTGGTTTTTGGTTTTTGTGGTTGTTCTCTTTAGTTGTTGGTATGCGGTCCTCAAGGTTTGCCATTTTGTCCTTGACTATGTTGCCTGTGCAGTCTGGAACACAAGTCTGCATGTATGTTGCTATCTCAGCAACAGCAATAATCATTGTTAATCCCTTTACACTTTATTCCTGATACTTTAATATTTTAAAGGGGAAATTCCAATGTAAAAGAAGATTTTTAAAGTACATTTTGCCAATATAAAACCTAATTTTCCCAAAAACTTCTTATTTTATTTAGGATAGCATGGAGAAGGGTTAAAAAAGTATTTTTGCTGCTGTGATGAATTTGGTTTTAATCCTAATGAAAACAAATTGTATATATGTATTATATCTATCTAGGCTGATAGTATTGTGCCTATTGTTAGGTATTTACCATATAGCAGACCTTGTCTGTATATTTTTGGCTTTTCAGTTATTTTGGAGTTATAACTTATTCTAACAAATTACAAAATATAAGGATTGATTTCTCTGTGGGATTTATTGACCACACCTTCATTCTACAAGGCTAATAATTATTATATATTTTTTTACCAGTTCTTAAGCCTCGTACACACGATCCGTCCATCCGATGAGAACGGTCCTAAGGACCGTTGTCATCGGTTAACGGATGAAGCTGACTGATGGTCCGTCGCGCCTACACACCATCAGTTAAAAAAACGATTGTGTCAGAACACGGTGACGTAAAACACAACAACGTGCTGAAAAAAACGAATTTCAATGCTTCCAAGCATGCGTCGACTTGATTCTGAGCATGCGCAGGGTTTTAACCGATACTTTTGCATACTAACGATCGGTTTTGACCTATCGGTTAGGCGTCCATCGGTTAAATTTTAAAGCAAGTTCTAATTTTTTTGACCGAAGGTTAAATAACCTATGGGGCCTACACATCGGTTTGGACTGATGAAAACGGTCCTTCAGACAGTTGTCCTTTGGCGATCCTATCGTGTGTACGAGGCCTAAATGTCTTGGGGGGGGGGGGTCAAAACATTTTCTAGTGGACAGGCAGCCAAATAATTTTTTTTTACATATATTTAGGTTTGTTTATATTCATGTCCCTCTCTTTATATTTTTTCTTTGGAGAATACACCTGAAGCCTCTTAGATGTAGGGGACATTCCAATGTGAGAGTTTTTATTTATTTTTTTGTTCAATAAACTTATAGCCCAACTACCACCAAAACTTTTTGTTTAGTTTTGTATAGCACAGAGAAGGGTTAAAACATCTATTGAAATTAATAGTGAATAGTGAATTCACCTCCAGCTACAGGCCTCACAGTTCAGTCTGTGTATCACCTCTAGATACAGATGATGGCGCGGTTAGATTCAGCGGCTACTCCCGGGTCTGAAAGACGGAGCTTTTATGTCTTTTATAAGGGTAAAACTTGAGCGCTACTATGTTCTAATTGTTAAGTAAATCATCAACCTCCAGTGAATATAGTGAAAATAAACTCAAAAAATAAATAAAATATATAGTACATGTATAGTGACCGTGAATTAACTGCAGCCACTTAGTAGTGCACTCAAAATACACTGCGTAATAAATGTAAAAGAAAAAGATGGGAATGGTGCGCTTATTCAATAATGTGCCATACATTAATATACTCAAAGAAAAAATATGATGAGTATCCAAACATACAAATAAATAAATAAATGTGAATAAAGTCCAACTAAAGGCCAATGGTAGAAGTTAGTTCATATAAAGGCAAAAATCTCATAGAGATAACTTGATAGAAGAAAAGACAGATAAAACATCTATCCAAACATCGACTGTTAAATGTATGAATTGTCCGATAACCTCCAACAATGACCCAAGGGTCAAACAAGGCTCATCAGATCTGTAAAGTCATCCAGGTTCCAGGCAAAGACAAAAAACTACGTCCAAAACTTGGCATCAAAACATCTTGGGTAATTCCACATATAGAGAAAACAGCTCGCTCCAAGGAATGACACTTCTTGTATAAATGGCGCTCAAAGGAAACAAAGAACAGCCATAGTGCAATATTGCCAAGTGAAAAGTAAATTTATTTAGTAAAAAAACTGCTTACATCAAGTAAGGATAAAAACTGCAGTAAAAAGCAATGGGAGTAGTAACACACAGGCCTCCTCACCGTACTTAAAACACCACCAAAACTGATGTCACAAGGCTTCACCCGATGCGTTGCGTCACTGGTCATGTGACTTCCTCAGGGATGTATGTCTTTTAATGTTGTCTATACCTTACCACAAAGTCATCTGGAAACTACTTTACAAAGGAGGTTGTGATGGATTTCAGGAGAAATTCTGTTGATCCCCCACTGATCATCAACAACTTGACTGTGGAGAGAGTAAGCAGTATTAAATTCCTGGGAGTGCACATCTCAGAGGATCTTACCTAGACAACCAACATCAAGTCACTAACCAAGAAAACACATATTTTCTCAGCCGCCTTTAAAATGTCTCCCTCCACTCATTCTTACTACATTCCATAGGGGAACCATTAAAAGCGTGCTGACCAGCTACATCATTGTCTGGTATGGGAACTGCAGTTCTGCTGACCTTAAGACTCTGCAGCGGCTGGTGAAGAGAAAAGATTATTGGTGTCCCTTTTCCCTTCATATATATATATATATATATATGTATATATATACTGTATATACACTATATTGCCAAAAGTATTAGGACATCTGCCTTTACACGGACATGAACTTTAAAGGCATCCCAGTCTTAGTCCATAGGGTTCAATATTGAGTTGGCCCACCCTTTGCAGCTATAACAGCTTCAACTCTTCTGACAAGGTTGTCTACAAGGTTTAGGAGTGTGTCTATGGGAATGTTTGACCATTCTTTCAGAAGCACATTTGGAAAGTCAGGCACTGATGTGAATAAGAAGGCCTGGCTGGCAGTCTCCGCTCTAATTAATCCCAAATGTCATCTGTCAGGTTAAGGTCAGGACTCTGTGCAGGCCAGTCAAGATCCTCCACCCCAAACTCACTCTTTCATGTCTTTATGAACCTTGCTTTGTGCACTGGACCAAATCATTTGTTAAAGTGGGGATTATAGTGTGTTTTTTTTCAGGGGTTGGGCTTGGCCCCTTAGTTCCAGTGAAGGGAACACTTAAGGCATCTGCATACCAAGACATTTTGGACAATTTCATGCTCCTAACTTTGTGGGAACAGTTTGGAGATGGCCCCTTCCTGTTTCAACGTTACTGTGCACAAATCAACGTCCGTAAAGATGTGAATGAGTGAGTTTGAGTCCTGACCTCAACCTTTGGGATGAATTAGAGCGGAGACTGCGAGCCAGGACTTCTTGCCAACATCAGTGCCTGATCTCACAAATGCGCTAAATCTTATGGACAGCTTTCCCAGAAGAGTTGAAGCTGTTATATCTGCAGAGGGTGGGCCAACTCAATATTAAACCCTACGGACTACGACTGGGATGCCAATAAAGGCAGGTGTTGGTTCTTTGGACCCATTAACCAGTCCTCTTCCATATCATATGCTCATTGAGGAGAGGTGAGAGTAGAGCCCGGTAAAAAGTGACTTATATGCAATAAAATCTATATAGGAACTTGTATAAAAACATCACGTGACCACTGCAGCACAACTGAATGGCTGCTGTTGCAGCTTCTGTCTCACCCAGTCAGAGCTCTGTTGCACAAAGACATTTTGGCATCCGACAACTCCTGCGCATGTGCAAGAGTGATGTCATCTTGGCCCGACCAATCAAAATGGCCAGAGATTGGAACCCAGAAGAAGATTGGCTGAAGATGTCAGTGGCCAGTGAGGGAGCACTGCAGTGGACTGAGTATAGTTCCTCTTTAAAATTCTCTGATACAGATATATTTTATTAAATATAAGGATGTGGTTTTCGAAGGAGATGACTGAGGGGGTTAAGCAAGGCAAGAAACATCAGCTTAAAGAATGGTTTTGGGGTTGTCCAGTAAAACATCTGTCTGATTTTATTGCCTGGTCATTAAGACCAAATCTTCTTCTTTAAGAAAACAATGTGGTTTTATGTTGGGATAAAAGATCCTTATCTGCCTATTCATCGCGGTTATGAAGATTGGCTTTCAGCGACGGCTATAAAATCACCATAAGTGTCATAGCTTATGTGTTCCTTGCTGTACCTTCCATCTTCAGAGGCAGGGGCCGGTAAATGAATTCTCCCGCCACGATTTACTGCCAAGACACAAGGAGCAGGCGGTGTGTTTGACACAGGGACAGAAATAAATCTTATATAACCCCATCTTCTGCTTCTGAACAAAGTTCATCTCACAATCCGTATGTGCCTTCAGTGGAAAGCCACAGCAGAAGCTGACATTTGCAGCTTAAAATGTTCCATGGCTGAGGTCAGATGGAGAAAGTTTGGCGCCTTGAAGGATTTCTGCAAACTCTTTCTTGCCTGGAATCCAGCAGTTTGTCACATCCAGTTGTTAAGATGAGCTTGCCAATCTTTTTAAACTTTTAAAAAAATCTTTCTATAACATAGACAAGCACTGATAGTTTTCAGCATGAGGATTTTGGCACCAAAAACAAGTACAAAATAATGCGTATAGCCAATGTCACGATTTTCTAAGCACGGCAAATGGCAAAAGTTTACATACACTTTGCCCATGCAAGTCCATAGGTTGATCTTAACCACTTGAAGACCATGTGAAAATCATTTTTTTTTTCAAGAAAATTGCTTAGAACCCCCAATCAATATATATTTCTTTAAAAAACAGAGGCCCTAGAGAATAAATCGGTGTGGTTTGCAATTTTTTAATGTCACATGGTATGTGCGCAGTGGTTTTTCAAACACAATTTTTGAGAAAAAAAAAAATTTTGTGCAAAAAAATGCAATACATAACCCAATTATTTTGTAAAATATGAAAGATGATGTCTCGCCCAGAAAATAGATACCAAACATGTTATGCTTTGAAAATTGCGCACCCCCACGCAATGGCAACAAACAAAGTACATTCTACTATCCGTAGGCGACACTTTAAAGTTTAAAGCCTTTTACAGGTTACCACTTTATATCTACAGAGGAGGTCTAGTGGTAGAATGTCTGCCCAACTACCTGAAGATCACAGTTATACCTCACATGTGTGGGACGATCACTGTTTGCATGTGTGTGGGACCGACGCAAACATTCGCCTTTGTGTGCTAACACGAGGGAAAGGGGACACTTTAATATTTTTTTAGCACGTTTATTGCTGTCACAAGGAATGTAAATGTGACAGACTCACCCGGGACATCCTCGGACCCTCTTATGTCTAAAATCATCCTATGTCCACTAGGGGCATAGGATGACTGAGAAATTATATATTGGACTACCTGAGATGGGATTATTATGTAATTATTATCCACAATATATTCCAGGATATCTGTAAAGAACTATGTACTGTTTGTTGATTCTGAACTCAACGGGTTAATTGTAAGAGTGACTCATTCATAATGTTGGGACGCATACTGTTAGATGCTAATGCCATCACCTCCAGCCATCTGTCTGTTCTATGTGCTAATTGACCCAGCTATTGTGTGAAGATGTCCTGTGTTTACACTTATGATACTGTGTATTGTATAGCAGGTGAGCGAGGAGACCTGACGTCTACCTATGAGTCGCCTAGTCTGGGTAAATGATTTGTTAATTAGCTCATGTTAATTTATGTTCTGGTTACCTCCTCTTTAAACTGTATATAAGGTTGTATTCTTGGTTATATTAAAGACTCCATGTTCAGCAGACAAACAAGTATTGTCTCCTTGTGTGCTTGAGGGCAGCTGGAATATCTGATATCTATATCCAGACTGGAAGGAAGCGGTATATGACGGAACCACTCAAGCAGAGTGGGGGACGTTCCGTTACAGTAAACATCCTTGTGACAGCAATAGGTCTGTGACAGCTACCTTTTATGGAGGGATCTGGGGGCAATAAGACTCCTTCCTCAGCACTTGAAAACATTCAAAACGCCAAGATTGAAGTTTTTGAACACTCCTAATTTTATAAAAATGGTGACGTTGACATTCAGGTAAACCGGAAGTGATGTCATATCATTTCTTTCAAAATTACCATAGCGGGGATCTGATCAAAGAAGTTTTCAACTTTTTCTGGCTCCGAGAGAGATACGGAAGTCGGCGATAGGGGGGACATCCCCTCCTGCTGCTTGTAATAGCAATCAAGTGGCTAGTTAGCCGCTCTGGTTTCTATTACAAGAAAGACAACCGTCAGCTCTAAAATATGGTACTGGGGTCATGTCTGCAGCTGCACAGTACAACCACTTGAAGTCAAATGACGTACCAGGACCGTGATTTGGTGGCAAGTTGTTTAATTGATACTAAACACACACTGTATAATTTGCATTGTCCCTTCTATTTCTGTATAGGGATGATGGCACTGTAATTATTTTAATAATAAAAAAAAACATTGAAGTACCTTTTTTCTAATTGATATACAACTGTAACATGACCCAGCTCTTCCCCAACCTGTCTGCAGGAAAACATAAGCGTGAGGAGCTTCTAGTCCTCTGCTGGCTCTCTGATGTACAGAGCCAGAGAGCCAATAGAGAGCAGTGAAGGTTTTGCAAAACTAAACTGGATTGGTGCTGAGGGGTTTTAGACACACCTCCTTGATTAGTCACCACAGAGAGAAATCTCCCAGTACTGTGGTGATCAGGAAACAGACAACCAGGAAGTGTCCAGAACAGAGAGGAATTACAGCAACATCAAAGCAAAAACGAACAATGAGGACATGAAACCAGGACTGCAGTAAGGTAAAGGAAGCTATTTAGCTAAAAAAAAAAAAACTTTAGTGACCCTTTAACCACTTGCCGACGGCGCACCGTCATTATACGTCCACAAGGTGGCTCTGCTGGGCGAGAGCACGTAATATGACGTCCTCTCTCCCAGCCGCCACTAGGGGCGTGCGCGCGCCGGCGGAGGGGCGCGCCCCCGACTCCCGTGCGTGTGCCCGGCGGGCGCGATCGCCGCCGGGCACACGCGATCGCTCGATACAGAGCGGGGACCGGGAGCTGTGTGTGTAAACACACAGCTCCCGGTCCTGTCAGCAGGGGAAATGCTGATCTTCGGTTCATACAATGTATGTATGAACCGAGGATCAGTGTTTCCCCTAGTGAGGCCACCCCCCCCACAGTAAGAACACACCCAGGCATACTTAACCCCTTCCCCGCCCCCTAGTGTTAACCCCTTCACTGCCAGTGGCATTTTTATAGTAATCCAATGCATTTGTATAGCACTGATCGCTATAAAAATGCCAATGGTCCCAAAAATGTGTCAAAAGTGTCCGAAGTGTCCGCCATAATGTCGCAGTACCGGAAAAAAAAATCGCTGATCGCCGGCATTACTAGTAAAAAAAATATAATAAAAATATAATAAAAATACCCCCTATTTTGTAAACGCTATAACTTTTGCGCAAACCAATCAATAAACGCCTATTGCGATTTTTTT
Source organism: Rana temporaria (assembly GCF_905171775.1). Taxonomy (NCBI): domain Eukaryota; kingdom Metazoa; phylum Chordata; class Amphibia; order Anura; family Ranidae; genus Rana; species Rana temporaria. The sequence goes on along the minus strand of NC_053496.1, from coordinate 43,634,907 downwards.
TTACGAAAAATATGTAGAAGAAAACGTATCGGCCTAAACTGAGGAAAAAAAATGTTTTTTTATATATTTTTGGGGGATATTTATTATAGCAAAATGTAAAAAATATTCATTTTTTTCAAAATTGTCGCTCTATTTTTGTTTATAGCGCAAAAACTAAAAACCGCAGAGGTGATCAAATACCACCAAAAGAAAGCTCTATTTGTGGGAAAAAAAGGACGCCAATTTTGTTTGGGAGCCACGTCGCACGACCGCGCAATTGTCTGTTAAAGCGACGCAGTCCCGAATCGCAAAAAGTACTCTGGTCTTTGGGCAGCAATATGGTCCGGGGGGTAAGTGGTTAAGTAGTCTGGGCTCTGTGTTACCAGTATCTGGAACTGTTACAGCCACATGCATTGGGACTGTAATGCCAATCACATGGTTCCCTTACCAACACTATGCAATCGAATGTTTGTAACACATTTTAGAATGTACAGTACAATAAAGTTATGAAAAGCCACGGCAATGCCTCATTCCTACACATAATAGAAATTGGCGCAATAATTGTCACCTAACCCTTAGGTTATCTATGTGAAACTAAAATTGCAGATGTAAGATTAATGAGTAAAAATAAAAAATAAATATCAATAGTCTGTCCCACCATGGGGTCTTTGGGGCTCTAATGATTGTCTTTTGCTCAGGGCAAACCTCTGAATGGGAGTTAGAAGCAATCTCCAGGAACATGCAAAAGAAAAGGGGTACAAGGTGCCTCTATGTGCAGACTTATTAACGCTATTATTAAACACAAAGTACAAGAGCACAACGCATTTTTTTCGTAGATAAAGCTCAAAAAAGCTTGATAAATGAGCACACATTGACTGACCACCCCCAGTCGGCACCAACTGGCACCTGGATCCAGCTGAGCTGTGATACAAGCAGCACAAGGATGACTGTCGTCCCACAGACAGTGGAACGATACATACAATGCCTGTTATATCTACAAAAATGTAAGTTTCTCTCCTACTTTGTGCTCAAGAAATGTGTTAATCAGTTTGCACTTAGAGGCGCCTTTGAACCCTTCTTCTTTTGCAAATGCCTGATTCTTGTTCATGTCTGCATGAGAAGCCAAGTAATGTGTGTTAAAGGAATCACAATGCACAGTCGGAGGAAAAGGTGAGTAAAATTAAAAGATATGGAAACACTGATATGTGTAAAGTTCAAGCCTGATCAGTCTAGTAGCTGGTAGTATTTAGGAGAAGTGGTGATCCAAGAGAAAAACTCTTCCTCAGTGTGTCATGCGCCAAGAGGCCTGGGCCCCCAGGTCTTATTGGCCTCGGGTGTTTGGCTAGATTTAAAGTGCCCTAACCTGCAACCATGATGAATCGCAGGACACTGCAAGAGATTCTACTTCAGGCATGTGCGGAGTTGGAATTGGATTAGACAATGAAGTGAAGCTGGTCTAGGACCCACCATCAGTCCACATGTTTGGCAGACATAGGAGTCTGCTTGGAGTACCAGAACTAAGAACTGGTTCATTGTTCAGTTCCAGGTTGATTCACTTACTGGGGTTCTCTAGCTTCGAGAGTTCGACCATGTGTAGGTAGCTTGGGGCTCTCTACAAGCAGGCTTGTACAGTCAAGCTTGCAAGGGATTTCCTAAAATCCTTTCTCTGGGATGCACTACCGACAAGTCCCCTCTTACTCGCATGGCTATTAAAAGTGTCATGGTAGTCACATGATTCCTTCTTTAGTATTTCTCATTTTCTTGTTTTATAATTAATTTCCTGCACTCCTGTAGGGAAATAAATTAAACTTTATTGACCAATATCCAGAATGGCATTCAGGAAGCCAACTGAGAAGAAAAGTAAGGATGCACTCGCTTAACATCCTTTAATATGCCATTATCAGAGAGGTTTCAAAAGTCATTATCTGATACGTGATAATAATGACGTGCTTACTGAGGCAAGGAAATAAGCCCCTTATAAAGATTACCATCAATGCATTAATGAGATGTGGCCTTTTCAATCCCAACGTTAATATTCTTTTTTCACTCATGTATTTTTTTTAAAGGTCTATAGCATCTTAAATCATCTGCTATAGCTTCTCCAAGATTACAATGTATATGCATACCACTATATTATAGGGGAACTGCAGGTGGCAACAAAATCAGTCAGCGGACAGACAATGCAATTTAAATAATACAACAAATTCTAATAGACCATATAGGGGTTTTGGAATCTTAGGGCCAGATTCAGGTACCTGCACTGCGGCGTAACGTATCTCGTTTACGTTACACTGCCGCAAGTTTTCAGCGCAAGTGCTTGATTCACAAAGCACTTGCCTGTAAACTTGCGGCGGTGTAACGTAAATGCGTTCGGCGCAAGCCCGCCTAATTCAAATGGGGCGTGTACCATTTAAATTAGGCGCGTTCCCGCGCCAAACGTTCTGCGCATGCTCCGTTAGGAAATTTCCCGCCGTGCTTTGCGCGAAATTACGGATCCCCGACATGTTTTTTGAACGGCGACGTGCGTTACGTCCTTTCGTATTCCCGGACGTCTTACGCAAAAAATAAAAAAATTGAAATTTGACGCGGGAACGACGGCCATACTTTAACATGGCTGGTCTAAATCTAAGCCATGAAATAGTAGCCGTAAGTTTGCGACGGGAAAAGCCGACTAGCGACGACATAAGAGAATGCGACGAACGCGCGTACCTTCGTGGATCGCCGTAAACAGATAATTTGCATACCCATGCGGAAAACAACGCGAACTCCACCCAGCGGGCGCCAGAGTATTACACCTACGATCCAAAGGCGTACGAAGCCGTACGCCTGTCGGATCGAAGCCTAAAGCCGTCGTAACTTGTTTTGAGGATTCAAAACAACGCTACGACGCGGCAAATTTGAAAATACGCCGGAGTATCAGTAGATAGGCCGGCGTATTACAACTGTGAATCTGGCCCTTAAATTCTGCCTCAGTATACACATCCCATATTACGTAGACAACATATAAAAGAACATTCATTCTGGACTTTACTAGTATTCTATCCAGTGAGCATATATAGCGAAGAAACAAACATAATTTTATTATTCCAAACAATGTTATTTAAAAAAATTCAGCTATGCTTAAAAGAGAAGTATGGGAATTTTTTTCAATCATCCTTACCTAGGTGAATGCAGCATCAGTATGATGCTCCATCTTTCCCTTGCCAGCTCTAAGGCTGAGAACCAAGTGATCAAACACAGCTGATAGCTCAGTTTTTAGTGCTCCCTGATCAGAGAGCCGTCGATGTAAGTCACTGCTATCTGCTCTGCCCCCCCTCACTCACTGAAGCACTGGGCCGTTGGAGAGGGGGCAGGAGCAGTCTGCTCAGGCTCTCAGTGGCTTGTTATGAGTCTGAGCTGGGTGCTGGTTAAGGCATGTGAGAAGATCCCACCCATATGGTCTGGATCTTTCCCGAGCCTGGAACGGCTCTGTGACTTCAGCTGACAGTGGACTACAGCCTGCTGTATGCTGAAAACCAGATCCACAGAAGAAGTACAGCCAACCAAGCTTTCTCAGAGTGCATCCTGGTGGGTCTCTCGGTGTGAATCTTCCCTTGTTTCCACGTATCTGTGAAAATCCCCAGGTGTTTCAGAGGTTGGGCGCATGTTCGCTGTTGTTCGGATGCATGCGCATGATCCTAACAGTCGCTGGCCTTGCCATCAGTTTAATGTCATACACCTGTGCTGATCCCCTGTTCCACACATTTACATTATGTCCTCTTGCTTGACTGATGTGCCTGTCTGACGTGGATCATTTGCACCAGGAGGGGTTACACTCCGCTTGTTGGCTGCATTCCACCACTATTTTCAGGCTTGTCTAGTGAGTTTAGGCTGCTTAACAGCCTTACCTGTGTGCATGATGTTTGGCAAGGGGTGAATCTTTTGGCCAATTCAACACATAAGAAGGGTCTTTCTGTCAGTATGTCCTTGTCTATCTATTGGTGCTGCAGCGGCCACTAGTGGTGCTGCCCAACTTACGGCCTTGTTTTTTATGACAACCTTTCTTCACTGCTGCAATTTGTTCTTTTTATAGCATAATTTTATGTTGACTTTTGTACCACTTTGATATGGTTGGACTTAATTGCACACTCCTGATTCTTACTTTTTCATTCTATGTTCTCACCACTACTTTTCATTCTGGTCCTTTCTCATTACTTGCACACTCACTCTTCTCATGTCATCACTTGCACACTTTCAGACCCCCCCAGTGCATGTTTCCAGCATGCATATTCCTCATGGTCCGATTCAGATTCACTCCCTTTCTGCTTCACTATATATTTCCTTTTGTACACATGACATACGTCAACATTTCAAAGTCACTCAGGGCCCCTTCGTCAGACAAGTGATGAAGTGGCCCTGCGTGGCTCCAAAACATTGTTGTATGTTTACCTTGTGACCATGTGAATAAAGCTTTGGACCCTTCTGAGGAATCCTTGGTGTGCTCATGACATTTTTCTATTCAGATTGTCAGTGGTTTCCAGCCTGTCGTCATTACAGCACCCAGCATTATTACAGCCATTCCCATGAACATGTGCATAGGGAATATTGCGATTAGTCTTATTTCTTGTCCCCTTTGTTTCTTTAAGGGTAGTTTTTTGCTTCTTTTGTTTGCTACAGCCTCAGATTCACCCACTGCCATTATCTCCTGGGGGGGCTTGGATCCTGTTTTTTTACCACATTTTTGGCAGTTACTATGACAAACTTTTGAAAGAAAAACAGACCTGGTCTGTTGCTCAGTGGTCCAAAGTCCTGTTTTTTGATGAGAGCTAATTTTGCATCTCATTTGGAAACCAAGGAGCCAGATTACGTTGCGTTCACGTCGTCTCCCAGAAGGGATGTAGTCCCAAGGGAGGGGGCAAGCACGCTGACTAACCCCCAGTCAGAACAGCTCGGATGATGGGGCAAGCTTACTTTAGGAAAAACAGGAAGTGAGAAAATCAGATAAAGAAAACAAGAAGGAAAAGGTAAGTGAACCAACAATGCATTTGCTTAAAGGAACCTATTTAGAAAATAAAAAACAAACCTTTACTACCCCTTTAACCCAGTAAACATGTTTGAGGTGAATCAGAATGCTGTTTGTAGGACTGGTCTTTAGTCTAACATCAACACCTGAATAAGCACAATTTCCCACAGAAACACCCCAACATCTTGGGCCAAGCCTTCCCAGAAGGGTGGTAGAGATTATAGCCAAAAAGGGTGGCAAACTCCACATTAATGTCCATGATTTTGGAATGGGGTGTCTAGTAAGCTCATATATCATTGGTGTGATTGCTAGGTGTCCATAAGCCTTCCGCCATATAATGTGAATAGACAATTTTCACCTAGACATTAAGAAAACAGTCTAAAAATCTTCACCAAGGCAAATACATTAAAACAATCTAATTATTTTGTGGGCGAATGTGATAAACAGATGATGTTGAATTTACTAATTTAAGAGTGAAATGATGCTTTAAGCATTTCATTTTAGTTTTGTATACCTTTAGCAGGAGTTGTACTGCAATACTTTTTTGGTTGGATAAGAAAATAACATACTTTATTATTATTATTTTTTTAAATCTTAATTTGATAAGGTGCTCAACTTAATATGTGCTACAAGGTAATAACAGAAAATTATTTGTAAACTAATATTTCATCTGGAATAAATATATACGTAATAACTTTAATGTCTCTGGGAACAAGCACTTTAGAAGGAAATTATTAAAAAAGACTGTATTATTGGGTAAATTACTTCTACTGATACTGCTTCGGTGCTAGTGCCTGTATAAATTAGTTTAATAACATGCATAATTGGCTCCATTAAAGCACACGGTCTGAAATTTTAAACAGCACAAAAAGTGCTGGGTTATATTCCCAGCGAGATGAGGTAATAGTATGGATTGTGAATATAAAGAGGGGTTGGGGCCAAGGCCTTCTGCGGTGCAAAATCCTTTCTTCGTATTCTAAATAATGTCATGTTCTGTATTTCAAGGCTGCAGAAAAGGCAATGAGAAAATCTGTAATCTCATACTCAGATTCTCAATGGTGAGCAGATGTTTGCAGTAGATAGCTGTTTCAATTGAATCCCCTCATTGAACTGGTTATAGGGTCTATCCTCAATACAAAATTTATGGAAGGTCCCCTTTTCTTAAATTAATGTTTATGTAATGTGTTAAAGCTGAACTCTAGGCAGATATAAAAGACACACATCATTGCAGCAATGCGCTCATGAGCACATACACTGTATTTTCAAAAGTATTGGGACACTTGCCTTTACAGGCACGTGAACTTTAATGACATCCCAGTCTTAATCTGTAGGGTTCAATATTGAGTTGGCCCACCCTTTGCAGCTATAACAGCTTCAACTCTTCTGGAAAGGTTTAGGAGTGTGTCTTTGGGAATGTTTGACCATTCTTCCAGTAGCTCATTTGGGAGGTCAGGCACTGATGTGGATGAAAAGGCCTGGTGTGCAGTCTCCACTCTAATTCGTCCCAAAGATGTTCTATCAGCTTGAGACCAGGACTGTGTGCAGGTCAGTCATGTTCCTCCACCCCAAACTCACTCACCCATGTCTTTATGGGCCTTGTTTTGTGCACTGGTGCACAGTCATGTTGGAACAGGAAGGGGCATCCCCAAACTGTTCCCACAAAGTTGGAAGTGTGAAATTGTACAAAATGTCTTGGTATGCTGAGGCCTTAAGAGTTCCCTTCACTGGAACTAAAGGGCCAACCTAACCCTGAAAAATAACCCCATACCATAATCCCTCCTCCACCAAATGATTTGGATCAGTGCACAAAGCAAGATGCATAAAGAAATGGATGAGTGAGTTTGGTGTGGAAGAACTTGACTGGCCTACACAGAGTCCTGACCTCAACCCGATAGAACACCTTTGGGATGAATTAGAGCGGGGACTGCCTGAGAATTATCAAACATTTCCATAGACACACTCCTAAACCTTCTCAGAAGAGATTACACTGTTAACGGTGGGCCAACTCTAATATTGAACCCTACGGACTAAGACTGGGATGCCATTAAAGTTCAGTTTTTGGTCTTTGTTTTGGCCTCCCCACAACCTGAGACAAACTGAACTTTCTCATTTTGTTTCTTTGATTGTTTTTATATATGTTCTCTGCACTATTAAACTAAATAAATGTGCTGCTACTTAAAATACAAATAGCTAAACAGCTAGCTAAAGAGATAGCTAAACTTATTTCAAACTATTCTTTCAGTTTTTTCCCACCCATTTCCCACCCAAAAAAAAAGGAATCCCCCTCCCCGCCGTCTATCGCCACTTTCCTTCACTCATCAACTGTCGTCTCTTCTCTATATGTTATGTAAGGAGCCCATGTCTTCCGGTACCTACCGTCTTGGTCCTTCATTACCAAAGTAAGATTCTCCATTTGTTGGATTTCTGCAATCCTCATAAACCATTGAGCTCTTAATGGAGGGCTTTCGCTTTTCCATAGGACAGGGATACACGCGCTCGCTGCCACCAGCAAATGTCTCAGCAGAGATTTTTATATACACGCTCTATTAGTCCAAGATTATTCTACATAGAGAGAAAAGATTTGACATTATAGAGAGAAAAGATTTGACATTATAGAGAGAAAAGATTTGACATTATAGAGAGAAAAGATTTGATGGAGAGAGAAAAGATCGCTGCTGGAATTGGGTGGGGGAAGTAAAATAAAAATAATGATGATGATGATGAATGTTATTGGCTGATTGTAACCAAAGAGGAGGAGCAGTAAAATAGCTAGAACTAACTTGACAATTCAACATGAACGACAAAGATTCGACAAAGCGTTGAAAATCATACAAAAGTTGAATCTGTCATTGAAGGCTTATGGTGTCTGTCGAAAGTTCTAAGAAGATTCGACAAGCAGCTAAACTGTACGACGCCGCAATCATACATTTCCAGACAAATGCTCGGCCCATAGGCTATAGAAAAATTCTAATGTTGGTTGACTAGTAATAATAATTAACAAACATAAATATTACTAGTCATACAACATTAGAATCCAACTAGCTAGCTTGTAGGTGGAACAGTCGACCTGAAATGAGGATCGCGGCGTCGTACAGTTTAGCTGCTCCGTCCAATCTTCTTAGAACATTCGACAGACACCATAAGCCTTCAATGACAGATTCAACCTTAATTCATTCAGATTTTCGGACGAATGCAATTTCTAACAAAATAAATAAAAACAGATTTCGGGAGTAACTAAATAAATGTATTTTTCGGACGAAAACTAAATTCCGAAATAAAATATTTCAGTGTGCACATGTCTACAATGGAGCATGTTGAAACTTAGTACCAGTGGTTAAGGAAGGGGGAGGGGGTAAAGTGAACCTGTCATTTTGAGCTAAATATATGTTTCCTCTCACTTGCTGTTGTGTCTTAGGGATAGTGGGAGAAAGAAAGTCTCCCCAATGAAGAGATCTCGCAAAGTAAGCTGACAAGGCATCTAACTCTATCCTAATCTATTAATAACTATTTAAAAAAAACACTACATATGCTTTAAACATACCACTTATTTTGACTGTTGGCTTTATTTTTCAAATGCCTCATCATAGAACACAAGCCAAATTCAGTAATGACACACTGGGGCTTTTTTCCCCAAATCATAGAGTTTTATTGAATCCCGTCAATCCATCATCCCATATTTTTATTCTTTACAAGTACAATGCAAACAGCACCAACATTTTACAAAGTGTGACTTTTTTTAATTAAAAAGTCTCTTGGCACTTCACGTTTTTCACAAACGCCATCATCTTTTTCCTTCTAATTATATCCTTAGAGCTGTAGATCCAGGAAGACGGCATTTTTAAAGAAAACACTCCGGAGCTCGTGTAAACTTTCCTGCTCTCCCGAAATATCAACAGCGAGTAGACTTGTGACAGAGCATGATGAAGGAAGATTTGGAACCCACGACGTCTTCTGTCACGCTGCTGACATCCTTTAAAAAGAGCAACTTGACAAGCCGTTAAAATAATTTGATGCGCTTTACATTTGGTTGAAAATGATACACTGCTTTGACACATCTTTGAAAACGTTACTTATGTTTGCTATTGTTTATAGGAACAGACAGATTCAGAAACCGTGTTCAACAACTGCTTCATTTGCTTGTCTGTGTTAAAAAAAAAATATGTGTTTTTCAGTTCTTGTTATATATACGAGCACAATGTGTGTTTGTTTGTTTGTTTGTTTGATGGCAGAACGTGTTAGAAAGAAATACAAAATGGCAGTGTAAGCTTTTCAAAAATTGTTTGTTGTTACACAACGAATATAGTTATGAAAAATGTAATATATATTAATTTTCAAGTGCCATATGATTATTTTGTGCCACAAGGCTTTTGTATATCTGTGAAGGTTCTCATTTTTCCACTGTAATGCAACAAAAATGTAGGCAGGCATCTAATTTGTTCACTCATGGTGTTCATATGCTGTGGTGTGTCTGTGTCAGGACCAGGATCTCAACCCATGACCTCTGTGGAATCTGGCTGTGGCTCTTCTTGTTGTGCCACATGAAATGCTGAACAGTTCCCTGTCTGATCTCTTAAGGAAATCTTGCCTTGTCTCGTGTTTCTTGTGAACCTTGAGATCTTTGCTCCCCCTATGAACTTCCTGATTTAAGTCATGTCCCTGCTATTCCTGTTTGCCAGATTATAGTGCTCTCTCCAGCCAATATCTTGCTCATTTGTGTATCTGCAGCTGGCCTTATCTCCACTATCACTCGTTACCAACCTTTGGCTTGCTCCTTGACTATGATTCTGCATTATACTAACCTGCAACCACTTGTTACCGACCTCTGGATTTTTTACTAACTATGCTTCTGCCTGATCCCTACCTGCTATATCTGCTACTGGACCCCGGCGTTCTCACCTTTCTAGGGGTGATCCAGAGGACCCAGACTTGTTACTAACTCACAGAAAACTCATCTCCACCATCAGGAGCTGTGGTGAATTCCAGTTAGTGCTCAGTCCCCGCACCTCAGGTAAGCCTGTGTCATCTGCCAACGGGACCTACTTGTGTACTTTTACAGCTGGTCAGTGGGTGCTTCTCTACTGCTATGGGTACTGGTCTACAAGCCTGACCCCTGACCATGACAGTCTGCCATTTGGCCTATGGTGCTTCCCTTTGGGGGATTATATATAGCATAGAGGCGGGTTTGGTCAGGAGTGGGATGGATCATACACAATGAGTTGTAGCATTGTACTTAAGTGGGGTTACCCCTTGGCAGGACCCTGGAATGGGACTATATAGGTTAAGGCATGTCACTCCCGATTGGAAATCACCACAGCTAAGTCCAAGTCCAGCAAAGTATATAGGTAGATAGAAGGAGTACTATCATGTTTGCTGACCTGTTACATTCAAAATAGTTAATATGCAAATACAGTGCTACCTATTATGAATAAGGTACCAAATGTGATATTAAACAGCGCTCAGAAAGATAAGTGAAAGTGTAAATCAACACATATAATATTGGTACAGTGACATAGTGAAAAATAAATAAATAATCCACCCTCTAAGTGAGACAACATATAAGTGTCCAAAAATAAGTGCAAAAATTGCATCAAAAAATACCAGGTTGGCAAATAAAGACCTGTTACATTGCCCATGTTATAACTGGAGAACTGTAATGTGGGGATGCTAAGGAACCGTTACTCCTATGTTTATTTTCACTACAGTAAAGAGGGTTCTGATTTAGTAACACTGACTGGTCTGATTTACTGCAAAACAAGGATGTGTGCTTCCACAGTTATAGAGAATACAATTATATTATATTATATAATAATATAATAAGTCTATATACTCTATAACTGTGTGCTTCCACAGTTATAGAGAATATGGAATGAAGTGTAGGTCTTCATGTTAACCTTCTGGGTGATGGAGAGTAAAAAGTAGAAGGAAAGTGAAGCCACCAAGAGAGGTGTTGGTTGATGGTGGTGGAGGTTCCGTCTGTGGGGTATATTGGTGGCTGTATGGTCTACCCTTCTAAGCAGCAAGATCCCTATGTTAAGACCCACTGCATTACAGAACCATCCACATGTCTTGCAAAGTATACATCAGCTTTCCTCCATGCCTTCGGGCTGAAGCAAACAAATAATGTATAAAGAGCTGCTGGAGGAAAATTATTGTTTAAAGTTATTTTCATAGTCATTGTGAAGATAGTTGTCACTGGCAAGTGAAAAGACATTATCCTTCTGGTGTGACGACCAGTGAAGCAATTTGGCCTTGATTGGCACTAACTCACACATAAAGCAGTATACTAATACTTGGCTACAGCAAATATATAAACTACAAAGCATGCTGTTCCCCTGCCACCAAGTGCCACACTATTGCTAAGAGGTCCAGATTAAACTTTATTGCAATAAAAGTCAGGGGGACAGTCCATAGAGTATCCTAGGAATTTCAAGAGTCTAAAAACACCCCCTACATCAGGGGGGTTTGATTGATCACATTGTGAATATACTAGAAGTGATCTGGACCTTTAAAGTTATTTTGGCATCAGTGGCATTACAAGTACAAGCCTTGTCAGCAGCTGGTTTAGGATCAGGCTTTTTCGGTTACAGGGAGGGTTAGTGTTAGGGTTGCAGGGAGGATTATTGATCGGGTAATAGGTAACAAAAATGTTAGGGCTGTGGGAAGCATTAGTGTGAGGGTTTAGTATAAAAGAGCAGTTAGTGTGAGTGCTAGGGTTAATAAGGTGGGGTTTCAGGGAGGATTAGAGTTAGAACAACAGGGGAAATTGGTGTTAGGGATTAGAGTCAGGGTTTGTATTAGAGTCACAGGGTAGATTTGTGTTAGAGGCAATTATTAAGATTACAGAAAGGGTTAGTGTGAGAGTGCACATTTAGAGCAAAGATTACAAGAAGAGTTAGTGTTTCAGTTACCCATAGGCTTAGTGTTAGGATTTCAATGAGGGTTTGTGTTAGGGCTACATGGATGCTTAGTGTTAGGGCTGGGGGGGGGGGGTTAGTGTTAGGGGCTAGTGTTACAGGAAAAAATAGGGGAAGGGTCAGTGGGGGGGTTAGTGTTATGTTTAGAAGGAGGTTTAGTGTGAAGGTTAGTGGTAGTGTTATTATGTTACAGGAAGAGATAGTGTCAGGGTTAGTTTGGAGGTTACAGGGAGGATTCAATTTAAAGGTAGTGGTGGGGTTATTGTGTTAATGGAAGAGATAGTGTGAGAGTTAGTGGTAGGGTTATTGTGTTACAGAAAGAGATAGAGTGGGGGTAAGTTGGGAGCAGGAGTGGCCGATCCATAAGTGTCGCAGGGAAGCTGCCCTCCTAGTTTTTTTCAAGCCACATGATTACAGTCTAAAGCTCTAATTGTCTTGAAAAAATTTGGGCTCGGGGCAAAGAGCACTGCGCCCCGAATCCACCCACTTGTGACAGTAGGGACTCAATATTTGCTATTGTCTTCTGGATTCTCCTCCGGGTTGGCCGGGAGGAGAAGCCAAGGGAGTTGTGGAGGGGCTGATTGTGGGGGAACCATGGAGGGGTTAGTGTGGGGGGACCATGGATGGCTGAATGCAGGGGGACTGTGGAGGGGTGAGTGTGGGGAAATCAAGAGGGGGGGATTCGGGGGGACCATGGAAGGCTGAGTGCAGGGGAACCGTGGAGGCGTGAGTGCGGCGGGACCATGGAAAGCTGAGTGCAGGGGTTCCATGGAGGGGTAGGTGTGGGGGGACCATGGAGGGCTGAGTGCAGGGGGACCATGAAGAGCTGAGTGCAAGGGGACCGTGGAGGAGTTTTCCCGCCCCCCACTTTTTCCACTTGATTTCTCCAAAAAATATTTTAAGATAATCCAAGTCAAATGCAAAAGTTTGCATGGAAATATACCCACCCAAGATATTTTATTTTTTTTGCATACAGATTAATGGGCATATAAATCATTATCTGGCCAGGGATAAAACTGAGTCACTGAATTGGGTCAGGATTACTAGAGGCCAGGGCTGAATCCTGGCAGCTCTCTGGTGACTGGTATCTGGAAAGCTGGAGAACCTTCTAGAACTAGTGGGCTGAGGTTAGGTTGTTTAGACCCCTGATATCTCACCAAAGCCCCCCAACAGGGCTAATAAAAAATGCAAAAAATGTTTTTTTTTTATTAGTAAATCAATTCTAAAAAATGTAATTGTAAAAAAAAAAATAATAATAAAAAAAACTACTGACTCCACTCCCCCCTGCCCTACCAAGGCTGTCCACTACCCCAACCCCCTCCCCCAAAAAGCATTATGATTTTTTTTTTAAAGCAAATACAATTCCAATAGAGGTGTTCAGAATCAATACCAGACTTTTTAGGGTTACCTACTAACTAGTGCATCCAAACTAGGACACTTGTTCTGTTATAAACAGGTTTGAATGCTTCTCCAGGTTGCATCTAGGGATGCACTTAACATTTACAGCATTACATTACTGGCTATTATTGGTTGCTAAGGAAGCAGTGGATGCTTGCAGCCACTGTGTCCTTACCAGCCACTGATGTCACCCAGCCCATTCACTTACCCAGAATCCCTGGCCACATAAGCATATAGGCAGGGAATGGAGCAGGTTACACATTGTTGTCTAAATATTGCCACACGGCATTATTTGCCAATGATGTCACCACTATCCCGGCTGTCAGTGGCTGCTACAGAAGCAGTGGATGCTTGCAACCACTGTGTCCTTACCAACCACCGACGTCACCCAGTATTACTTACTGGGAATCCCTGGCCATGTAAGCAAATAGGCAGGGAATGAGCCTTACCATGCCCAGCCGGTTCACTTACATGGCCCTGAATCTGCTGGGATGGATGAAAGCAGTTCTGATTGGTCAGTGTAGTCATGTTCCGGCTAATGCTGCTCCCTATCAATTTTTTTTCCATCCCATATGACACTGCCCAGCCCATATTCCATTTGTTTGACAATCTCATGTCTATTTGCCTTGCGAGTGGGTAGAACTTTTTTTGAAAATTCAGCTTCCTTTGACTTTACTGAGGTTTGGATTACCATTTAGAACTCTACCACAAACCAAAACAGGTATATTCGGCTCATCCTTGGTAGTGTAAAAAAATTTTTTTTTACTTTAGGCACTCAACTTCCTTCACACAAACTTTACGGGATCATCATCTAACTAGTGCACCCAAATCAGGAAACTTCTTCTGGCATGGACCGTTCTTCACTTGCAATCAGCATTCCAATTTATTCCACAAATAATCAGTAGGGTTGAGGGCTCTGGTGTAAGCCACTTGAGTTTCTTCACACCAAACTGGCTAAACCATATATTTATGGAGCAGCTTTTGTGCAAAACAGCACAGTTATGCTGGGACAGAAAACAACCTTCATCAAACTGTTACCACAAGGTTGAATGCTCAAAATGGTCTAAAATGTGTTTTAGTAGTAACAGTACCCTATAATAGAGACACCTGAACTCAATTGTTTAGAAGGGGCTCTGCATATTTGGTTATATCAGTAGGTGTAATGGTAAGGTGTTGACAAACTTTTAGCCATATACTGTTTAATCAGAAGAATGGCACTTTAAATACGATAATCAAAATATAGAAATAATTACAGTAAATTGTTATTATACAGGATTTATTTAGCACTAATGCCACATACACACGATCGGTTCATCCGATGAAAACGGACCGATGGATTTTTCCATCAGATATCCGATGAAGCTGACTTTCATCAGTCTTGCCTACACACCATCAGTTAAAAATCTGATCGTGTCCAACGCGGTGACGTAAAACACAACAACGTGCAGAGAAAAATGAAGTTCAATGCTTCCAAGCATGCATCAACTTGATTCTGAGCATGCGTGGATTTTTGACCAATGGATTTCCCCACAGACGATTGTTTTTTTATATCGTTATTTTAACCATCAGAAAATTGGGGAAAAAAAACGATGGGGCCCACACATGATCGGTTCGTCCGATGAAAACGGTCCATTGGACCGTTTTCATCAGATGACCCGATCGTGTGTACAGGGCATTACAGTTTACACAGGGCTTTACAACATAAGGGCAGACAGTACAATTACAATACAATTTAATACAGTAGGAACACAAGGGCCCTGCTCATAAGAGTCTACGATCTAAAAATGCAGGACAAATACAGTTGCAGTAATGAACATGTACTTTCATAAAATAAACTATATATTCCCCTTCACATAATAGGTCAATGATGTTTCATGGGCAACCCTTACCATTTGGGTACATGCAGCCTTGCAGGTTATTGGGCTGACATTGACAGCTTTCATCCTGGTTTAGATGAACGGGATTCAGACCAAACTCAAGCTAAAGTTTTTACGAGAATTTAAACATTTACAAATTAAATTACTATGTGAGGGTTTCCTCCACACTCCAAAGACATGCTGGTAGGTTATTTGGCTCCTTCTAAGTTGGCCACGGTATGTGTATGTATGCATGTGCGGTAGGAACCTTGGATTGTGAGCTCCATGAATGCAGAGACTGGGGTGAATGTACAATTTGTAAAGTGCTGCATAAATTGTCAGCAGGGGCGGACTGAGCATTCAGGTACTCGGGCACTGCCCGAGGGCCCCATGCCACTAGGGGACCCCATCAGGGTTGCCAGCCTCAGTAAAACCATGGACAGTATTTAAAAATCTGTGTCTTTTTACATCTGTCCCTGAAATGTCCCTTACCGACATCCTTTTGGTCTAAAAATCCCAAGATTATAGCTGCCCCGCCTCCCAGTACCTTTTCAGTGTGTATGATACTGTGTGTGAACTGTGTGTCTGTATGTGTATTCTGTGCGTGTATACTGTGTGTGTATATTGTGTGTCTATACTGTGTATGTATACTGTATGTGTGTGTGTGTATACAGTACTGTGGGGCCCCATAATCTCCTATTGCCCGGGGGCCCCATAATCTCCTATTGCCCGGGGGCCCCATAATCTCTTATTGCCCGAGGGCCCCATGAGTTGTCAATCCGCCCCAGATCATCAGCATTATATAAATGCCTGTAATAAGGTATACATGAATAATCTGAGCCGGGCATCTTCAAAAGGTAGAGGAACTTTACCATGTCAGAAGCTACAGTATTCTATTCTCACATTAGTATAACCCTTGACTTCAAATTAGCAACATGATCATAATGTACTATTAATCACAGTGGAATTGTATTTGCATGTCAACATTAAATTGAGTCTTTTTTGACGAGCAGTAAATGGGATTTTCACACAAGATGAGGAGTTCATGGCAGAATCTCTTGCTTGAGAAAGGTAACTGTTCATTTCTCCTCTACCCAAATATTTTATTTGTCCAGTTTGAGCAGAGACAGCCTTTTAGGGGAATGTTTGATGGGTCTGTAAATATATAATTTATGTATTTATTTATTTATTTATTTATTATGGTCAACATGTTTATTTTATTTTATTAGTCATATAAACCTTAAAGAGAAAGTTCAATCTCTCCATTTGAATATTTCTCCCGCCTGCCTTTATGGCTGGGTTGTCCTAAAAAAATACTCATTGACTCAGTTATCCCAGCCTTGTCTAGTGTACACCACCACTTCTCAAGTCCCACGCTGCCATTTTCTCTTTTGGCTTTATCAGGAGGCTCTCTATCTGTTCTTGGCTTTTGCAGTCAGCCCCCTAATGATACATACAATGGGGTGCATGATGATGTGCAGTGCAATGGAGCTTACCCATGTTACTGCAGTGCAGATTGCCCTGAAACCTCCTGGGATATGTGAAATCAGTATCCCAGAGTGCTTCAGGTGGGGGATGTCATTCCTGTCTACGAGAAAGTCAGAAATGTGGGGTCAGGACCCACTACAAAGGCGCCCCCCCCAAAATAATAATCAAATATCTGATTGTGTAGCAGTGGGAGGGGTTGTAATGAAAAAATCATAGAAGAGATAGATGGGGGGAAAGTTGACTTTAAATATTTATTTCCCTTTCCAGCCACCAGGGGAGCTTTAGACTCATTTTAATATGTCTTCTTCTGAGTCTCTGTTATTTACAGAACTCAATAGCCTAGGCCAGGGGTCTCCATACCTTCTAAACAAAGGGCCATTTTACTGTCCTTCAGAGTTAACGTCTTTTTAAGAAAAATAACAAACTTGTCATACTTACCTCCACTGTGCAGTTCGTTTTGCACAAAGTGGCCCCAATCCTTGTCTTCTGGGGTCCCTCGGCGGCTGTCTCGGCTCCTCCTCGTAAGAGCTAACCCTCATTCTGGGAAGCGCTCTCCCAAGGGGGTTAGCTTGTGGCGCGCTCCCGTGATATACTCGGCGGCCATAACCACCGACTGTATCACTTGGCCCCACCCCCCGGCGTTGATTTGATTAACAGCAGCGGTAGCCAATGGCTGTGCTGCTATCAATCATACAATGAATGAGCCGAGAAGAGCCAAGCAGTCAGCGTGTTCTTGATGCAGGACTTTCGACAGCTCAGGTAAGTAAACGGGGGAGGGGGTGCTGGGGGGCTTGTAAGCATCATATGTTTTTTCACCTTAATGCATAGGATGCATTAAGCTTTACAACCCTTTTAACTACCTCAATACACTTTCACCCCCTTCCTGCCCAGGCAATTTTTTAGCTTTCGTCGCTGTCGCACTTTGAATGACAATATGCACGGTACTGAAATACATTTTTTATCTTTTTCTTCACACAAATAGAGCTTTATTTTGGTGGTATTTAATTACTGCTGGGATTTTTATTTTTTACAAAAAAATAAGTTCTCAGTTTCTGTCAGTAAATTTTGTAAATAAGTGATTTTTTTCCTTCACTGATGCACGCTGATGAGGCTGCGCTGATGGGCACTGATGATGCGGCACTTATGGGCACTGATGATGCATCACTTATAGGCATTAGGCAATGATTAGGTGGCACTGATGAGGAGGCACTAATATGCAGCTCTGTTGGGCACTGATATGCAGCACTGATGAGCACTGATAGGTGGCACATGTGGGCACTGATAGACGACAGTGGTGGGCACTTATGGGCAGCACTGGTGGCCACTGATAGGCAGCATGGATAGGCAGCACTGATGTGCATGGATGGGCGGCGCTGATGGACACTGATGGGCAGCACTCATGGGCATTGATGGGCAGTACTGATGGTCACTGATGGGAGACACTGATTGGTGGTACATATGGGCACTGATTGGTGGCACTGATTGGTGGCACTGATGGACACTGCTGAGGCTTTCCTGTAATCAGGCCACTGATGATCACTGATCACTGATGATTTGGACCAGTGCACAAAATAAGGTCTATAAAGACATGGATGAGGGAGTTTGGGGTGGAGGAACTTGACTGGCCTACACAGAGTCCTGACCTCAACCCAATAGAACACCTTTGGGATGAATAGACCTCACAAATTCACTTCTGGAAGAATGGTCAAACATTCCCATAGACACACTCCTAAACCTTGTGGACAGCCTTCCCAGAAGAGTTGAAGCTGTTATAAAGCTGAAATATAAGCACCACAATTTCTTATCTGTTTGTTTAGGAGCTTTAGACATGCAACTCCATTCATGGTTTCACCAGTCATTAGCCACTCACTTGGTAAGGACTGAAATGGTAGCCCTGCAGTCTGTACCTTTAAAAAGAGTGTTGGTTTCTATATTTCTAATCTCGTACTTTTACTCAAAAAATTTCCAATCACAATTGATTCAGTTTTTAACAAACCTAAATCCGGGCATGTTTGTGTTTACCAGTAGTGATAATCTTATCGTTGTTCTGAAAAGACTTGAAAGGACAGAACCATGAAATATCACAAGACTTCCGACATGACCAGAAACTAATTAGTAATTTTTGAAAGGATTTCACTGCCCACAAGCCACAAGCAGAGGCAAAAGTCACGTGTAGTGTTTGTCGCCTTTACAAACACATTAGGACTCTGCGTGGCTTATATAAATTGGCTTATTTCTGTAGCAAGGGGAAAAAAATGGAAATCGAAACAGAGAAACCATTAATACGTCTTGCACCATAAATATCAAAAGTATAAATGCACATCAATATCACATGAAATATACAGTTCCATTTCCTCTTCAGAGATAGTGTATCATGACTTTGGCTGCAAAGAAATAGATGAACATAACCTAAGGCCCCCTTTACACCCCTACATGTTGGTGCCTTAAGTGAGTGCATTATGTTTTGCAAATTGCAATGAAGCATCCTATTTATTTGAAACAGTCACCTTACCGAAACACATAGGTGTGAAGGCATCCTAAAAGAGCCATCAAGTTCAAACACCCATAAACATGTTTTGTATCATCTGGTCTTCATTAAAGAAATATCCATGGCAATTGATTAGTTCCTTTGTTGATGGATGCCCTTGGTGCACTATTCTTTTCCATTTGACACTTACAATGGGGCACTATTCCTCCCACTGGCACTAATGATGGGTACAATTTCTCACACTGACAACAACAATGGGTACAAATCCTCACACTGACATCTATAATGGGTCACTATTCCTCCCTCTGACACCAACGATGGGGTCCTATTCCTCCCACTGACACCAACGATGGAGCACTAATCCTCCTACTGATAACAATGATGGGGCCCTATTCCTCCCACTGACACCAATGCAAGGCTATTATTCATCCAACTGGTACCAATGATGGAGCACTAATCCTCCCACTGACACCAATGATAGAGTTTTATTCATCCAATTGATACCAATGATGGAGCACCAATCCTCCCACTGGCAACAATCATAGGGCACTATGTCTCAAACGGGTACCAATGATGGAGCACTAATCCTCCCACTGACGCCAATGAGAGAGTATTATTCATCCAATTGATACCAATGATGAGGCATTAAGGAGAGGAGAGGAGAGAGGAAAGAGGAAAGGCGTGGAGATGGGGAGAGAAGGGGAGAGGAGAGGAGATTTAATAAAGCAATACATCTTTAAACATTGAGCAAATGAAGAATGGGAATTTCAACTGCTATTTTTGCTTAACCCTCCTGGCGGTATTCCCGAGCGTGACTCGGGGTGGATTTTTTGTGCCAAAATCGGTAACCCCGAGTCACGCTCGGGGTAGCTATGCAGAGCCTGCAGCGCGCGCTGGCTTACCTTGTTCCTGGATCCAGCGATGTCATCGCGCTGTGTGAGCGAGCGGGACCTCGCTCGATTCACACAGTGTCCCCGTGTGCCGCCGATCTCCGTTCCCTGCGACGTTACGACGCACGGGGGCGGAGATCGGCGCCAAATTCAAAAAGGTAAACAAACACTATACATACAGTATACTGTAATCTTATAGATTACAGTACTGTATGTAAAAAATACACACCTCCCTTGTCCCTAGTGGTCTGCCCAGTGTCCTACATGTACTTTTATATAATAAAAACGGTTCTTTCTCCCTGCAAACTGTAGATTGTCCATAGCAACCAAAAGTGGCCCTTTATGTCAAAAATGGTTTTAGATCAGCTAGAAAACAGCGATAATAAATTATAATGACTTGCAGAATTGTGCGATAGCGATTTGTGGGGAAATTCATCATTTGTGGAGCAAATTTCAGTGATTTCGAGTTGATTACATTATTGAATAATTTTTATTAGAATTATATTATTATTTGTTATAATTATTTATAATTATTTATTATATTATAATTTTGTTTTTAAAAAAATGTCATACCCGGGATGCCTATTAGACTCTGGTTTGGTCAGATTTAAGTGAGTTATTCCTAAGAATTACAGGCCTACAGTATAAAACGCCAAATTTCCTTGCAAATAATGGTACTGCTTTCAGCACCTTTTTTCTGAAATAATCATACCGCCAGGGAGGTTAATACTGCCCTTGTTTTCCCAGTGTCTGCTGTAAGGCCAGAAAGTGAAATCCTTGGCTTTCTTTCATGATCGTATTTACAATTTAAATTGTATCTCTGAAAGGAATTCTAGAGTGACATGTACTTTTAACAGCTTCCAAGATAATCTCAAGCCATATGTCTGAGAGTAAATGAGTTTATTGCCTTAAAGGAAGATCCCACTTGTTTTCTTCCAGTGCACAAAATTGGCTAATTGATGGGCAGTGTTCATTAATTTTCTGGACTCGCTTTACATGGAAATTGTATATTTTTAGCCATAATTAAAGGTCTCCTAAACGGCAATTCCAGCTGGCACCAAGCTAATGCAAACAATATTAATGTAATCAAAATAAACAGATGAAGCGTTCATAAGATGTACAATAACTCACACACTGTATTCACTATGGACAAATTTGTTTTTGTGGGAGTGAAGATAAAACAAAACAGAGTACTCCAAGTAGTGAGATAAAACGTCCCTAAAATCATTAAAATGTAAATAAATTGCACTTATAAAGAAGCGACTTGATCAGAGCATATGACCAGATAGCGGAACTCCCATCTGATCTCAGGTCACTTGTACAAGCACTGGAAAAACGTCACTTCTTTGTGAGTGCAATTTATAAAATTTTATTGATTAAAGGTAATGCCGTGTACGCATGATCGGAAATTCCGACAGGAAAAGTCTGATGTGAGCTTTTGGATGGAAATTCCGACCGTGTGTATGCGCCATCGGACAATAGATTGAGAGCAGGTTCTCTACTTTTCTGATGGGAAAAATTGCTGAAATTCCGCTTGTGTGTATGTTATTCCGACACGCAAAAAAACATGCATGCTCAGAATCAAGCAGAAGAGCCAAACTGCCTATTGTACTTCATTGATCTCACCTCGTCTTACGTCAAGATTTGTAGGTAAAGTTGATCCAGGGTAAATCCGATTGCCTCTCGGGGGATCAGAAAGGATTTTTTTCCCCTGCTGTAGCAAATTGGATCATGCTCTGTTGGTTTTTTTTTCCTTCCTCTGGATCAACTGTGGGTATGGAGTTGGGTGTATGGGATTGTATTGTGTTTTTTATTTTGTTTGTTTATTTTTTTGTGGTTGAACTGGATGGACAACCTGACTAACTATGTAACTATCCCCAAATCTCGCTACAAAACGAAAGGAGAATGAAGATTCGCTGTTCAAGGACCACAGTTATGGAACGCTCTACCTTCAGACATTCGGATGGAGGAAAACCATCGGGCCTTCAGAAAAAAACTTAGGGCCAGATTCACAAAAGAGATACGACGGCGTATCTCCTGATACGCCGTTGTATCTCTGTTTCTATCTATGCGACTGATTCATAGAATCAGTTACGCATAGATATCCATAAGATCCGACAGGTGTAATTGTTTTACACTGTCGGATCTTAGGATGCAGTACCGTGGCCGCCGCTGGGGGGAGTTTGCGTCGTAAACCAGCGTCGGGTATGCAAATTAGGAGTTACGGCGATCCCGACGGATTTTCGCGTTCGCTACGTCGCCGCTAGTCTAGTTTCCCGTCGCAAAGTTAGTCGTCGTTTTTGGTGCCCTAACTTTAGTCAGCAAACGAATTGCTGTCTAAAGTATGGCCGTCGTTCCCGCGTCGAAATTTAAAAATGAACGTCGTTTGCGTAAGCCGTCCGGGAATACGGAATTACGCTACGCGCGTAGCCGTCCGAAAAAATGACGTCATGGCGCGCAAAGCACAACGGGAATTGCGCAACTGAGCATGCGCAGTAGGTCCGGCGTGGGAGCGCGCCTAATTTAAATGGCACACACCCATTTGAATTGGCCCGCCTTGCGCCGGAGGCCTGATTCATCGCAAGTGCTTGGTGAATCAGGCACTTGCGATGAAAACTTGCGGCGGTGTAACATATCTACGATACGTTACGCCGCCGCTCACCTATGTGAATCTGGCCCTTAAGACCTATCTATTCTGAAGCATGGCTGGACGACCACATTGGATACAGCGCCTTGAGGCGATTTAGTTCGCATATGTAGCGTTATATAAGTTACTCACTCACTCACTCACTCAGTCTCTCACTGTGCCCATTTTCAGCCGTACCTTTCATTACTAAAACAGCGTGTGTCTCCTGCTGTGTAATGCAGTCTGTTCGGCCGTCCATTGAAACAAAGCCCCGCCTCCTCATCCGTCCCTGATAGAGGAACACTGATACGATGCTGGGAAACTGTATAAGTGTCCCGCCTATCACAGACGAGGAGGAGGCGGGGCTTTCTTACAATGGACGGCCGAACAGACTACATTACACAGCGGGAGACACGCTGTTTTAGTAATGAAAGGTACGATTCACTTGAGTATAAGCCGAGGGGGAGTTTTTCAGCCTAAAAAAATGGGCTGAAAAACTCGACTTATACTCAAGTATATACGGTAGATGGTTGACCACGTATGACCATCAGCTTCATCTAGTGTCCATAATGCATCATTATATAGATTAACTCTATTCTATATGAATGAAAAATATTCGACCTGGAGAGAAAAAATTTAATAATAACAGATTCATGTTTTCCCATTCATTAAGAACAAATGTAGAAACTGTTCACAGGATTATTGTATAATTATGTTCTCGTGTGTTAGAGCATTACAAAATGCTTTGTACATTTGTATAGTTTGTATTTCTATATGAGCATGAGAAAAGAAGGTCACTGATGACCAGAGGCATCCACAAAGCCTGTGTAGGCTTTTAGGTCACACAAGGGCGCTCAGGAGCAGATTATATATTTTTTCAATGGCAAGAAAAAAGTGTTATTTTTACTTAAAATATTAATGTGATTTGTTCATGCTGCTGACACATGCCTTATTGATCAAGGTGAAGTGCGAATTTTAATGATAGGCAATTTTAAATCAGACCTATAATTAAAATTCCCATTTCACATGAATGGATAGGGCACATTTCAGTAATACATTTTCAGATGGAGTGACTGACTTGTCAACAAAGTGCAGAATTGTTGCTGCTCATGATATGGTATTAAAGATAGTCTTACATGGAAATAACAGTGACAATGTTTTATTTTTAGAGAGTACATATTCTGTAATTTTCTCATTTATTGCATGCTTCTATATATTTTATATTGCATTAGGTAGAGAGGTATATTGTGTAAAGATTAGAGGATTAGTCAATAGTGGCAAGCTAAATTAGTGTCTACAGTGACTGCTTATCTGCCCAACAGCTGCTGAAATAAAATGTCAGCCACACGGGGAGTGCATTGTTTTCAAAATGTCAGCTGATTCATAGACCTACATTACGTACAGCACAACCATTGTGTAGCAGGAGGCAGATCTTTAAGATGGAATGAGAAAACATGGCTGTCCCTTTTTATGTAAACTGTAGACTTACAAAACCATACATTGAAGCAAAAAGTTTCCTGAAAATTAAAGTGGATTTTAACCACTTGCTTACTGGGCACATATACCCCCCTCCTGCCCAGGTGAAATTTCAGCTTTCGGCACTGCATCGCTTTAACTAACAATTGCGCGGTCGTGCGACGTGGCTCCCAAACAAAATTGACGTCATTTTTTCCCCACAAGTAGAGCTTTCTTTTGGTGGTATTTGATCGCCTGTGCGGTTTTTATTTTTTGCGCTATAAACAAAAAAGTGAGACAATTTTGAAAAAAATACATTATTTTTTACTTCTTGCTATAATAAATATCCCAATTTAAAAAAAAAATAACATTTTTTTTTTCTCAGTTTAGGCCGATACGTATTCTTCTACATATTTTTGGTAAAAAAAAAAAAATCGCAATAAGCGACTGGTTTGCGCAAAAGTTATAGCGCTTACAAAATAGGGGACAGAATTATTTTTTTTTAATTATTTTTTTTACTAGAAATGGCGGCGATCTGCGATTTTTAATGGACTGCGACGTTATGGCGGACACATCGGACACATTTTTGGCGCCATTCACATTTATACTGCGATCAGTGCTATAAATATGCACTAATTACAGTATAAATGTGACTGGCATTGAAGGGGTTAACACTAGGGGGTGAGGAAGGGGTTAAATGTATCCCTGCTTAGTGTTCTAACTGTAGGTGGAGGGGGGGTGACTGGGGGGGTGACCGATCTATGTCCCTATGTACAAGGGACACAGATCCGTCTCCTCTCCAGAGACAGCACCGCTGTCTCTGTGTAAAACGGCAATGAGAGATGATCTCATATGTTTACATATGAGATCCTCTCTCATTGGCCGCACAGATCGCCTCGCGAACGGCCACTCTGATTGGCCGTTCGCGGCGATCTGTAATTGGCTGTGTCCGAGGGACACGGCCAACACAGATTTTCCCCGCAGCGCGCTCTGGAGCGCGCGCGGGGACTGCCCTAAGGGGCGGCCGTCAATTGACGGCGGTTTGGAAATTGGGATCCGCACTGTAGCCGTCAATTGACGGCAGGCGGATCCCAAGTGGTTAAAGTAACTAAATTATTGTTAATAAACTCTGACATGTCACATGGTGTATAACTTTCTATTTACCGTATTTATCGGCGTATACCGCGCACTATTTAGCCCTGAAAATCAGGGCAAAATTGTGGGTGCGCGATATACGCCGATACCCGCTTTCCCGCCACGAGTTTGAATACTGCGCCGGCATATACCGAGCGCAGTACACTCGTGTATCTTCGGGCAGTCTCGGTGCCTCTCGCACTGACGTCCTGAGCGTACAGGACGTCAGCGCGAGAGTTGCCGAGCCTGCCCGACGATACACGAGTGTACTGCTCTCGGTATATGTCGGCGCAGTATTCAAACTCGGCGCGGGAAATGAGGGGGGAGGACGCAAGGACGCCGCAGAAGGACGCCGGACCCGACGAAGAGGACACCCGAAGCCGCAGACGGACGCCGGACCCGACGAGGCCGCCGATGGACGCCGCGCAAGACACCAAAACTGTAAGTACAAAACATCTTTTTTTCCACAGGAATTCGGGCAACTTTAGGGGTGCGCGCTATACGCGGGAGCGCGATATACCCCGATAAATACAGTAAGTTGAATTAAACTTTCTCAATCAACATAAACTATTGTAGCGCTAAATCTTTAGGGACCGCTGGTAATAGCTGGTTGTTCCCAAATAGTAGCCCAGATAGCAAGGATAACTTGCCACAAATTTGTGGTAGTGTTGAATTATAAGTCTATTAACTTGCTGCACATTTTCACTGGCAAGTTGTACACTTGCAGAGCACCTGAAGCACAAGTTCTAGTTAACAGGTTTCCAATTTGTAGCAGATTTGCATTGCAAGTCTCTAGCAAGAGCAAAGTTGCAGTGGTAAGTCTACAGCAAGAGCTCTGAAAGTCTGCACCATGAAAATTCAGCCACAGTGACCCCTGTGGTGGGAGGACTATTGCACAACATAACTGAACCAGAACTTGCAGCAGACTTGCAGAATGTTTGCAGAGTAGGTTGATCTGGCGTTATGCAATGCGGACTTGATGCAATTGTGCAACAAATTTGTGAAGCCTGGCAAGTCTGGCAATAGCTTAGCAAGTCATTTTCTAACTTGCAGCACAATTGCTTGCTATCTGGTAGAGAGGCTGTCCATCACCACAAGCACAGTCTAGAGCATGGGTCTTCAAACTATGGCCCTCCAGTTGTTCAGGAACTACAATTCCCATCATGCCTAGTCATGTCTGTGAATGTCAGAGTTTTACAATGCCTCATGGGATGTGTAGTTCCGCAACAGCTAGAGGGCCGTTGTTTGAGGATCCCTGGTCTAGAGGATGTCTTTTTGATAATCATTGCTTGAAGAACATTAACCACTTGCCGACTGCCTCACGCACATACACATCGGCAGAATTGCACGGGCAGGCAAAGCAATGTATATATAAGTTGCTTTGAATCTGCCACTTAGCGACCGCGCGTGCCTGCCACGGCATCTGCGACCGTTCCCACGGTACCCGTGGACTCGATGTCCGTCGGTGTCCTGCGATCAGGTCACAGAACGGTAGAACAGGGGGATGCCTTTGTAAACAAAGTGGTGTACCCCAAGGTTCAGTGTTGGGAGTTGGGACCCTTACTTTTTAATATCTTTATAAATAATATTGGGTCTACTATCAAAATTAACATTTCTGTATTTGCAGATGACACCAAGCTATGCAGTGGAATAACGTCCTTACGGGATGTCTCCAACTTACAAGCCGACCTCGATGCTCTGTCTAATTGGGCGACTATGTGGCAGATGAGGTTTAATATTTATAAATGTAAAGTTATGCACTTGGGGGCTAAGAATATGCATCATACATACTAGGAGGAGTACAACTGGGGGGATCCATAGTGGAGAAGGATCTGGGGGTTTTGGTAGATCATAAGCTCGATAATGGCATGCAATGCCAAGCTGCAGTTTCCAAAGCGAGCAAAGTCCTTTCTTGTATTAAGAGAGGTATGGACTCCAGAGAGAGAGATATCATTTTGCCCCTGTACAAATCATCAGTAAGACCTCATCTGGAATATGCAGTTGAGTTTTGGGCTCCAGTTCTCAAAAAGGATATCGGGGAGCTGGAGAAAGTGCAGAGAAGGGCAACCAAACTGATAAGAGGCATGGAGGAGCTCAGCTATGAGGAAAGATAAGAGGAACTGAATTTATTCACTCTTGAGAAGAGGAGAATAAGGGGGGATATGATCCACATGTACAAATATATAATGGGTCCATATAGTGAACTTGGTGTTGAGTTATTCACTTTACGGTCAACACTGAGGACAAGGGGGCACTCTTTACGTCTAGAGGAAAAGAGATTTCATCTCCAAATACGGAAAGGTTTCTTCACAGTAAGGCCTCGTACACACGGCCGAGGAACTCGACGTGCCAAACACATCGAGTTCCTCGGCCAGTTCAGCACTGAAGCCGCCGAGGAGCTCGGCGGGCCGAGAGCTCCCATAGAACAACGAGGAAATAGAGAACATGTTCTCTATTTCCTCGTCGAGCTCCTCGTCGGCTTCCTCGGCCGAAAGTGTACACACGGCCGGGTTTCTCGGCAGAATTCAGCCAGAAACTCGGTCGGAAGCTGAATTCTGCCGAGGAAACTGGTCGTGTGTACGGGGCCTCAGAGCTGTGAATATGTGGAACAGACTCCCTCCAGAGGTGGTTCTGACCAGCTCAGTAGATTGCTTTAAGAAAGATCTGGATACTTTCCTAAATGTACAGAATATAACTGAGTACTAAGATTTGTAGGTAAAGTTGATCCAGGGTAAATCCGATTGCCTCTCGGGGGGTCAGGAAGGAATTTTTTCCCCTGCTGTAGCAAATTGGAAAAAATGCTCTGCTGGTTTTTTTTTGCCTTCCTCTTGATCAACTGTGGATATGGAGTTCGGTGTATGGGATTGTACTATGTTTTTTATTTTGTTTGTTTATTTATTTTTTTGTGGTTGGACTGGATGGACTTGTTTCTTTTTTCAACCTGACTAACTATGTAACTATGTACCTATGTACACGGCTTTACTGTACTCTGGAAACTTCTTTCAGAGGCAGGGGGGAGTAATCTAACTTAGAAAACCCTGAGCAGACCACTACAATGAGGCCAAAAACAAACTTTTCCTAGCTGCCTAACCAGGAGGGTGCTGCACCATATTCTGCTAGCATTAGTAAATGAAAGGAACCTATATTATATTTAAATGTTTTAATGTAGCACCTAGGCACAGGAAGTACACTTTTTTTATTTCAAATTGCGACAAAAGGTACACGTTTGTAGAGCAATGCCTAGGCACAACTGACATCTCTAGATGTTTCCCATAACATAGCAAATTATCACTTTTTGTGTTCAGGTCCACTTTAGGCAAGCATGACTGTAATAACTCAAAAATGAGCAGTGGCCAGCTAAATATTTTTTTTTTCCCATTTTAATAGGAAATATAATCTGGTTGCGTTTACACTAGCCGATCTTGTTTCCTCCCATGTGAAAAGCTGTGTTTCATGAGCCGCCCCTTCTGCTTGTACATAATTTCTGTACCTGTCAGAGATAATGAATGAATTGGTTGGATGATATATGAATGTTAGTGGCTTGAGCAAACACTGCGGTCTTGTTATTACATGTGAAATAAATGCATAATGTAAAGGACACACAGCTTGTTCAATAAGGCAGTGCAAAAAGAGATGATGGAATTTTTTATGTACAGTAACCCTGTATGTGAATCAGTTAAAAAGGAGATGTAAAATAAAGAAAAAACTGCGCTAACTTAAAATAAAAAGCATGCCCCTGTTAAATGCTTCTGTGGCCGAAACGCGTCGGGTATTGCCATATTGCTTCACCACGTGATCACTTTTTTATGTCATTTTTACATGTGACTTTTATTGAATAAACCTCATATTGGTTTTATTGACCTGCGCTATTGGAGCCCTCTTTCTTTTATTTTTTAACTTCATCCCATGGTCTCCCATCCCATGGTCTGACTGGAGCTTTAGCCAAGTCCATTGTTTGTAATCCTGGATACACGGCTTAAGGATTTCATCCGGAATCTGTTGCGGTTCTACAGCACGCCGTTTGAACATCGCTGGTTCCTGGTGCCCATGCCAGTTGGAGTTTCAACTACAACTTCCATCCCCCACCCGGTTGCAGTGGTCCCGGTTGCCAAATGACCACAACGCCCGTTTGACTCTTTTGCTGTACAGTATCAGGCCCCGTACACACGACCAGTTTCCTCGGCAGAATTCAGCTTCCGACCGAGTTTCTGGCTGAATTCTGCCGAGAAACCCGGCCGTGTGTACACTTTCGGCCGAGGAAGCCGACGAGGAGCTCGGCGAGGAAATAGAGAACATGTTCTCTATTTCCTCGTTGTTCTATGGGAGCTCTCGTCCCGCCGAGCTCCTCGGCGGCTTCAGTGCTGAACTGGCCGAGGAACTCGATGTGTTTGGCACGTCGAGTTCCTCGGCCGTGTGTACGAGGCCTCAGAGTCCAACTTATCTGGTAAGTGTATTTACACCTACCATATATCTGATGTGATTGCGATTCTCACAGATTTCTGCAGACAACTTGATCACCTGTTTGTTCTTTTAATCATCGGACATCAGTCCACCCCACACCCTTTACCAATTTGCTCAATTGATGTTCACCTCAAGTTCATAATAGAGACTTGGTTATGTTCTTTTTATATGGAACTTTATTTTTGACTTTTTAAATGTCACCTGATATGTGCACACACACTAATTAATGTTGGTGCCTCACCTGGTATCTTACACTGTATCTTTAGCGCTATATTTTTTTGTCCAAAAAGGAGATGTAACCCAATCACTAAAATATCTTATAAGCTTTAACATGATAATGTGATTTCAAAAGTCATTTTCATTATTTGTAAACCTACAATTTTCAATAAAATAGTAAAATAATCTCTGGTGATTCAGTCTGCACTTGACCCATTCACCAAAAAAAGTGTCAAAAACTAAAAACCACAAGAGACAGTTTTTGACAATACCTTTATTAAAAAAGAAAAACGGAAAAAAAAGAGTGTCCTGTGATGTATATCCATGGTCAATCACGGCGCCCCGACAAACCCGAAAAAAAAAAAAAAAAAGCCTGGTATGGACTGGGGGGGGGACCCCACGCCATTTTTTTCATAGATTTTTTTCATCTATATTGCCGAGAGCCGGCAATAAATTACAGCCACAAGCAAGTTTAACCGCTTGCCTCCCGCCAGCCATCAAATGACGACTGGGCAGTGCGGCTCTCGTTCTGGCCGGGCGTCATATGAAGTCCTCGGCTTCTCGGCCCTCTCAGCTACAGAAGCGCGTACTCGGCACCCGTGATGGCACCCACAATCGCCCGGGGCCGGAGCAGGACCGTGGATCTGTGTGTGTAAACACACAGATCCACATCCTGTCAGGTGAGAGGATGGTGTGTTCCCAGTACAGAGGAACACCGGTCGGCCTCCTCCCCTTGTGAGTCCCCTCCCCCTACAGTTAGAATCACTCCCTAGGATACACATTTAACCCCTTGATCACCCCCTAGTGTTAACCCCTTCCCTGCCAGTCACATTTTCACAGTAATCAGTGCATTTTTATAGCACTGATCGCTGTATAAATATGAATGGCCCCAAAGTAGTGTCAAAAGTGTCCGATGTGTCCGCCACAATGTCACAGTCATGATAAAATGCCAATGATAAAAATAAAAATAAAATGATGGTACACCAGGTACTTGAAATATGAATTAAGGTGCTCCTTGGTAAACAAAAGGTTGGCCTCTTACCTGAACCAATGGATCTCTATTACAGAGCTTGCAATCAGTGACCAAGATGTTGATATCTCAGACAGCATATTTCCACAGCATCACAGGAATGCAATCCATACATCCAGATAATATGCATAAAGTAGGGAGAAGCCTCATGGTGTAAATCAGCCAAGAGGCTGACCCTGATCCAATGCGTTTCTCCAAAAATGGCATCTTCTGGGATTGAAGGATCTACCCCATCCTCAGACAGATAGTGAGGAAGAGAGTCCTTAGTGGTCCTGAAGTGTCACTTTGCCCAATGGTGGCTGCTGATAATCCCAGAAGATGCAGTTTTCGAGATTGCGTGTGACGTCATTGTGACTAGCTCGGCTAATTGACACCACGGCTTGTTCATTTTTGTTCATGCTTGATTTCTTAGCCTCCATGTAAGTGTAACTTTTAACCTTTTAATAAAACGTCTTGGCTGATTTACACTAAGAGGCTTCTCCCTACTTTATGCATGTTATCTGGATGTATGGATGGAATTCCCGTTATGCCGGTAAAGATATGCTCTCTGAGTTACTGGCTGTATCACCACATAAAAATAAAAGAAAGAAATCCACAAAAAGGAAATTAATGCAGCCACATCTAATGCCGCATACACACGATCAGAATTTCTGATGAAAAAAGTCCGATGGACTTTTTTCATCTGATATTCCGACCGTGTGTGGGCCCCATCTGACTTTTTTCCATCGGTGTTCAGAAATAGAACATGTTTTTTTTTCCAATGGAAAAAAAAAACGATAGGAAATTCCTATCGTCTTTGTGCAACTCCGACAGAGAAATAACCCACGCATGCTCAGAATCAATTCGACGCATGCTCGGAAGCATTGAACTTAATTTTTCTCAGCTCGTCCCAGTGTTTTACGTCACCGCATTTTGGACGATCGGAATTTGGTCTGACAGTGTGTATGCAAGACAGCTTGAACGGAATTCCAACGAAACATTCCATCGGATTTTAGGCCATCGGAAATTCCGATCGTGTGTCGATTTTATC